>NC_090389.1:53124613-53437126 GCF_036365525.1 Heterodontus francisci
TCAGCCGATTCCTGCCAGCTCCATGAGGGGTCCCAGGGTGACCTTGTCACAGGAGCCCTTGGAGCAGGCTTTCTGCTACCCCTTCAAGAACACCTTGCGCAGATCCACACGGCTGCATCCGGGCTAACCAGCTGGACATGCTGGCCACGTGTGTGTATTCGTCCCCGTCCGTGTAGTGGAACCTGGTCTCCAATTGTCTCGGCCATCCCTGCCATTGGACAAAGACCTTTCTTTGCTCAGACTGTGTGGTAGGCAGTGTGCAATGGCCAGCCCACATTAAAAGAACCCATGCAGAAGCACCTTACACTCCCTCAAAATGAACTTTGGGACCTGGAATATCAGGATTGGACTATTCAGTCACCTAAGGACCCACAACCCTGGAGTTGAAGAAAGTCATCCTCGTTCCCGAGGGACTGCCTAAGAAGAAGACAGGGAAGCAAATTTATTTATTTAGCAAATGCAATTTCCCAGAGCCAAGCGATAGCCTTCTCATTTGCTAACTTTAAGGTGATTAGTCCACACTTAGTCTGTCGAGGGGACATTCCTCGGTAATGTGCAGCATTGTTTGTGTATCTCCACAAATGCATAAGGGGTTTGTACTCAGGCCCCAGCAGTGGAGGTTGGCTGCACAGGGGCCTTGGCTTGTCCCGAACCTGTTTAGCAAGGACCACTCTTGCCATGGTAGTTCAAAGCCTGCGAGTCGACAGGTGGGAATACTCAGCAGGTCAAGTAGCATCTGTGGAGAAAGAAGCAGAGTTAACGTTTCAGGTATGTGACCTTTCATCAGAAATTGCAAAGGTTAGAAAAGAATTAGGTTTTAAGCATGGTTGGTGGGCAAGAGAACAAAAGGGAAGGTGTGTGATAAGGCAGAGGGCAGGAGAGAATAAATAACAAAACTTCCATGGGACAAAGGCAAAGAGTGTGTTAATGCTTGTGGTGAAAGACAAGGCATTAGTGCAGAAAGAGTGTTATTGGCAGAATACTGAGCAGTTCTGTCCACATGAACAAACAGGCACATGGTTCAAAAATAAAATAAAACAAAATAATAAAAAAAGATAAATATGATAATGGCCAGTCATGCTTTGAAGTTGTTGAAGTCAATGTTGAGTTCGCAAGGTTGTAGAGTGTCTAATCGAAAGATCAGGTACTGCTCCTCGAGCTTACTTTGATGTTCACTGGAACACTGCAGCAGGCCAAGGACAGAAATGTGGCAGGACAGCAGGGGGTGCTGTGTCGGAATGGCAAGCAACCAGTAGCTCAGGGTCATGCTTTTGGACTGACTGGAGATGTTCCGCAAAGCAGTCACCTAATCTGCGTTTGGTCTCCCCAGTGTAGAGGCGACTACATTGTGAGCAGCGAATATAGTATACTAAATTGAAGGAAGTACAAGTAAATTTCTGCTTCACCTGGAAGTAGCATTTGGCGTCCTGGATGGTAAGGAGAGAGGAGGTAATGGGTGGGTATTACAGCTCCTGCAATTGCATGTGAAGGTACCGTGAGAAGGGGACAAGGTATTGGGGGTGATGGAGGAGTCAATATGGGTGTCGCGGAGGGAATGATCCCTTCAGAATGCTGAAAGGGGAGGGGAAGGGAAGATGTGTTTGGTGGTGGCATCATGCTTGAAGTGGCAGAAATGGCAGAGGATGATCCTTCAGATGGGGTGGAAAGTAAGGATAAGGAGAATTCTGTTACGGTTCTGGGAGGGAGGGGAAGGGGTGAGGCAGAACTGTGGGAAATAGGTTGGACACGGTTGAGGGCCCTGTCAATCACGGTGGGGAGGGGGAATCCTTGGTTGAGGAAAAAGAAAGACATGTCAGAAGCGCTATTGTGGAAGGTTGCATCATCAGAACAGATGCGTTGGAGATGGAGAAACTTGAAGATTGGGATGGAGTCCTTACAGGAAACAGGGTGTGAAGCAGTGTAGTCGAGGTAGCTGTGGGAGTCGGTGGGCTTATAGTGAATATTAGTAGACAGCCTATCCCCAGAGATGGAGACAGAGAAGTCGAGGAAGGGAAGGGAAGTGTCAGAGATAGACCATGTAAAGGTGAAAGAAGGGTGGAAATTGGAAGCAAAGTTGATGACGTTTTCCAGTTCGGGGCGAGAGCAGCAAGTGGCACCGATACAGTCATCAATGTGCCAAAAAAAGAGGTGAGGGACGGGGCCTGAGTAGGACTGGAACAAGGAATGTTCGACATATCTCACAAAAAGACAGGCATAACTAGGACCCATGCGGGTACCTATAGCAACACCTTTTATTTGAAGGAAGTGAATGGAGTTGAAGTAGAAGTTGTTCAATACAAGAACACGTTCAGCCAGGCAGAGCAGGGGGTGCTGGATGGAGACTGATCGGGCCTATGTTCAAGGAAGAAGCGGAGAGCCCTCAGATGTCCCGGTGGGGGATGGAGGTGTAGAGTGTTTGGACGTCGATAGTGAAGAGGAAGCGGTTAGGGCCAGGAAAGTGGAAATTGTCGAAATGACGTAGAGCATCAGAGGAGTCACAGATGTAGGTAGGAAGAGACTGGACCAGGGGAGAAAAGATAGAGTCAAGATAGGAAGAAATAAATTCAGTGGGGCAGGAACAGGCTAAAAATGATGGGTCTACCAGGACAGACCTGTTTGTGGATTTTGGAAAGGAAGTAGAAGCGGGTTGTCCGGGGTTGCTGGACTATGAGATTGGAAGCTGTAGAGGGAAGATCGCCAGAGGAGATGAGGTCAGTGACAGTTCTGGAGATGGTGGCGTGATGTTCGGTGGTGGGGTCATGGTCCAAGGGGAGGTAGGAAGAAATGTCAGAGAGTTAGCACTCAGCCTCTGCAAGGTAGCAGTCAGTATGCCAGACAACAACAGCACCAGCCTTGTCAGCAAGTTTGATCACAATGCTGGGGTAAGACCTGAGAGAACGGAGTGCAGCAAGTTTGGAGGGAGGCAAGTTAGAGTGAACGAGGGGAGCGGAGAAATTT
Organism: Heterodontus francisci; assembly: GCF_036365525.1. Lineage (NCBI taxonomy): Eukaryota > Metazoa > Chordata > Chondrichthyes > Heterodontiformes > Heterodontidae > Heterodontus > Heterodontus francisci. The sequence continues at coordinate 53,127,572 of NC_090389.1, forward strand.
TCACAGCCGATGTCACGCTGACAGTTCTCAATGAAAAGATCAAGTGTAGGTAACAGGCCAGAGGGAGGGGTCCAGGTGGAGGGAAAATACTGGAGGCGGGAGAAAGTGTCCACTGGTCGGGGGGAGGACTCCTGATCAAAAAAGTGAGCCCGCAGGCGAAGACAACGGAAGAGGAGCTCAACGTCATGCCGAGCATGAAATTCATTGAGGTGGGGCATAAGGGGATAAAACTAAGTCCTTTGTTAAGTACAGATCGTTCAGCGTCAGAGATGGGAAGATCAGAGGTATTGTGAATCCACGGCAGGGGGTCAGATTAGGAGAAGGGATGGAGTCAGCGGGAAGTGAAGGGGAGGAAGGGTCTGGAGGGGCGTTAGTACCCATGAGCTGCTGGAGCTTGTGTCCCTTAACACCTGAAAGAAAGAAAAAAAAATTTTTGTTAAAACATTGGATAGGACAAATAATGAAATGAAACTGCGGAGCAGAACAGCTTTGAGATAAGGTGAAGTGGTGCTTCTGGAGAGAGAGGTCAAGTGTGTACATATGGCGGCGCATGGCACTGAGTGTAGATTTCAGGATGCGGCGAGAACAGCGGTCCGAGGAAGGTTGTATTTGTTGGAGATACCTGTAATCCTGGGTGGATTCAAAACATGAAGGATGCAACTTCAGTTGGAATCCTTGTGGAATAAGTTGGAGCCGGAGACAGTCACTAAGAAAGGCTGTGAAAACAAGTTTTGGTAGACACCTTATCAAACACCAGGAAGGAAATTGAAAGCAATGAAGGTGAACAAGGTAAAAGAAACAAACAGAAATCCTGTTGGAGAAAAGAGCAGAATGTCTTCAAGGTAGGTATACCTGGAAGAGAAGTGGCAGTGAATTAAACACTAAAATAAAAGCAAAATACTGCGGATGCTGGGAATCTGAAAAAAAAGGAAGTGCTCTAAATACTCAGGCAGCATCTGTGGAGAGAGAAGCTCCTGTCGCTCACTCTAACCTGTTCCCTCTAAATTTGCAGCCCTCCGTTCTCTCAGGTCTAACCCCAACATTGTGATCAAACCTTCTTTAAGGGTACGAGTTTCTGGGACTGGGCAAATAGATTATATTTACTTGCGTGGCCTTTTCCAGTCCAAGGAGTGATTTTCAACAACTTTTTGACTTGCTTTACTACACAAATCATGTTATCGCAGTTAAAGATTGGAGAAAGAATTGTATCCCATTGGCCATGAAAGGCCTGTCTAGCATGATTGCAAACCTCAAAAAATGGACAGCTGGTGCTTCCGCCTGAAAACGGGTAGGAGCCTAACTGTCTGTGTAAATCAGATCCTATTTCAGTTGCAGGACATCATTTGCAATTTTCAGTACCAATGGACTCTCACTCTGCCTAGGCCGTTCAAAAACAGATATGTTTCAGATCTAAAAGTGATTTTTGAACAGCGAGGAATCCTGACTCCTCACAAATCAAACTCTTGATGCCCAACTCACCCCACTGGCCCTCCTCGAGATCCTCCCTTTCCTTTCACCTGCCTGCACCAGCTGAGCTCCATGCTGAAGCCACTGGCTTTCTAACTCTCTTCAATTAATGTGATGCTCAAATTAAACAAGCAGCTCACGAATTATATGAAAAGCAGGGCTGAGCATTTTTGGGCCACTCGCTGGAGTTATTAGGCAGGAGTAGCAGATGCTACATCAATTTCACACCTATTTTGGGAGAATGCTCAAAATAGTCCTCCAAATTATCCTACATTCCTATAGGTAGATAAATATTTTCAAAGTTCAGCAAATATTTTGATAAAGTAATGGTTGGCAGGCTATTCAACCACACTTGCTACTGCTACATCAAATCCTCTCTTCACCTGACGGCTGTAAATGTGCAGAAGCAAGAATCCAAACGACTTTTCACTGAGGTAAATTTTAACACTTGTCATGGCTGAGCCCAGTAATGCAGGACAGATTGGAAAATATAGAACTAAGTACTGTTACGACCGAGGTGGGAGGAGTGCACTGTTAATTTAGTCCCACTTCTCCACAAGTCACAACATATTATTTACATTTTCCCACTTATCGATACATTTAATCATATTTTTTTTTATTCATTCATGGGATGTGGGCGTCACTGGCTATGCCAACATTTATTGCCCATCCCTAATTGTCCTTGAGAAGGTGGTGGTGAGCTGCCTTCTTGAACCGCTGCAGTCCATTTGGGGTAGGTAGACACACAGTGCTGTTAGGAAGGGAGTTCCAGGATTTTGACCCAGCGACAGTGAAGGAACGGCGATATAGTTCCAAGTCAGGATGGTGTGTGACTTGGAGGGGAACTTGCAGGTGGTGGTGTTCCCATGTATTTGCTGCCCTTGTCCTTCTAGCTGGTAGAGGCCGCGTGTTTGGAAGGTGCTGTTTAAGGAGCCTTGGTGCATTGCTGCAGTGCATCTTGTAGATGGTACACACTGCTGCCACTGTGCGTCGGTGGTGGAGGGAGTGAATGTTTGTAGATGGGGTGCCAATCAAGCGGGCTGCTTTGTCCTGGATGGTGTCGAGCTTCTTGAGTGTTGTTGGAGCTGCACCCATCCAGGCAAGTGGAGAGTATTCGATCACACTCCTGACTTGTGCCTTGTAGATGGTGGACAGGCTTTGGGGAGTCAGGAGGTGAGTTACTCGCCTCAGATTCCAAGCCTCTGACCTGCTCTTGTAGCCACGGTATTTATATGGATACTCCAGTTCAGTTTCTGGTCAATGGTAGCCCCGAGGATGTTGATAGTGGGGCATTCAGCGATGGTAATGCTGTTGAATATCAAGGGGAGATGGTTAGATTCTCTTTTGTTGGAGATAGTCATTGCCTGGCACTTGTGTGGTGCGAATGTTACTTGCCACTTATCAGCCCAAGCCTGGATATTGTCCAGGTCTTGCTGCATTTCTACACGGACTGCTTCAGTATCTGAGGAGTCACGATTGGTGCTGAACATTGTGCAATCATCAGCGAACATCCCCACTTTTGACCTTATGATTGAAGGGTCATTGATGAAGCAGCTGAAGATGGTTGGGCCTAGGACACTACCCTGAGGAACTCCTGCAGTGATGTCCTGGAGCTCAGATGACTGACCTCCAACAAGCACAACCATCTTCCTTTGCGCTAGGTATGACTCCAGCCAGTGGAGGGTTTTCCCCCTGATTCCCATTGACCTCAGTTTTGCTAGGGCTCCTTGATGCTATACTTGGTCAAGTGCTGCTTTGATGTCAAGGGCAGTCACTCTCACCTCACCTCTTGAGTTCAGCTCTTTTGTCCATGTTTGAACCAAGGCTGTAATGATGCCAGGAGCTGAGTGGCCCTGGCGGAACCCAAACTGAACATCACTGAGCAGGTTATTGCTAAGCAATTGCCGCTTGATGGCACTGTTGATGACACCTTCCATCACTTTACTGATGATTGAGAGTAGGCTGATGGAGCGGTAATTGGCCGGGTTGGAATTGTCCTGCTTTTTGTGTACAGGACATACCTGGGCAACTTTTCCACATTGCAGGGTAGATGTCAGTGTTGTAGCTGTCCTGGAACAACTTGGCTAGGGGCGCGGCAAGTTCTGGAGCACAGGTCTTCAGTACTATTGCCGGAATATTGTCAAGGCCCATAGCTTTTGCAGTATCCAGTGCCTTCAGTTGTTTCTTGATATCATGTGGAGTGAATCGAATTGGCTGAAGTCTGGCATCTGTGATGCTGGGGACTTCAGGAGGAGGCCCAGATGGATCATCAACTTGGCACTTCTGGCTGAAGATTGTTGCAAATGCTTCAGCCTTATCATGCGCACTGATGTGCTGGGCTTCCCCATCATTGAGGATGGGGATATTTGTGGAGCCACCTCCTCCAGTTAGTTGTTTAATTGTCCACCACCATTCACAGCTGGATGTGACAGGATTTCAGAGCTTAGATCTGATCCGTTGGTTATGGGATCTCTTCGCTCTGTCTATCGCATGCTGATTGCGCAGTTTGGCATGCAAGTAGTCCTGTGTTGTGGCTTCACCAGGTTGACACCTCATTTTGAGGTATGCCTGGTGCTGCTCCTGGCATACCCTCCTGCACTCTTCATTGAACCAGGGTTGGTCTCCTGGCTTGATGGTAATGGTAGAGTGGGGGATATGCCGGGCCATGATGTTACAGATTGTGGATGAGTACAATTCTGCTGCTGCTGATGGCCCACAGCACCTCATGGATGCCCAGTTTTGCGTTGCTAGATCTGTTTGAAATCTATCCCATTTAGCACGGTGATTGTGCCATACAACACGATGGACGGTCTCCTCAATGTGAAGGCGGGACTTCGTCTCCACAAGTACTGTGCGGTGGTCACTCCTACCAATACTGTCATGGACAGAAGCATCTGCGGCAGGCAGATTGGTGAGGACGAGGTCAAGTATGTTTTTCCCTCGTGTTGGTTCCCCCACCACCTGCCGCAGACCCAGTCAAGCAGCCATGTCCTTTAGGACTCGGTCAGCTCGGTCAGTAGTGGTGCTACCGAGCCGCTCTTGGTGATGGACATTGAAGTCCCCCACCCAGAGTACATTTTGTGCCCTTGCCACCCTCAGTGCTTCCTCCAAGTGGTGTTCAACATGGAGGAGTACTGACTCATCAGCTGAGGGAGGGTGGTAGGTGGTAATCAGTAAGAGGTTACCTTGCCCATGTTTGACCTGATGCCATGAGACTTCATGGGGTCCGGAGTCGATGTTAAGGACTCCTAGGGCAACACCCTCCCTACTGTATACCACTGTGCCACCACCTCTGGTGAGTCTGTCCTGCCGGTGGGACAGGACATACCCAGGGATGGTGATGGCAGTGTCTGGGACATTGTCTGTCAGGTATGATTCCGTGAGTATGACTATGTCAGGCTATTGCTTGACTAGTCTGTGGGACAGCTCTCCCAACTTTGCACAAGCCCCCAGATGTTAGTAAGGAGGACTTTGCAGGGTCGACAGGGCTGGGTTTGCCGTTGTTGTTTCCGGTGCCTCGGTCGATGCCGGGTGGTCCGTCTGGTTTCATTCCTTTTTATAGACTTTGTCGCGGTTAGATACAACTGAGTGGCTTGCTAGGCCATTTCAGAGGGCATGTAAGAGTTAGCCACATTGCTGTGGGTCTGGAGTCACGTGTAGGCCAGACCAATTAAGGACAGCAGATTTCCTTCCCTAAAGGACATTAGTGAACAAGATGGGTTTTTACAACAATCGACAATGGTTTCACATATATTCTATGTTTCCCAGAATAGAACACACTAACCAAGTTTCTTTACTGAACAACAAAATTACCAGTTTATTATAGAACAAGTCTTAACCAACACATACATTAAAATTTTTTATGTCCCCACATTAAATTTGAAAAAGTCCCCTTTTTACCTTAATCAAATTTTAAAGTCCCTTTTACCTTAGCCCCTTTACACTCACACACATGCGCACATATATTTATACTGGTTGACCAAAAAAATAAAAAAGGATTTTTGGATCAGAGTTCTGTTACAGACAAAAAGCATTTGAGTTAACTACTCGCTGATTTTTGAAGGAAACAGCAGATGAGATATTTTGTTCTAAACTGGCATACAGTCTAACTTCTGAACACATGTAGACAGGTCACTAGAATCTTCCAGAATAGTTCTCTTCAGGTGGCATTGAGAATTATTTTTAGCAGGCTTTCTTCAAATACAGGAAAAAAAATGAAGCGATATAATGGACTTCTCAGAGTCTTTTAGGGAATTGCTGGAAAGCGAGCTGGGTTGTAGTCTTCTGTTCTTCCTTGGAATTTTGTTCTTCTTCTGCAGCAGACTTGACTTTTATCTACTTCCAGAAGGTAAAATACACACACACAGACACACAACCAGAAAGCTTGTCAGTTTTCTGCCCATCCTAGTTGCTCTGCTACTACTGGGCTTGTCCAATCAAATGAACGCAAGTCACCTTTCTGTCCCTCAGGGTTTCCGCTCCAAGTCTAACCCAAGCCATGTGACAACCAGAAACACTGTGGCTAATCCAACTCCCTCAGTGTCCTCTTGATGGCTCGCTTTAAAAAAAAACCTGTTCCAACATTTATTCAGCTTAACCATAAATTCCTTTTAAAATATTTTTAACAAAAAACAGAATCACTTTCATAACAGTACTGAGAAATATTTGTGCATCATGCCATCACTTACAAATTGAGAATGTCAATAGACACTTTTGTTTTAATTGCAGCATATAAAGTTGACGTTTTAATTGTATGTCAAAGAAGTATTAATGCACAATATTTTAGGTACCCCCATTTATATTGGCTTGGATTACAAAAGAACTCCAGGGGTAATTTCACTAAGGTGACTTTAAATTTTACATTAAAGCACAGCACTGCTTTGGACAACTATATGAAAATACATACTTTGATAGGGAATAATTTTATTGCGGCTTTAATTTGGCATTTTAGCTGAATTGGCAGAAATCTTCAAATTGAAGATGATACTTCACATACAGTTAAAACAAAACTTCTTTGGATCCCTCAATATATTCTTTGTAGTTCTCCAAATTGTTTAAATGCCAACTGTCTGAATTTAAATTTATAATGTACAGTTCCAGTTACTCACTTGTGCGATGTATCAACTTTGAGCTAGATTAGGACTCTCCCAATCGGAGATATTTTCCTTTTTTTTGCTATCTGCTATTCAACTGTATTGCGTGTATGCTGTGGACATCATTTTCTGATATTGCTTATACAAATATCTAAAAAGTGTTAATTTACAATTTATAATTTGAGTTTTGTAATACTCAATAGTTAAACAATTAGACAGAACTGTGCAATCGTGGCTAAGACCTACAATCTATAATTTATACCATTTGCTTAGAAATAGTTGTTATCCAGTGTAGGAGTAGAACACATTTGTACAGGCATTTATTGGATTCCATATCTGGAAGCAATTCATGATTTGAAGTTAATTTTTTGTATGGTGGCTCAGTCACATAATAATTAGAAACTGTATTTTTGCCTGTGGGATCGTATTCAAATTCAGCCTGGACAGATAAGAGTCAATCACATGAAACTGGCATAAAGTTCATTGCAGTTGGGATAATCTGATGAATTAGTTCTGAAAGGCAATAAGAAGTGACAGTATGAGAAATAGAAATAATGGACTATTACAGCAAGCAATGTCCTAACAGTAAGGGTGTAGATACATCAGCATGGTCATGTCAAGGAAGGTTAGCTTTGCCTCTGACTCATGTTACAACTGACCTGAAGCTCTTTCATGTTTGCACTAAATCCAAAGGAAGAGAAAATTGGCATTCTTAAAACATAAGCCAATATTGTCATTCTGCTCAAAAAGTGTTATCTTTAGAACATAAATCATTGATTTTGAATACAAGACACTGATTGTAAATAACACACTGGATTGGAAGTGGGTGCAGCTTATGTCGGGGTTAGGAACGGCCGGCTGCATGGGATCCAGTGGTGGCGGCCAATTAACAGCAATGAAGCGTGGGAGCCAACCAATTATGTGGTTGATGCTGGGGACAGAGGCGGAGACGCTGGTGTTAGCTGACAACATGGCAGGTGCTGGTGCCATTTTTAAAGGGCTGCCAGACCTGCATTTAATGTTGCTGTGTGAAGTGATAGGATTTGCAGAGTTCTGAATGGCTGCAGAGTAATGGTGGACAGTAGACCCCAGGTGGCCCCATGCTTTAGTGATACCTCCATCCAGGTACTCTTACAAGCTGCCGGGGAAAGGCGGAAGATTCTCTTATCGAGGGACGGGAGGAGGAGAGCTGGGAGACTGACCCAGTAAGCCTGGCTGCAGATTACCGAGGTGTTCAGCAGCCATGGGGTCACACAAAGGACATGGATTCAGTGCCACAAGCGGCTTAATGACCTCATCCGGGCAGCAAACGTGAGTACCTCGTAAAGCTTTCAGCTCTTGGGTCTTGCATCAGTCAGAGGAGGAGGGTGCACTGGGTGGAGAGGGGGTTCCCATAGGTGAAGAAAGGATTTGATGTAGCAAATGGTCAGGGATGCAAGCAAACTGCCTGAGGCATGGTGAAATGGCCCTGAAAGGAGGCTGTTTGTTGTTGTAGACACTCACAAGGTCCCTGGAAAGAGGCTGGATGCAGGAGGTATCTGCGTGCTGCCACCCGTAACCGATTGGCAAACAACAACATATGTCTTAGGATCATTCCCTCTGGCAGACCAACAGCATTCATCCTTGTGTCTGCAGGAGAAGATTGCACAAAATCGCAGAGAGTGGGCCAAGATGGGGGGGGAGGGGGTGGGGAGTAGCGGTGGGGGGTGTGTGGGGTGGGGGTGGGCTGCCGATTCTCCATGTCCTGAGCCCAATGCCATGGAGAAGGCCATGGAGTTGGCTGGGCCGCAGAATGGAAGAAGCGTTACGGATGGAGAGACGGGCACCTTCCGAAGACAATGAGTGATCGTCATCGGGCACAAGGGTGCATCTGCAGCCATGGAGCCAAGCTGCTCATCAGGTATCCAGTGTCTACAGGGATCTGCAATGCAGGGGCGTGTGCTATGTCAGGAGGGGAGGCCGTTGACCCTTCTGAGTCTCTGTTTTCTCATGCAGGTCTTTCAGAACCTAGTTGAAAATCCTCCGAGACTGCGGGAGAGCCTGCCACCTCTGAGGGGGAGAATGGCACCTCAGAGGGTGCATCACCATCTCATACCCCCCGCACCCTCTGCCTGTGCAGATGCACTCATGTCGGTGGGTGTGCGCTCATGGTTAGATTTGGGCACACAACCTGGTGAGCACATCACACCCATGTCCAAGCAGCTGACAGAGGCTGTTACAGCCCAGGCCTCTGACAGTTGGAGGACTGGGGGAGGCCCGGCCCAGATTGAACCCCAGGCTCATTAAGTCACTGGTAACGCCAGTTTCATGGGAAATGCTACAGCTATAGCGAGGGGTCAGGCAACATCTGGCAGCGGCTATGCGTGCCCAAGTGCAGATGATGGAGGGGTTCATCCAGGCCTTGAGTGCTGCACTGTCTCTGACTGGTGCACAAGTGGCGTCCTCCATTGAGAGATTGGCGGAGATCTAGAGGAGTAGACGTTCAGTACCATAGAGACCACTCGCATTGGATTTCCACTAGGTCCCCTGGGGCACAGCTTGTCCTGCATCATAGCACATAGGTCAGTGATGGCCTTGATGGTGAGATGGTGTCTTTGTTGGCAATGCCTCTCAGACATCTGCCGGTAGTTAAGCCTTGACCGGTAGAATCTCTGTGGAGGGTACCTCCTTCTGCCTGGCGAAACCTCCCTATCTTTCCCCTCCGCCACCTTCACCACCATCTGGAGGCCGATGCTGACCCTCCTGTGGCTTCACAGGTCATTGTGGTGCCGCAGCAAGGGTCTGGACCTCCCTTCCGCTCTATTGCACCTCCTCTTCAATGGGGTCCCCAAAGCCTGGATGAATGAGGCCCATGATAGGTGGTCTGTCCCTAAGTACAAGGCCTTTACTGCCAGCGGACCCCTCCTTTCCCCCACATCACCTCTGATGAGGTGGTACTTACCCGTTGCCCTCTGAGAATGGCAGCCCTATATTTCTAGGACCTTTGCCCCTCTCCTCAGACGATGCCTGATGTCCTCTCTTCTCCACCCAGCCTGGCAGACGATGCTGCCTCTCTCAATGGCCTCCCTTTGTAGGCAGCAATGAACTCCTGTCTCCATGTAACCTCCTTCAAACAGGCAAGGCCCTGAAGCCCTGTGAATCCCCTGCACCATTAAAAAAATTTACAACTAAGAATAAAATCGCTGTCAAGATGCCTCTTAGGTACTTAAATTGCCTGCCCACCGTGTCAATGTCTAATCTTCGTCATCCATGTTTGCCACTTACCAGGAAAAGAAGCTCAATAATTTCTATCTTTGCTCTCTATGGCACATTATGGGTATATCCTGGCAAGACAAAAATCACAAAAGTGGCAGTCCTCTGAACGGCAGAGGACACAAGTGTATTGGCATGAATCAAACCAGAAACTGAACGAGACCAGCCATATAAATACCATGGCTACAAGAGCAGATCAGAGACAGGGAATTCTGCGGCAAGTAACTCACTTCCTGACTCCCCAAAGCCTATTCATCATCTACAAGGCACAAGTCAGGAGTGTGCTGGAATACTCTCCACTTACCTGGATGGGTGCAACTCCAACAACACTCAAGAAGCTCAACACCATCCAGAACAAAGCAGCCTGCTTGATTGGCACCCCATCCACCACCTTCAACATTCACTCCCTTCATCACCAACGGACAGTGGCAGCAGTGTGTACCATCTACAAGATGCACTGCAGCAACTTAACAAGGCTCCTTCGACAGCACTTTCCAAACCCGCAATCTCTACCAACTAGAAGGACAAGGGCTGCAGATACATGCGAACACCACCACGTGCAAATTCCCCTCCAAACCACACACCATTCCGACTTGGAACTATATCACTGTTCCTTCACGATCGCTGGATCAAAATCCTGGAACACCCTTCCTAACACTAGTGTTGGTATACCTACACTACATACTGCAGCAATTCAAGAAGGTGGCTCACCACCCACTTCTCAAGAGCAATTAGGGATGGGCAATAACTGCTGGACTAGCCAGTGATGTCCAGATCCTGTGTGAGAATAAAAAAAACACAGGCAGCTTCGGCAGATCAGACACCTTCACTGGATGGAAGACAGTCGCATACCCGCGGACCTTCTTTATGTGAGGTAGCCGTGGCCAGATGACAGATGGGGCGCCCAAAGCTCGGCTTTAAGGATGCTTGCAAGCATGAAGTGAAGGCCCTAAATGTCGACTATCATACCTGGAAGTCACTAACTGGCAAAAGAGGGAAATGGCGATACATCCTGTGGACTGGTCTGCACTACCATGATGACCAGTTGCTACAGCAGCTTGGTAACAGGTGCCAGTGTCAAAAACAACAACTCACAGCGTCACTTGGCAGCTTCACATGCAGTACTTGTGGCAGAACCTGCCTCTCAAGCATTGGCCTTCACAGCCATCAGCAAAGGTGCACCAAGAGAAGACGTCCCACCTAAATGGATTGTTTGGTGTGTGTCCATCATCGTTTGTAGATGAAAGGATGCCAACCATGTTTGCCGCCATGGACAAATTCCAGATGGGACGTTGTGACGTTGGACTTCCTGTCCGACGTCTCCCATCCCAATTTTATGCTCACCCATATCCGTTCCTATCCCTGAGATCCACACAAAATTCAGCCTATTTTGTGTACTGATCACAGTGAGTAACAGAATCCATATTGGGACATGCATGTATTATGAACACAGGAGTCAATACATCGATTAGGGTGCAAAAGTGGCTGTTATTGATTCTGACATTTTTGTTTGAGAATTCCTGGATGCCGAGTACAATAAGGGCAGAAAACATTTATAAATCTGGATAGTCATACAAGTCATTTTCACAATAGCTCTTCAGGTGGATAATATTCACAAAATAGTGAATGATCATTTTAACTTTCCAATTCTTTCATTGTCTTTCAAGACAGGTTGCATAGCTTCTGATGACTACCAAGCCCTAAATCCTTTTTACTATGTGCCAACATTATTTTATATGTACTTCTGAGAATACCATTAGTGTATTGACCAAGAAAATGGGGTAGACAGGATCATTTTCCTTCCTGTTTGTTTTTAATGATTTTCAGCTTTTCTAATATAACTTTTGTTATAAGAAAAACCTGTGGAGCAAGGGTAGTGTGTCTATACATTAAGTTGACTGGTGTTTCTGACTGCAAGTAATGGCTACTAAACCCTTACAGGCAGTTTTAATCTCTGCTGAGACCTGTAAGTCCCCTAGTTATCTAGTGTATTAGTTTTAACTGTCATGCCACATACGAAACAATTACAAGGAATAATGTAAGTCCTTGGTATTGCTGCAAGAGCTGAAATAATCTTTAAAAACCACTTCCAGTCAAATGATATTCCATACTAAAATTATGAGGAAATTTTTATTGCAAAGTTCCTCTTGTGGATATCAAATATAACAGAGGTATAGTTCTATTCTTGACATCATTAGCATAGTAACAACCTGCTTGATCCCTCTTAAGTGTGCAGCTCATGTGTCATGAAATCAGGTGCATATTTTTTTAAAAGAGTATGTTTTCTGGTGTAGGCAATAATAGGCAATTCTCTGTATTAAACTTCACAGCAACCACTTAAAGGGAGAAAATTAAATATTGGCATTTTATATTACATTTTTACTGATCATTTAATTACATCAAATCCATCCAGGGCATGAGAATGACCTATAATGCCCATGTACTCCTCACTCCAAACATATTTTAAGCCATATTAATGAGTTTAAGGGTATGTTACACTGAATCAAGGACTTAAATTAAGAATAGTTGATATCTTTACTATAAATGACTGTCTAGTCAATGGGTTACTGAGTTTCAATTAAGACCAATTCAGAAGAATGATCAGCACAAAATTACCTGCTCTCCTGATTCTGTTAACTTTTCAAGCATTTTTAATAAACTTATTATCGTTCTTGCCCATACCTCCCAGGTGGTTGTACTTCACTGGACTTCATTAGCTATAAAAGAAAATGTAAAACAAAATCTGCAAGGTCAGTAGTTTTAAAACTGCTTTGGAATTGCCTGAGAAGTCACACCTTCCATCAGTCTGATTGATTGTATATCAGCATGATGTGACTTATGAATTGCTAAGTAGGCTATCAGTCTCAGAAGTGAATGGACCTTTAAAAAGGTTGCAGTGTTTGGTAATTTATTTTACATTATTCGGGGGAAAATTAGAAACACTGTTCTTACATTGTTCCAAATCCAAATAATGGCCAGTTATTTTTGTGTTGGTTTTGAATGTGAAGTACTTTTTATTCAAATTATAGTTTGGTTTGTTTATAGATTTTTAAAAGTTAAAGGTAGGGAAGCAATTTTACTTCAACCCACCCATTGTAAGCTGGGCATGTTTGCAGTTAAAATCACCGATATGACTTACTTTCTTTTGGAACTGCTGGGAGCGGACCAGTAGCAACCTTCTCAACTGAGCAAGAGGCAGGAATACACGTCCAAGCCGGTGGGGTCCTTTTGTTGCATTTACATGACTGGTCCCAGTAACATCACTAGGATGGCTGCAATTTTAACTGCATAGCCTGAGCAGGACCTGACCAGGTGAAGAAAGTGGGGAAGAAGATTAGGGCCAGCAGAAACCCAAACAGGTAAGTTCGTCTACTTTCCTCATGGAGCCTGAAGGTGAAGAATTGTTTTTTGGGGCCCAACCAGAAAAGCTTAGGTCTCCCCTACCGCTTTTCCTGATCACAAGTCCTCTGCAAGATGCCCTGGCAGCTGATCCTGCCACCAACCTGTTGTTGGATATGGCCTCTGCACCATATGATTTTACATCACTTCCCACAACTTATTGCTTGGAACGGGTGAGAATATGGTTGGCTGGAATTAAATGGAGCTTAGCCATTAAATTTGGTCATAGGTGGGCAGGAAATCAATTCTCCTGCTGGAAGGGAAGGTGGTGACGTAGTGATAATGTCACTGGACTTGTAATCTCTGGGGGCATGGGTTCGAATCCCACCATGGCAGATGGTGAATTTTGAATTCAATTAATAAATCTGGAATTAAAAGCTAGTCTAATGATAATCATGAAACCATTGTCGATTGTTGTAAAAACCCATCTTGTTCACTAATGTCCTTTAGGGAAGGAAATCTGTGGTCCTTATCTGTTCTGGCCTACATGTGACTCCAGACCCACAGCAATGTAGTTGACTCTTAAATGCTCTCTGAAATAGCCTTGCAAGCTGCCACTCAGTTCAAGGGCAATTAGGGGTGGGCAATAAGTTGCCATGTCAGCAACACCCACATCCCACAAACGAATAAAGAAAAATCCCACTGGCAGTTAAAACACATGTCTCACTTATATGTTGTTTGGGGGGATACATTCAATAAGCATTGAATAGTGGATATAGAGAAATTAGAATCAATTCCGAACACCATCTGTAGAATCATAGAATAATACAGCACGGAAGGAGGCCATTCAGTCCATCAAGTCTATGCTGGATTTTTCAAAGAGCAATCCAGTTAGTTCCATTCCCCCACTCTTTCTCCATATCCCTGCAATTTTATCTTTTTCAAGTATTTATCTAATTCCCTTTTGAAGGCTACTATTGAATCCATCCACCCTATCAGGCAATGCATTCCAAATCCTAATCACTTGTTGCATAAAAAAAGCTTTTCTTCAATGTTGCCTCTGGTTCCTTTGTCAATCACCTTAAATCTGTGGTTATCAACCATTCAGCCACTGGAAACAGTTTCTCGTTATTTACTCTATCTAAACCCTTCATGATTTTGACCATCTCTATCAAATCTCCTCTTAACCTTCTCTGGTTTAAGCAGAACAACTCCAGCTTTTTCGGTCTATCCACATAAGTATAGTCCCTCACCCCTGAAATCATTATAGCAAATTTCTTCTGTACTCTCTCTGAAGTATGGTGCCCAGATTTGAACATAGTACTCCAGCTGGGCAAACTGGTGTTTTTATAGGTTTAGCATTACTTCCTGGCTTTTGTACTCTATGCCTCTATTTATAACGCCAACAATCCCATATACTATATCAACTGCTTTGTTAATCTGTCTTGCCACCTTCAAAGATTTATGCACAACTGCCCCTCTTCTTGCACCCCGTATAAAACTGCATCATTTAGCATGTGTTGTCTCTCCTCATTCATCCAAAATGTAAACACATAAAAGATTAGCATCAGTCATGAGTCGAATTGTCTTTGAAATTGTCTTTGTAAAGTGTTGTGACATCATCTGGAAGCGAGCACAAAGGCTGACTCCAACTTATATGTAAACCTGGTTCCAAAGCTTTGAAGTATTTCTTTTAGCACCATGCAATATGCCCATGAGTGTGAAGACATAGATCGTCAATTGAACAACTTTCTTCTTGATCTGATAACGTGTTTATCACCATATTATATGAAGCAAATGTACTTTTCACATGTAAAATATTTCTAAATTTACATTTGTTTAAATATTATAAGAAAAATCTAAGATCAGTTTTATTCAACATCCTAGATTTTCCATAAGCCCAGCTGGAAGGTGAAATGAGAAGAGCCTGACAAGGGAGGTGAGCGCCAACAGTGAACAATGCTTTTCTTTGGGAGCTTGCCCATTACAGGGTGAAAAATCAAATGCTGCTGTTAAATGCTTGCCACAGATAAAAAGGGCAGCATTCTTGCTCTGGAAAGGGTTAGGCACTGTTGAGGACTCCTCACTTTTGAGACCAGGCATAGAAATGATGATGGAAGAAGGTTGTTAGAAGAGGAGAACTCTCTTCTGAAGGGAATGCTGGAGGAGATAGCAGTCTACATGAAGACAATCAGCAACATATTGTGTAACTGGGGAGGCAATGTTGGAAGGTCAGCCATGGTACGATAACACACGTATTCAATTATTTAAATCCACTAATCACCTATGACACTTGCAATTACCTCCTACTTGTACTGTTTTGAATCATGTCGAATGCCAGCCCTGAATGCTCATTTTGTACAAAATGCACTTAGAACCACTATTCCCTGACAGATTTCCTTCACTTGTATCCTTGTGTGCATTCAGACAGAATTAATTGTACCACCTAATGTATCACATACATGTGATAATATCCCTTGGGGCTGTTTACAGGCATTTGAATATTATTGCATGCCATCAAAACAATTATAACCTTCAGTTTATAGGGGAAGACAGACATAACAAATGATTAAGAGCATGCAAGAAGGTGACTTCCTAACTTTTGTGTTCCAACCCGGTATGAGGTGAAAGCTCTACAAATTCTGGGAAGAGAGGTCATAGAGGAGGCTTGGGATGGGAAGGCTGCAGCTGAGAGTTCATGTTAATGGCTTTCGTGCTGTATAAATATTGGGAAACTACTGCTTTTAACTCCCACCACAAACCTCAAGTTTTTCTGCATTAACAATCTTGGTTGAGAATCTGCAAGTCTGTCTGCCTGCAACTGCAGCAGAGTGGGAATTGCAACCTGTTAATGGCTTGCACTCTGGTGGACTTTTCAGGGTCATAGCAGAATCACTAAATGTAATCAACTTGGGCAGGTGCCTGTGCTGAATGGGTGCATCTTGGATGTCCATTAAATAGGCAGAAGGGTGTGCAAGATGTTGCGCTGTGAGCAGAAGCCAGCATTATCCGCTGAAAAGTTTTTTAAAATGTTAGAAATCAGCTCTCTTTGCAAACAAACTGGTTTTGTTTCTCCCGTCTTGAGTCTCCTGTAGAACCTGAACACCATGTGGGTCCCACTTGCTCTCCTTCATTGCAGCAAGTATCTGGAGGCCAGAGGGGTTGCTGCTGATTGGTGCTGTTGCCAGTCATCATTTTTCTAAGCTTACTAAACAAGGAAAGATGGAGGCCTCATATGACAGGCGAACAGGACCAGAATTAGCTTGATTACGAGTAGGTCAAAGTCCTCAATCATGTGTTGGGAACTTGGTATCTTGGAGAGGTTGCTAGTATATGCGACCAGCCCAGATCATACAAGATCCAGACACCCACTAGTGCGATTCTCAGACAGAACCAAAGTCAACTCAGAGAGCTGTATGCCAACACTACATGAGACAACCCTGTGGCATCGCGGACAGCTTCAAAGACAAAATGTGAAGATGAATGTAAAGAAGCTATGAACACAGAGGGAGGACATGCTAACCAGAGTTCTGACTCACCAGAGTCTCAGAGGAGTCACCAAGACGAGCTCAGCTCTGGGAAGAGGTTTATGATAACAAGATTGGGACGAATAAGAAAACGTCCTCTACCTTTTAGAGAGTGTTAAACTTACTCACTTGTAAATAACATTTTGTTTTAATCATGTATAGTTAGTCCGAACTGCTACATCATTGTATATTGTACATAGGATTTTATCTGTGTAGAAAAGGGAGATACTGTGGGACTACCTTCAGAGGACCACCTAAGAAGCTGTAATTGAAGGTCACCAGAGGAAGTGATGTCATGTCACAGATGACCAGGGAGTTGTGGGTGTAGCCTAACAGAGTGAGATGTATATTGGCATGGCTTCTGCAGTAGTTGCATGTATATATATATATATATATATTATATATATTTAGTTAAGTTACAATAAAACCCACATTTTCTTTGGATATTACTTGTAGACTTGTAGTCCTGTGAGTCTTACAGTAGTTCACATACCAAAGGAACAAGTAATATTACAATGTGGGGCTGCCGGGGACGCCACAGCCACTTTTATGCTCGAGCTCATGAGTAAAATAGCATTTGGGTTGCACCGTCATTGCGCACAGATCTGCACATTTAAAGAAGGACCACGCCACTGGTTAAAGGAAGAAAGTAAAGGACGCTAGTGGGTAGGTTGACTGGGCCATTTTTAATTGCATGCCCGCTTAATTTCTACTGACAGACCGGGTTCAAATGATCCTTGTAATGTTTTGTATTTTTGTTGCAGCCTACAGCCTGCAGGTAAAATTAAGAATGTTAGGTTTAACAAGTTGTAAATATTCATCATCACATCGCCATTGTATATTTATCTGTTTTATCTCAGGGATAACTGAAGGAAAATGAAATGTTTTGGAGATGAATTTTAATTATGTATAGATGACATGGTTTTAATTGCAAAGCTACCTTGTGCATAGTATGCATCATTCCAGCAGCCATTCCTTGATGTGCAATGGTATGCATTAGTGCAGCATTTTCCAAATAGTTGCTGAAAAACATATACTGTATGTAGCAGTGATATGTCAATTTCCAGAACATTGTTAGCAGCCAGTAAACTGAATACACCTGAAGGTCCAGTTCAAAGTCACTTCCATTATCTATTTGCTAACATTTGAGCCTGTACGTTCTATGCCATGCTCCAGGCTTGTCATTTGTTTCACAGATAATGGTGCTTTCAAAAACCATGGAGGAATGCCCTTTCAATGACATGGAATGAGATTTCAATTGTTTACTATTTTCTATAGTTAAACTGAAACGGCCAGTAGATCTATTAGACTGGTTATTTTGGTCATATCACCATAAAGTGATCTCTTCACATTCATATGTACATTGTGTTGTGGATCTCCCTCAAATCATAATATTTGAAAGTCTAGGACTCTGAATGGTAACACAACTGCAGACTGAGAGATTAGTATCAGTGTTATTCCTGTAAAATTAATTCAAGGCCTGATTAGACATACCTGACACACATAACCTCTGCACTTAGCTAACTCACGCCTTGTAATCATTGGTACTTAGATTTGATTAACTCTTATGAGAATAAGTACATTCAAAACATTTTTTTTGATGCTGGTACATTATTAAGAAGGTCAATTACACAAGAGTTTAAATCTAGTTCTGTGCAGTAAATATATTTAAAACTGCTCAAATATGTTAATCCCATTTCAAAAATGGAGCATTGGGTGAGGAGACAGCATTTGTTTGTGTTGTTTTGCCTGCTGCAGTACCTTTAACATATAATGCAGCATTTGGGGTTTCGATTTTTTAGGCATTCACACTTCAGCTCTGGTACATTGGCTCAGAATTTGCAGTGGTAATAATGGCGAGGCTGTCAGTGCCACTGTTATTACTGGGTAAAACTGATAGCAACTTCTGCAGTCCACATATATGTAGTTCAATGTGGAAATCCAGAAACAGCTGTCAACGATGCTCTGCTCCTCCATTGTTGTAGTCTTTGCCGATGAATTAACACAGAATCACTGATTTGACATGAACATAAACCATTTACCTACTATTCTCGCTGCAAAGACCAACAAAAATCTTAAGCCTTGTTCAATCATGATTAATTAGGTTTTTAACAGAGTACTAACTGGTAATTATTGCTGAACAACCTCTCTGGGCCTGAAAAACTAATTTGAAACATGTGGAGTCTCATACCCTCTGAAGAAAATTTCAATGTTGCAGATTCTTTAAAAAATTAAACAAGTTATTTGTCCGAAGTTTGTGTTTTGCTTTTTAAGTTTTTCCTTTAATCCCATGTGTATCACAATTTTTATTTTGCTTTATGCACAATGATTTAAATGCAATTTATATGTCCTACTTTTTACTTCCTGCTTTGCCATCTGTGAGCATTCTTCAGTCCAATTGGTTGATCAGCCTCCCAGCTGCCTGCACTGTTCACAGTTCCAACAGATCCCCTGTAGAGGGTGTCACATTCTAACTGATGTCAGAAAAGAAGTTGGCTAGAGTCTGTTAAAGCTTTGTGGGCAGCTGTTTTTGAGGTGTACATTCCTTCACTGCTGATCACAAAAGCCACACCAATAATTTTTATTTTGCATTTGCCTTATTCTGGTGGAAATTGCAACTGGCTGGGACAACTCTTGCTTCCCATTGCCAAGATAAATCCCATTCCTGAGACCTAGAGCTGAATTTTTAGGCCCCACCAAGGGCGGAAGTGGAGGCAAATAGACGCAGAATTTTGCGCCAAGAGCCAGTGTGTCAGATCCCTGGCTCCATCCTGCCCCCAGGCCATTTTCCCAGAGATGGGACGGTTTGGCGGGGTGGGGGGATGACAGAGCTAACTGCCCGCAAGTGGTGGGTAGCCAATTCACGTTGTTAATGGCCTCTTAATTTTCCAGTCAGCCTCCAGGTTTCGGCAGGCAGTGGGGGACAGTGTAGTTGCCTGGAGGTGGCCTGCTGGCAGCAGACCAGGGGCCAGTGCGCCAGGCAGCCTTAGAGGCTCTCCCTGCCTGCCTGGGTTCAGTTGTAGCTGCAGGCTGCCCTGTGGACAGGCTTTCCCCAACCCTCAACACCACCCCCCCCCACCCCCCACCCCTGCCCCCACAATGGTGGCCCTGTTGCTTGATGTTTTTTATCTTAACTTTTAGAAACTTGGAGAGAGTGTGCCTCCATCTTGGGGTGCCTTCTCCCTCAATTACCTGACATGGAATCTGCTGCTGCTTCCAAACTGGAGGGCCTCCGATTGGCCCTCCAGCTTTGAGAGCCATCCTTTAATTGGGCAGTGAGCCCACCCTCTGGTCGTTAATTGGCCAATTCAGGAAAAATCACAGGTGAATGATTGTTCCCCACACAGTGTGGGCTTCTGACCCCCATTTGAGCCTGACGACAGGACTCAGAAGCCTGCAAGGACAGTTCTGCCCCTGGAATCTGTTGGCTTTGGCCAAGTTCATGCAATCTACATAATTTCATAGTTAGGAGACAAACAGATGGTGGTTTGCTGACTAAAATTTGTCCTACTTGGTTGGGGTCTTTTTGAGCATTGTGGATCATAATTGCAATTAAGATTATACAGAGCGGCACTGAACAAATAACATTTTTACTACTTTGGTGAGTTGTTGCTGTTCGCTTTGAAGTTACCAGAAAGAAAACTATAGCACTATTATATTCTATAATACAAGATTGAAAAAAGCTTTCATCTGGAGAACAGTGATGAAGCTGTGAGTGCATATCCTTTCAGAGGGACCTATTTGGCAGTGTATTGAGTCTTGTCGTCCATAAAGTTGCTTTGAACTCTGGGAATGCCTTATGCTGAAATCAATATATGGTAAATAGGCCAAGGAAATGGGTTGGTAACTTGTGCATGCACTCATAAGTTTTAGACAATCTACAAGATGCCTGAGCCCTTGAAGATGACTTAGCTCTAATTTAAAAGGCTCTGTGGCATTGTATTTTAAATTAGAAGACTGATGACATTTCTGTATTAAGAGTCCTGCAAGGCCACTGGGGCTGCTTTGTTCAGGGAAAGCCCTTGGTATTGTGAATTATCTGCAGCATTTTAACTGAGTTTTTCAAAGCTGAAACTTGCATTGGATGTTTGCCATCTATTGCACATTATATTGTTTAGTGAAAGCTGAATAAAGGTATTTTTCACATTTTGTTCTAGGGAATAGGAGAATTCGATAGATTCTACTTCAGACAACAGTTCTGTGTGAGTAGATTATTATTTAAATAGGGGTCATTATCTACTAATTAGTTTACAGTTTTGATAGCCATGTTACATTTATTGCAGACTATAAATAACTAAATATATTCTCGTTGTTGAGAGAGCAGGTACCCCAAGTGAGCTTTGAGTTATTGGCTGTTATGGAATGATCATTAAACAATTTATTCCCAAACACGCACAAAGTCAACAGATCATTCTATTTTTTCTCCCACAGGGGAACACTGTATTCAAGCAAGGTCATTTCTGACTATTAATTATAGCTTTACAGATACAGATAAAATTGAATACAAATAGAAACTTGGTCTTTTTAAAATCTTTCATAGGATGCGGGCATCACTGGCAAGGCCAGCATTTGTTGCCTATCCCTAATTGCCCTTGACAACTGAGGCTATTTCAGAGGGTAGTTAAGAGTCAACCACATTGCTGTGGGTCTGGAGTCACATATAGGCCAGACCCAGGTAAGGACAACAGATTTCCTTCCCTAAAGGATGTTAGTGAACCAGATAGGTTTTATGATATTCCAATGGTTTCATGGCCACCATCACTGACACTAGCTTTTTATTCCAGATTTATTTAATGAACTGAATTTAAATTCCCCAGCTACCATGATGGGATTTGAAGTCACATCTCTGGATCATCAGTGTAGGCTTCTGGATTACAAGGTCCAGTAACATGACCACTGTGCCACCATTCCCAGATTGCAGAGGGATATTTTTGATACTCATGTTTTATTTTAATGTAGCAATGGCCATGTTTTCATCCTCTTTATTTCATCTTCTATATTGACTATAAAATAGATATTATTTTTTCTGCAGATGTCTGCTTTAGGCAGAATTATTCATTCATTAATTTTGCTTTGTAACTCAATCTTTTGCTTGAGGAAAACAACACAATTGAAATAGTTGTTTCTGTTCCATTAATTAACAGACTTAAAGCTGGAAAATATGCGCAACATCTCAAACTCTGTCCATGGGGGTCCTGGGGAACATGCCAGAACACTACAATAGTTTCTTTTCACCTCAAGGCCCTGAGTTCAAATTACACCAACAAAATGGGAATAATGAAATTCTTTGTTTTACAGGATTAGTTCTGGCAGTTTCCATCCAATTCCAATTATATAAAATGGCTGTGAATTTGGTACTTATGGATTCAAGAGTATTGGTCTTGACAAGCTAAAGGTGGGTATTGTGCTGATTGGAAGTATCAAGAAGGGAGGGAGACAAAAAGCCGGAAACTATAGGCCAGTCAGCCTAACATCGGTTGTTGGGAAAATGCTAGAGTCCATTATTAAGGAAGAAGTAGCAGGACATTTAGAAAAGCTTAATGCAAACAAACAGAGTCAACATGGTTTTGTGGAAGGGAAATCATGTTTGATAAATTTGCTAGAGTTCTTTGAGGATATAACAAGCATAGTTGATAAAGGGGAACTGATAGATGTAGTGTATTTGGATTTCCAGAAGGCATAAGGTGCCACACAAAAGATTATTGCACAAGATAGGAGCTCATGGTATTGGGGGTAATGTATTAGTATGGATTGAGGGTTGAGAGTCGGGATTAATGGGTCTTTTTCAGGTTGGAAAGACGTAACTAGTGGAGTGCCACAAGGATCAGTCCTAGGGCCTCAATTATTTACTATCTATATTAATGACTTGGAGGAGGGGACAGAGTGTAATATATCCAAATTTGCTGATGATACAAAAATAGGTGGGAGGGCATTTTGTGATGAGGACATAAGGAATCTGCAAGGGGATATAGATAGGTTGAGTGAATGTGCAAAAACTTGGCAGATGGAGTTTAATGTAGGAAAGTGTGAGGTCATGCACTTTGGTAGGAAGAATCAAAAGGCAGACTATTATTTAAATGGAGACAGACTCCAAAAAACTGCAGCACAGAGGGATCTGGGTGCTCTTGTGCATGAAACACAAAAAGTTAGCATGCAGGTGCAGCAAGTAAATAAGAAGGCAAATGGAATTTTGGTCTTTGTTGCTAGCGTGTTGGAGTTTAAAAATAGGGAAGTCTTGTTACAACTGTATAGGGTGTTGGTGAGGCTGCATCTGGAGTACTGTGTACAGTTTTGGTCCCCGTATTTAAGAAAGGACATACTGGCATTGGAGGCAATTCAAAAGCGATTCACCAGGCTGATTCCTGAGATGAAGGGTTTAACTTATCAAGAACAGCTAAACTGGTTAGGCCTTTATTCATTAGAATTTAGAAGAATGAGGGGTGATCTTATTGAAACGTACAAGATTCTGAGGGTGCTTAACAGAGTAGATGTTGAGAAGACGTTTCCACCAATGGGGGAATCTCGAACTAGGGGACATAGTTACAGAATAAGGGGGCACTCATTTAAAACTGAGATGCAAAGGAATTTCTTCTCTCAGAGGGTAGTGAATGTCTGAAATTCTCTACCCCAGAGAGTTGTGGAGGCTAGATGACTGAAAGTATTTAAAGAGGAGGTAGATAGATTTTTTGTAATATCGGGGAGTTGAGGGCTATGAGGAGCTGGCATGAAAGAGGAGTTGAGGTCTGGGGCAGATCAGCCATGATCTTATTGAATGGCGGGGCAGGCTTGAGGGGCTGAATGGCCTACTCCTGCTCCGACTTCTTATGTTCTTATGTAATGATGTAAAGGCTGGGAAAAGAAGAGCCTGCTTGAAGCTAAGGATGAGATATTTTGTTAAAACAAATTAAATGATCACAGCTTTTCAGTGACATGAACCACAGTTGATAAGGACTGCCTTGTTGTGCCATAGGGTGCAGAAGTGTCAAATGTATCATTCTTCACAGTTCACTTGATAGCTTTGCCCTCGCTAATACTCAGACCCACTGACAAGGATTGCTAGAAGATTTATAATGACATAATTAAAGGTTTTACTAGCAAAAGCGCTGCTATCTTTTATACATTCATTACTATAATGAATTGTAAGCTTGTTAATTTAAATTATTTCAGTTAATACTATACAGAAGTCCTGATTTTAACTTAGTGCCAGCTGCAAGTGTGAGGCGGATAAGGACGGTGGGACAAGCAGCCAACGTGTGGCCAGCGGGGCAAGCACCAAGCTTGCCTTCATGAGTCTCGGGACATTCTAATTCCTTGGCCTCACTTAAAAATGCATAGTGGGCTGACCTCCTGATCCAGGCTTGAATTGGGCAGCCTGCCAGACTCTTGTGTGTTACTTCCATGTCCAACAGTATTTAAAGTGGGGATGCACCTCTTAAAGCAAGGTTGAATTCCTGTTTGCAATTATGTTATGCAACCCCCTTTTTACTTGGTCTGAGAGAAAGCAGTACCTAGCAGAGAGAGAGAGAGATCAGCTACCCTTTACATTCATCACCTCCCAATCTTCATTCCATCTTGCTTCTTCCAGACCTCTTAACACATCCATTATATGCACAAACCTCACACATTTCCACTGACCTTCTCAATAGACAATGACTGACCCACTCTTGCTACAGAACAATACAGCAAACAACTGGAGAGGAATAAGACCAGGGGAGGAACTTACAACATACAGTGGTGCAGTGGTTAGCACCGTAGCCTCACAGCTCCAGCGACCCGGGTTCGGTTCTGGGTACTGCATGTGCGGAGTTTGCAAGTTCTCCCTGTGACTGGGTGCTCCGGTTTCCTCCCACATACCAAAGACTTGTGGGTTGATGGGTAAATTGGCCATTGTAAAAATTGCCCTTAGTGTAGGTAGCTGGTAGGAGAATTGAGGGAAGGTGGGGAAAATGGGATTAATGTAGGATTGGTATGGATGGGTGGTTGATGGTTGGCGTGGACTCGGTGGGCCGAAGGACCTGTTTCGGTGCTATATCTCTCTAGACTCTATCATTGCCTTAAGCCAGACAGAGCAGAAAGTCATGAATGTTAGTGATCTGGATGCTATGATTATCAGGGAAGGTGAGGTTGGCAGCATATGTGAACAGTATGTCTGCATATTACTTGTAACCCTTCATTCCCCACAACAAAGATGCAGCAAGCTTCACTATTACCTGCAAATGTCCAGCCATGAACAGCCATATTAACATTTGACTTCTTTCCCATTCATCTAGGTCCTTCACTGAAGCAAATTCTTGCTCCGCTGGAAACCTCAGAAGATGAACACCCTCTTGAGGATGCACCGTTAAGCCTTCAATTCTTCCCAGGTACCACCTTTGACACCGGCATTCCATGTAGCTTAGAGAGCCAGACAGAGGGGTCTGCATGTGGAGAGACATTGGATATAAGTGAACAGCATAAAATACTGATGGCATGGACAGCCCAGGAAGGAGCTCTCTGGAGAGCAAGGACCCCTCTGAGCTCTGGTGAGGAGGACACAGTTGAGGGGTTTAAGTGCCCAGTAGTGCCAAGAAAATTACTGGCATCTCACAAAGAGTCATATAGTGCATTGGACAGCCTGTCTGAAATTAAGAAAATACCATGGCTGAGTATGGAGGGGTCTGCCTCCAACCTGTGTGGCAACATCTCACATGGCATCAACAATCTACTGTCTACCATCAAGTGTGTGGCCAGCTCTGGTGATGATGCAGATGGATGATGGACTATATAGATAAGGGCTTTAAAGGAGCCACTCATCTTCTGCAGTCTACTCTCCTACAGACGAGTGAAAGTGATGAGACTCAGGAGTGGCAGTGGGGGCACTCAGTGGGTGCAAGTTGGGATCAGGCATTTTATAGCCATCTGGACTCAACATTGAGTTCAACAATTTCAGATCATAACCTCTGCCCTCATTTATTTTATTGGATGGCAGCTGTTGGTTTTGACTCTGTTTTCTCCCCGTTCACAACTCCCCCAGATCCATCTTTTGTTTCTTGTCCTATTACCATCCCTTTTGCCTTGTATCATCAACCCTTTTGTCATTTAACCTCTTCTGCCTTCCACCCTATCAGAGACCTTCCCTTTTGTTCTTCCACCCCACTCCCCAACTTTTTCTGCCTCTGTACTTGCTTAAATCCTGTTGCATCTTTAACCTTTTCCAGTTCTAATCAAAGGTCATTGACCTGAAACGTTAACTCTGTTTCTCTCACCACAGATACTGCCTGACCTGCTGAGAATTTCCAGGATTTTCTGTTTCTATTTCAGATTTGCAGCATCCTCAGTAAGTTGCTTATGTGCTATGGTTTGATATTTGAGTGAGATACTAAGTAATGGTGATTCTTGTGATGGAAATTAAAGTTATGACTGTTCACTTCCAATTATTTCAAATGCGGATTCCATTGTAGAAAATAAATTGCTTCCACTGATAAAAGTAGTGGAAGGGGATTTATGAACTTTATAACTGATATTTGGACCTAGTGTTTGCCTAATAATTACTCAATTTTTGACTGCGCACAGGATCACCTTCCAGCCACAGTCCACTGAGCATTCTGTGATGAATATCATGGTTGTGCAGTATTGAAGGTAACCCTGTTATTGGCTCAGAACATAAGTCATTTACAGCCCTTTGTTGGATAAATGGATCTATCCCATTGAATAAACAGTCAGAACAACTGTTACTGACAAGAGGCTTAAAATGTTGAACGTTCCACAGAAAGGTGGTTACAATGATAGATATTGCTTTGCACAAACACTACATTTTGTGTATAATTCTGTGGAGAATCAGTAGGTAGGACCTTAAACATCACTTGATGAAAGTCATAGCACAGGGGAAATGTTTTAAATTACAACTGAAATAACAGAACCATCTATTGAAAATACAGGCTATTAACATAAGAATATAAGAAATAGGAACAGGACTAGGCAATGCAGCCCCTAGAGCATGCTCAGCCATTCAATAGGATCATGTTTTTAACTTCCTGGCTTCTGTCTCTTGTAGTACAAGGGTCTGAAAGGGTTAATGCCTGGGACAGTGTGAGTAACATCTCCCACTATGATGATGTAAATGATCACATGAGAAAGAGACTTGAGGAGAAGGAGAAGCAGCATGGCATCACAGGAGTTAGACATGCCTGAGTAAAGTAGTATATATTTCTGTAATATGCAATAAACTAGTTATTGTTAAAACTTACCGAAGACTCAAAAATCTCTCCTGGCTGGACTACCTAAACATACAACATGCTGAACATTGGTGATTCTTGCAGAAAAATTTTAAAAATTGCTTTCAAGAAAGTTCGAAAGTCAGACCTGAAAAAAGTGGCCAAAATGGCAGAACTCAAGCAGAGGCTGTGAGGAGCTCCAGAGCTGCTTCATGGATGAAGTGGAAGCATGGAGAGTCAGGGAGTCAGCTTGCAGAGGCATTCAGGCTGCACCACAGAGGTGGGTGGTCTATGAAAAAAATCCCAGTGCAGTGATTGCAGGCTTCGAGTCGGAGAACCAAGCAACAGTTGCGATCTGGTGAACAACCCTTAAATAAGGGCAGAAAATTGTTTTTAATGACACACTAGGCAGGCAGGATTGGGAAAACCAAATCCCTAGCAAGGGCGGATCCAAAGTCAGCACCATTACACATGGCTGAGAAGCACGGGAAAACCTCCAATACTGGAAGAAAAATTCAAAACAGCAAATAATCTTACGAGAAAGCGTAGAAAAACCATGGATCTTAAATTTAAACTACCAGAGTAGTTTGCACACATGGAAAGGCCAAATCAAATTCAAAACTGGTTAATTAGGAGAAAAAGATTTTTGAGGTACAGAATAGCTTCTAAATTAGACAGCGGCTGGAATTTTACTCGAGGCGAACGGGAGCTGGCCACTGACTGAAAAGTCGGTGGCAAACCCGCTTCTGCCTCGCCTGGGGATTCGACCCATATTTTGCAGGTCCCCGTGCTTCAATTGTTCTGAGGTGGGACTTCCACCTGCTTGAGGTAGGAAGTCCCGCCTAATGGAGCTCCCAGCCAATCAGCAGGCCGGCAGCTCCTAGACCCAACAGTGCCAGTGTGAGCAGTGGCCACTGCTGGGACTACAGCCCAGCAAAAAGTGAAGATGCCGGGGAACCTGGAAGGCAGATACATTTTGGTTGCTTCGCCAGAGGTAAGCAGTTGGGCCCCGGTGAGGCAAGGGTGGTCGGTTGGGGGGACCGGAGGTGTGTTGGCAGCCAACGGGAGGTAGAGGAGCAGATATGTAGACAGATTTTGGAAAGATGTAAAGGTAACAGGGTTGTAGTGGTGGGTGATTTTAACTTCCCCTATATTGACTGGGACTCACTTAGTGCTAGGGGCTTGGATGGGGCAGAATTTGTAAGGAGCATCCAGGAGGGCTTCTTGAAACAATATGTAGATAGTCCAACTAGGGATGGGGCCGTACTGGACCTGGTATTGGGGAATGAGCCCGGCCAGGTGGTCGAAGATTTAGTGGGGGAGTATTTCGGGAACAGTGACCATAATTCCATAAGTTTTAAGGTACTTGTGGATAAGGATAAGAGTAGTCCTCGGGTGAAGGTGCTAAATTGGGGGAAGGCTAATAATAACAATATGAGGCAGGAACTGAAGAATTTAGATTGGGGGCGGCTGTTTGAGGGTAAATCAACATCTGACATGTGGGAGTCTTTCAAACGTCAGTTGATTAGAATCCAGGACCAGCATGTTCCTGTGAGGAAGAAGGATAAGTTTGGCAAGTTTCGGGAACCTTGGATAACGCGGGATATTGTGAGCCTAGTCAAAAAGAAAAAGGAAGCATTCTTAAGGGCTGGAAGGCTAGGAACAGACGAATCCCTTGAGGAATATAAAGACAGTAGGAAGGAACTTAAGCAAGGAGTCAGGAGGGCTGAAAGGGGTCATGAAAAGTCATTAGCAAACAGGATTAAGGAAAATCCCAAGGCTTTTTATACGTATATAAAGAGCAAGAGGGTAACTAGGGAAAGGGTTGGCCCACTCAAGGACAGAGAAGGGAATCTATGTGTGGAGCCAGAGGAAATGGGCGAGGTACTAAATGAGTACTTTGCATCAGTATTCACCAAAGAAAAGGACTTGGTGGATGAAGAGCCTAGGGAAGGGAGTGTAGATAGTCTCAGCCATCTCATTATCAAAAAGGAGGAGGAGTTGGGTGTCTTGCAAAGCATTAAGGTAGATAAGTCCCCAGGGCCTGATGGGATCTACCCCAGAATCCTGAGGGAGGCAAGGGAAGAAATTGCTGGGGCCTTGACAGAAATCTTTGCATCCTCATTGGCTACAGGTGAGGTCCCAGAGGACGAGAGAATAGCCAATGTTGTTCCTTTGTTTAAGAAGGGTAGCAAGGATAATCCAGGAAATTATAGGCCGGTGAGCCTTACAACAGCGGGAGGGAAATTATTAGAGAGGATTCTTCGGGACAGGATTTACTCCCATTTGGAAACAAACGAATTTATTATCGAGAGGCAGCATGGTTTTGTGAAGGGGAGGTCATGTCTCACTAATTTGATTGAGTTTTTTGAGGAAGTGACAAAGGTGATTGATGAAGGAAGGGCAGTGGATGTTATCTATATGGACTTCAGTAAAGCCTTTGACAAGGTCCCTCATGGCAGACTGGTACAAAAGGTGAAGTCACATGGGATCAGAGGTGAGCTGGCAAGATGGATACAGAACTGGCTCGGTCATAGAAGACAGAGGGTAGCAGTGGAAGGGTGCTCTTCTGAATGGAGGGATGTGACTAGTGGTGTTCCGCAGGGATCAGTGCTGGGACCTTTGCTCTTTGTAGTATATATAAATGATTTGGAGGAAAATGTAGCTGGTCTGATTAGTAAGTTTGCGGATGCACAAAGGTTGGTGGAGGTGCGGATAGTGATGAGGATTGTCAGAGGATACAGCAGGATATAGATCAGTTGGAGACTTGGGCGGAGAAATGGCAGATGGAGTTTAATCCGGACAAATGTGAGGTATTTTGGAAGGTCTAACGCAGTTGGGAAATATACAGTAAATGGCAGAACCCTTCGGAGTATTGACAGGCAGAGAGATCTGGGAGTACAGGTCCACAGGTCACTGAAAGTGGCAACGCAGGTGGATAAGGTAGTCAAGAAGGCATACGGCATGCTTGCCTTCATCGGTCGGGGCATAGAGTATAAGAATTGACAAGTCATGCTACAGCTGTACAGAACTTCAGTTAGGCCACACTTAGAATATTGCGTGCAATTCTGGTCGCCACACTACCAGAAGGACGTGGAGGCTTTGGAGAGGGTACAGAAGAGGTTTACCAGGATGTTGCCTGTTCTGGAGGGCATTAGCTATGAGGAGAGGTTGGATAAACTCGGATTGTTTTCACTGGAACGACGGAGGTGGAGGGGCGACATGATAGAGGTTTACAAAGTTATGAGCGGCATGGACAGAGTGGATAGTCAGAAGCTTTTTCCCAGGGTGGAAGAGTCAGTTACTAGGAGACATAGGTTTAAGGTGCGAGGAGCAAAGTTTAGAGGGGATGTGCGAGGCAAGTTCTTTACGCAGAGGGTGGTGAGTGCCTGGAACTTGCTGCCGGCGGTGGTGGTGGAAGCAGGTATGATAGCGTCGTTTAAGAGGCATCTTGACAAATACATGAATAGGATGGGAATAGAGGGATACGGTCCCCAGAAGTTCAGATTCTTCTCACCGGTCAGGGGATCTAGAACATGGGGACACAGTCTCAGCATAAGGGACCAATCATTCAGGACTAAGATGAGGAGAAATTACTTCAACAAAAAAGCAAAGAACAGTGCAGCACAGGAACAGGCCATTCGGCCCTCCAAGCCTGCGCCAATCTTGATGCCTGCCTAAACTAAAACCTTCTGCACATGTAATATAAGAATTTTGTGCTTGTGTTATCGCTAATGTTCCAGTTTTCAAAGATTTCATTGGTCCAAGGACTTTAATTGACAGGTTTACCAACCAATTAAGTGTGAGGTCAGAAATAAAGCACTTTTATTTCTTGAGCCATTTGCTATCACAAGATGTCCCAAAACACCTCATAGTCAGTGAAACATTTTTGAAGTGTAGTGACTGGTGTAATGTAGGAAAACACAGCAGCCAATTTGTGTCCAACAAGGCCCCACAAACAACAGTGACAATCATGACCAGATAATCTGTATTAGCAATGTTGATTCAAGGATAAATATAGACCAGGACACTGGGCAAACTCTGCTGCTCTTCTTCAAGTAGTGCCATGGGATCTTTTACATCCACCAGAGCACAAACAGAACCTCAGGTTAACAGCTCATCTCAAAGATGGCACTTTTGGCAATGCAGTGCTCTCTCAGTACTGTATTGAAGTGTCAGCTTGGATTACATGCTGAGGTCACTGGAATGTGAATTGAACTCATAATCTTCTGACTCAGAAGCAAGAGCACCACCACTGAACTAAGCATGATGTACACATTTCATTTACCTTTGTGTGTGTGTGTGTACCTATCTCGCTGAGGAAAATCATGAGCCCCAATCAATGAGAATGAGTAAGGGGCCTACCAAAAACAATTAGCCATTTTTCCTGATAGAAAACACTATTTGCTGTACTCTATGTGGGTACCAAATGCTATTCTTTTGCTCTACTTTCTAGAACCACAAAGACAGCTATCCTTGATGCATAGTGGGCCCACATTCTGATATATTGTTATCTCTGACACTCACTGGTATATATTTGGAACATAAAATATGATCTTAGCTTATCTGAATTTTATTTTCAACGCAACAATAATAATCACATTCCTGTCAATACAGGAGTTTGCACAATGGTTGTGTTATGTGTCAAAAGAATTCCTTCCCTACTCTGCTTGCCATCATACCCTAGAGAATAAATACCACTGCAACAAGCTATATCCCATAGATTCCTTTAACCCATGACTTTCACAACACAAGGAGTTAGGACAAAATTATTAATCTGGGCATCAGATATTGTACCAAACATGGAAGAATCTTGTATATGGAGGGAAAATATGCTTTAGATAACTTCACACACAGTTCATTCAACTCAATATAGTGTAAAAAATCAATTATTCTGTTTCATGTTTTCAAACCAATGCACTCATTTGTTGCATATCTTAAAGTTGTTACTGTCAGAATTTAAAAATAATCTTTCCTTTCTTTGGCATGAAGTGATAGAGGACAGAAAAAGAGGTGAACTTTTAACAGTAAGTACAACAATCCTGAGAGTTATGGCCCATCAAAGGTGTACTAGAATAATTAACTGTACCAACTACAATGTCTGTGTTTTGGACAGAAACTCATAAATAAAAACTTGTGCATTCTGAAGTGTTTATGGTGCTTCTGCAGCAGATCCATAAATCAGACAAATGTGTCTGTCATATATATTTGCAGGCACTGTGCAACAGTCATGTTAAATTTAATGTAGTGTGGTAATATTTTATGCAGTTATACCTCATTATAATTGTTGCACAGCAATATTTTTCACATTTTAAAAACTGATCAACAAAATTCATGAATAGGAAATTTAGTATGTGTTTACTGCTTGAAGTCTAAAATTTGAACCACAGTCTATAAAGTGACCAAACAAGGATTGGCACTTCAGCAGTAGTTGGTAGTAACACTGCTGGTGTATCAAACTCTGACTAAGGGCACATGACTTTAAACTCCAGTCTTGAAAAACTACCTACTCAGGATTCCTCCAGGACCATTTGCTCATATTACTTGAGTATCGGAGAGAGATCTGCCTAAGGCACAAGAGAAGCTTGTAAAAGAACAACAAAAGAATAGGCTGGGATACATCTGATGAAGATATAGGAAGGTTGGATTCAGAAATTTTCTTTTCAGTTATGTAGAATTAGTTAAAATTTCAGTTTGATTTCTGATGCTATCTTGACTGTTGGGCTTTTTAAAAATTTATTTCAACAACTTTAAAACATGAGGAATTGTATTCTTTTACCAATAAAAACTGTATTGAATAATTAGTTTAATACCATTTTCTTGCCCATAGATCAGCAGCTATGAAATACCTGGTCATTGTGAAACATGCAGCTTTATTAAAGATTAATTATATTCCAATGTTGAACAATGTTAAGGTTAACCTTGGGTTATGAGTTTTCATCCTCCATCATTTTAGTTTAATTTAGAGATACAGCGCTGAAACAGGCCCTTCGGCCCACCGAGTCTGTGCCGACCATCAACCACCCATTTATACTAATCCTACACTAATTCCATCTTCCTACCACATCCCCACCTGTCCCTATATTTCCCTACCACCTACCTGTACTGGGGACAATTTATAATGGCCAATTAACCTCTCACCCTGCAAGTCTTTTGGCATATGGGAGGAAACCGGAGCACCCGGAGGAAACCCACGCAGACACAGGGAGAACTTGTAAACTCCACACAGGCAGTACCCAGAATTGAACCCAGGTCGCTGGAGCTGTGAGGCTGCGGTGCTAACCACTGCGCCACTGTGCCGCCCAAATAGAACAATAGAGCATCTGAATTTAATTAATGCCACAAATCCATTATCTGGAATGGGCAGTGGGGTTCTAATCATTTTTTTGGTAAAAGATCACCTTGCCAACTGAGCTCCAGGTCCTGGATTGATAATTCCAGCAATTTCAGAAGACCATATCTAAGGAAAGGAATATAGTATTGAAATTCAATCTTATAATCACAACAGAGATAAATAAAAACTTGAGATAGCTTTTATTTTACGAACTCAACAATGTGATGAGATGCAAAGCATTTGGATGTGATTGGTGCAATTCCTCTATGAGGAACTATTTTCCTATTTAGATGTTTTCTGTCTAACTGAGGATAGTGTGCTGTGTGTAAACAGCAACAAGAATGTTGGGCACTAATTTTCAATGTAATTTACCACTCCATTGGTTTACTTGTGGAATGTGCCCATTGAGCTTCGCCATGCATTTGTAATATTTTCCTTGCTACTTTTTTGTCACAAAAGTAAATTATGCAATTTTAATATTATGGAAATGAGAAGCTCTGCCTTTTTCAAACTTTCAGGTGCCCCACTGTAATACTTATTGTTGAGATTTCCTTCATATGGATTCTAAAATTGGTCAACTGTTTCTCTACTCACTGGTGATAAGGTAGTGCAGTATTTTTGTGCCATTTGTGTCATTCTTCTGTAATTCATATTGAATAACTCCTCAATTTATGGGTGAGATTTTCACTCATTCAAAACAAAATCACTTACACAGGGTTAAAATCAGGTCCTGTATTGTTCTTCCTGATGTAAATAATGCATTCAGAAAAAGCACAAAGCAGAAAGGCCTGACTCTTTCCTATACAGTAGGATGAATCACCTCCAGTCATTCTGATGCACCTCTTAGCAGAATGGTATAGGCAGAGGTCTGGCAAATGGAAGAAAGTGAAAAGGAGAGAAACCATCTTTATATGACATGTGGAGTGGTGTGTTTGTGCAGGCAGTGGTGGCACACCCAAATTTTTCTGACTATTGTTACAACCAGGTGAACAATGTGTCTATAGGGGTCATTTGCTGTCTTTACCTGGTCTTATAGTAACAGAAATTAATTTTAAACACACTGTGTATTGAACTCCCCTTTTGTGAATCCTTGTTCACAATTTTCCAATTATAAGCCAAAGAAATGAGCACAAACAGGCTTTCTGTGGTTTAAAGAAGAAAGATGAAATTTATTCAACCTTAAACTTAAACACTAATGCGGTTAACGCCTATGGATATATGACGCACCAACGCTAGCATGCACACGTGATACACACATACAAATAGGGACAGAAAAGAGCAGAAGAAAAAATAAGTAGAATAGTTTGAGGTAATATCGTGTTACTGTTTCTCGAACTCGCTGTAGTCCTTGATTAAAGATATGGTTTTGTGTTTCTTTGGGACGCAGTATTCTTCGTAAACCTTGTTCACGTAGGAGATTTTTATCTCTCTGAGTTTACATGTCTTCAATGGTTTCAGTCCCCTGAGAGATAAGCAGGCAGGAGAGGAGAGGTCTTCCCAAACCACGAGCCAGGACCTTACTGATCTCAAGTACTGTTTTCTCCAATTTAAAACTCTCACTTCAAACCTCTGCAACAGCCAATTAATAATGTGACTAAAACTGATCTGACCACTTCTGTGTATTGGGGAAGCAACTACTGGGTCCCCATTGTTTCAACACCGTCTATTACTATGCAAATGTCTTTCCAGTCAGAAACTTGCAATTTTTAAATATTAATGTTCATATGGCGAGATCCTGCGTGCCTCAATCTTGGCAGGTGGGGGGTTTGCCTGACACCTCCACACCCCGGGGAATGAAATGCAATTTGAAGAAAATGGCACATTTCATTACAGAGTTTAAGAGAAATATAAGATACAGAAAGAAACTATGCATTTATCTCATTCATTTCCATTCATTCACCAATCTTGAAGCTCATTAAAAATGATCTGTTCTCGGTCCCAGTGCTGCTTTAATTTCCCCCTATTTTTTCCTCAGGTGAGTTAGTAGGGGGGCGAGTCTATCCTGAACTCTGAGTCATGCAAAGACTTTAGGCTTCAGGGGATGGTTGGTTCCCTTTTCCTCTGACTGTGGGGGAGGAGTCTTTGTTACTCTCTCCTTTGTTCTCTGGGACAGTCCTGCCTGCTGGTATTAGTGCAGACTTGACTGCACTCTCCTGTGACACTTCAATTGGTGAGGCATCACCCTCATGGTTTCACTGCCCCCTAGAGGTCTCTGTTCGTCTCTGCAGGTTCCTGCAAATGCTGTTAGCAACTCTGGTGGTATGCTTCCAGAGTCTGCATTTACATAGGAGGATGTGGGGTCTAGGTTTTCTCATTTTCTGGGGTTGGTTAACCAGACAGTAGGGGCTTTCATCCGGCATTCTTCCCGGACTTCCTTTAACTTGCCCTCTTGGTCATTTTTTCCCCTTCTCTTTCTAAAATTTTGCCAGCCGTGCCTGCCTTTTGTTCTCGGCAGGGTCCCTTACAGTTCACCAACCCTCTGCTGGAGGGTCTTCCTAACACCAGTGCAGGACTTATGGATGCAGGTTTCACTGTAGGTTGGGGTTTTCCCTCAACCTGGCACATGTGACAATTCCTGCAGTACTCCACCACATCTTTATGGAGTTTTGGCCAGTCAAACCGCTGCCTTATGCAGGTTTTGGTCTTTCGTAAACCAGCATGTACAGCCACTATAGTCTCGTGGGTCGTGGGCATATTTCTCCTCGGTACCTCTGTGGCACCACTAACTGGTGAACTACTGTCCACTCCTCGTCCCCAGGTCTGTGAGGAGAACTCAATTTCCTCATCAGCACCTCATTCTTTAAATAGTAGCAATCAGGGACTCCCTCTGCTTTACTTTCAGACTGGGCAGCTTGTGCTAATTCTCACAATACTGGGTCGGCTCGCTGAGCCTCACCTAGGGAAAATCCGTTTAATTCACTCCCTGGGTCTCCGAACTTTCCAAAGAAAGTCTCGGACAGGCAGACATCTTGGTCATTTACCTGCAGTATCAATGCAGTCTTCTCTGGGAGAGCTGGTTTGATCATGGCCTGACCCACTACACATTCAGGGGCACTGTAGGGGACCATCTCCCACCATTGCCCTGTCTCTCTGACCTCCTGTGGTCTTTCTTTCACTACTGCGGGGTGGGAACCACCTTCACCCCTGCCAGATCATTACCTAGGAGCAGGTCAACCCCGTCCACAGGCAAACTAGGGACAATCCCTAATGTCACCGGTCCCGAAACTAGGTCACACTCCAGGTGCACCTGTTGTACAGGTACAGGCATACACTGCCCTCCAATACCATTCACCATCGTTTTGGTGTTCACTCGCTGGGTGAAAGGTCAGGCCTTTTCCCAATAAAAGGGATCTGGTGGCCCCTTTGTCCATGAGAATCACTGTGGGCTTGCTTGCCCCACTCGAGGGATATGGGGTTACGTTCCCTTCAGTTACAAAACCCTGATAATCTTCAGGAATCCTATTAACTTTTCCTGCACTGGCTGTCGTAAGTTTCCTGTGTTGCACCCTTACTGTAATCAAAGCCACAGTCCGTTCCATGTTTTCCATCAGGTTCCCATCTTCACTGAGCAGGTGTGCCTGATTAACCCTACTGGTTTCCCCTTTAGTTTCCAGTAGTCAGCTTTTAAATGCCCTACCTTGTTACAATGGAAGCACACAGGTCTCCGGGTCTCACTATTGCTCACAGCACCATTTTGGCTGGAGGAGGGCCCCCTGTGTCTCGTGCTTTCCTTTCTCTTCCAGGACTGCTTGGGCTCCGATCACCTTCCCACCCTTTGCCCTTTTTGGATTTGTGGGGGTGATTAGGAAAGGTTCTCCCTTGGGAAAAAGACTTCTAAATTAAAGCAAACTCATTGGTCAGAACGGCCGCTTGCCGGGCTCCTTGAACCCGTTGCTCCTCTACATGGGCTTTTATTGAGAATGGGAGAGAATTTTTAAATTCCTCTAACAGGATTACTTCTCTGAGAATCTCATAGTTGAGTTGGATTTTTAAAGCCCTCAGCCACTGGTCAAAAGCCAGCTGCTTACTTCTTTCAAACTCCAGATAAGTTTGATTGGCTTGCTTATTGAGGGTTCGAAACTTTTGGCAGTAGGCTTCGGGTACTAATTCATCTGCGCCTAGGATAGAATTTTTGGTCAGTTCATAATTTGATGAACTCTCATCCGGCAGCAAGGAATAAACCTCATGGGCTTTTCCAGTTAATTTGTTTTGCAGTAAAAAAGGCCAGGCCTCAGCTGGCTATTTTAGCTGCCTTGCCAGTTTCTCGAAGGACATGAAAAACACTTCCACATCTTCCTCATTGAATTTTGGAAATAGTTGGGTGAATTTTAGCAATCTTAAATCCAGCCCTGAATTGTTTTAGTTTAGTTTAGAGATACATCACTGAAACAGGCCCTTCAGCCCACCGAGTCTGTGCCGACCATCAACCACCCATATATACTAATCCGACACTAATCCCATATTCCTACCATATCCCCACCTGACCCTATATTTCCCTACCACCTACCTATACTAGCGGCAATTTATAATGGCCAATTTACCTACCAACCTGCAAGTCTTTTGGCTTGTGGGAGGAAACCGGAGCACCCGGAGAAAACCCACGCAGACACAGGGAGAACTTGCAAACTCCACACAGGCAGTACCCAGAATTGAACCCCAGTCGCTGGAGCTGTGAGTCTGCGGTGCTAACCACTGCGCCACTGTGCTGCCCCTCCATATTGGCAATGTTTTCACTAGGGTTACTGTGTCGTCCCCTAGTTAACTCAAGCCGTTTCAACTCTTGTTCTTCACATTCTTTCTGGAATATTCTTTCTGTCTTTCCTGTCTTTCATTTTCTTCATGTTCCTTTGGAAAGGCCCTCTCTCCCTCCCTCTATCCAACACTACCCTGTTGGATTCTGCTTCTAACCCTTTTTCTGCTTCTTCAGATTCAAAGGAAAAATGGTTGGCCACTAGCCTTAGGAGTTCAGACCTCCTAGCATTGCCACATACAGTGGTCCCACACTGCTCAGTCATTTTTCTTAACTCCTCCATAGACAGTGCTTTTAACTTATCCCAAGTTACTTCACCCTGGCTTGGAGAGCCACTTGCTTCAGTTGCAGACATGTTAGTATTCAATCACATACAGCCACAAGAAAACCTGTATTGATTTGTTTTTTTTGATTGGGAACAAGTTGGCTTCCCACTTCCAATTTCACTCGTTTGTCTGGCAAAGGCAAAGAAATGAGTACAAACAGACTTTCTGTGGTTTAAAGAAGAATAAAGAAATAGTCGGTGCATTGCTGGTCATCTTCCAAGACTCTATAGACTCTGGAACAGTTCCTACAGATTGGAGGGTAGCTAATGTAACCCCACTATTTAAAAAGGGAGGTAGAGAGAAAGCAGGGAATTATAGACCAGTCAGCCTGACGTCAGTAGTGGGGAAAATTCTAGAGTCCATTATCAAAGATTTTATAGCAGAGCACTTGGAGAACAGTGGTAGAAACAGGCAGAGTCAGTATGGATTTATGAAAGGGAAATCATGCTTGACAAATCTACTAGAATTCTTCGAGGATGTAACTAGTAGAGTTGATGAGGGGCAGCCAGTGGATGTGGTTTATTTGGATTTTCAGAAGGCTTTCGACAAAGTCCCACATAAGAGATTAGCATGTAAAATTAAAGCGCGTGGGATTGGGGATAGTGTTTTGCGATGGATAGAAAATTGTTTGGCAGACAGGAAACGAAGAGTAGGGATAAATGAGTCTTTTTCCGAATGGCAGGCAGTGACTAGTGGGGTACCGCAGGGATCAGTGCAAGGACCCCAGCTATTCACAATATATATGAATGATTTAGATGAGGGAACTAAATGTAATATCTCCAAATTTGCAGATGACACAAAACTGGGTGGGAGGGTGAGTTGTGAGGAGGATGCAGAGAAGCTTCAGGGTGATTTGGACAAGTTGAATGAGTAGGCTAATGCATGGCAGATGCAGTATAATGTGGATAAATATGAGGTTATCCACTTTGGTAGCAAAAACAGGAAGGCAGATTATTATCTGAACGGCTATAAACTGAGAGAGGGGAATATGCAGCGAGACCTTGGTGTTCTCGTACACCAGTCACTGAAGGTAAAAAGGCAAATGGTATGTTGGCCTTCATAGCGAGAGGATTCGAGAGCAGGAGCAGGGATGTCTTGCTGCAATTATGCAGGGCCTTGGTGAGGCCACACCTGGAATATTGTTTGCAGTTTTGGTCTCCTTATCTGAGGAAGGATGTTCTTGCTATAGAGGGAGTGCAGTGAAGGTTTACCAGACTGATTGCTGGGATGGTGGGACTGACGTATGAGGAGAGATTGAGTCAGTTAGGATTATATCGCTGGAGTTCAGAAGAGTGAGGAGGGATCTCATAGAAACCTATAAAATTCTGACAGGACTTGACAGGGTAGATGCAGGAAGGATGTTCCCGATGGTGGGGTAGTCCAGAACCAGGGGTCATTGTCTCAGGATATGGGGTAAACCTTTCAGGACTGAGATGAGGAGAAATTTCTTCACCCAGAGAGTGGTGAGCCTGTGGAATTTGCTACCACAGAAAGCAGTTGAGGCCAAAACATTGTATGTTTTCAAGGAGGAGTTAGATATAGCTCTTGGGTCTAAAGGGATCAAAGGGTATGGGGCGAAAGCAGGAACAGGTTACTGAGTTGGATGATCAGCCATGATCATAATGAATGGTGGAGCAGCCTCGAAGGGCTGAATGGCCTACTCCTGCTCCTATTTTCTATGTTTCTATGAAATTTATTGAACCTTAAACTTAAACACTAATGCGGTTAACACCTACGGATATACGCACGTCCACGCTAGCATGCACATGTGATACATACATGCAAATAGGGACAGAAAAGAGCAGAAGAAAAGATAAGTTGAACAGTTTGAGGCAATATCTTTTTACTGTTTCTCGAACTCGCTGTAGTCCTTGATTGAAGATATGGTCTTGCATTTCGTTGGGGCGTAGGAGATTTTTATCTCTCTGAGTTTATGTGTCTTCAATGGTTTCAGTTCCCTGAGAGATGTGCAGGCAGGAGAGGAGAGGTCTTCTCAAAACAGGAACTTTCTGATCTCAAATACTGAGTTCTCCAATTTAAAACTCTCAGTTCAAACCTTCACAACAGTCAGTCAGTCATGTGACTAAAACTTGTCAGACCACTTCTGTGCATTGGGGAAGCAACTGTTGTTGAAACCCAAACACAAGAAATGCTGGAATCACTCAGCAGGTCTGGCAGCATCTGTGGAAAGAGATTTTGCTTTTATGTTGTTGAAACCCCATTGTTTCAACACTGTCTGTTACTATGCAAATGTCTTTCCAGTCAGAAACTTGCAATTTTTAAATTTTAATGTTCATGTGGCGAAATCCTGTGTGCCTCAATCTTGGCAGGTGGGGGGTTTGCCTGACACTATGTTGCAATATTTTGGACTATTTAGTACATTAAAATCAGCAGTAATCTCCTTGCCTTGTGTGAGAGTCATAGTGTCATTTATGGCATAGAAGGAGGCCATTCACAGAGAAGACTCGGAGGGCGGAGTTCCGGACCGGTAACTATAAAAAACTTACCTCGGGGATTCGCGGCCTACATTCATGGAGAAGACTCGGAGGGCGGAGTTCCAGACCGGTAAGTATAAAAAAGTTACCTCTGGTAAAAAAAACTGAAAAGTGACATCACAGGAAAGCTGTGACCTGATTGGCTGGCAGGGAATTTGTACTGAATTTGAAAATAAAACATTGGTAAAAATTGATTAAAACCCTAATTAACTAATTAATAATGAGAGTAACTAAACCAGAGGGAGGAGATTACTGTATTTAGTTCGCATTTAATATTTATAGTAGGAAACTAGCACGAGGGACCATATAGTTAATTATAACAATTTAGTAAGGATTTAATAAGTATTTATTTATTTTATATTAATTAACTAATTAGTGCTAGAAATGTCAGTTAGAGGGGTGAAGTGCTTCACCTGTGAGATGTGGGAGGCCCGTAACGCTTCCAGCGTTCCGGATGACTACATCTGCAGGAAGTGTACCCAGTTGCAGCTCCTCACACACCGCATGGATCGGTTGGAGCGGTAACTGGATGCAATTAGGAGCATGCAGGTGGCAGAGAGCATCATAGACAGGAGTTTTAGAGAAGTGGTTATACCCAAGGTGCAGGCAGATAGATGGGTGACCGCTAGAAGGGGCAGGCAGTCAGTGCAGGAATCCCCTGTGGCTATCCCCCTCTCTAACAAGTATACCGTTTTGGATACTGTTGGGGGGGATGGCCTATCAGGGAAAAACAGCAGCAGCCGGAGTAGTGGCACCACGGCTGGCACTGTTGTTCAGCAGGGAGGGACAAAGCGCAGAAAAGCAATAGTTATAGGGGACTCTATAGTCAGGGGCACAGATAGGCGCTTCTGTGGACGTGAAAGGTACTCCAGGATGGTATGTTGCCTCCCTGGTGTCAGGGTCAAGGATGTCTCTGAACGGACAGGGGGCATTCTGAAGGGGGAGGGTGAACAAAGAACAAAGAAAATTACAGCACAGGAACAGACCCTTCGACCCTCCAAGCCTGCGCCGATCCAGATCCTCTACCTAAACATGTCGCCTATTTTCGAAGGGTCTGTATCTCTTTGCTTCCTGCCCATTCATGTATCTGTCTAGATACATCTTAAAAGACGCTATCATGTTCGCATCTACCACCTCCGCTGGCAACGCATTCCAGGTACCCACCACCCTCTGCGTAAAGAACTTTCCACGCATATCCCCCCTAAACTTTTCCCCTCTCACTTTGAACTCGTGACCCCTAGTATTTGAATCCCCCACTCTGGGAAAAAGCTTCTTGCCATCACCCTGTCTATACCTCTCATGATTTTGTACACCTCAATCAGGTCCCCCCTCAACCTCCGCCTTTCTAATGAAAATAATCCTAATCTACTCAACCTCTCTTCATAGCTAGCGCCCTCCATACCAGGCAACATCCTGGTGAACCTCCTCTGCACCCTCTCCAAAGCATCCACATCCTTTTGGTAATGTGGCGACCAGAACTGCACGCAGTATTACAAATGTGGCCGAACCAAAGTCCTATACAACTGTAACATGACCTGCCAACTCTTGTACCCAATACCCCGTCCGATGAAGGAAAGCATGCCGTATGCCTTCTTGACCACTCTATTTACCTGCGTTGCCACCTTCAGGGAACAATGGACCTGAACACCCAAATCTCTCTGTACATCAATTTTCCCCAGGACTTTTCCATTTACTGTATAGTTCACTCTTGAATTGGATCTTCCAAAATGCATCACCTCGCATTTACCCTGATGGTCACACGTCTCCATTTTGAGAAACTCCCTTCCACTGCTACTCTCTGTCTCCTGTTGCCCAGCCAGTTCTTTATCCATCTAGCTAGTACACCCTGGATCCCATGCGACTTCACTTTCTCCATCAGCCTACCATGAAGAACCTTATCAAACGCCTTACTGAAGTCCATGTATATGACATCTACAGCCCTTCCCTCATCAATCAACTTTGTCATTTCCTCAAAGAATTCTATTAAGTTGGTAAGACATGACCTTCCCTGCACAAAACCATGTTGCCTATCACTGATAAGCCCATTTTCTTCCAAATGGGAATAGATCCTATCCCTCAGTATCTTCTCCAGCAGCTTCCCTACCACTGACGTCAGGCTCACCGGTCTATGATTACCTGGATTATCCCTGCTACCCTTCTTAAACAAGGGGACAACATTAGCAATTCTCCAGTCCTCCAGGACCTCACCCGTGTTTAAGGATGCTGCAAAGATATCTGTTAAGGCCCCAGCTATTTCCTCTCTCGCTTCCCTCAGAAACCTGGGATAGATCCCATCCGGACCTGGGGACTTGTCCACCTTAATGCCTTTTAGAATACCCAACACTTCCTCCCTCCTTATGCCGACTTGACCGAGAGTAATCAAACATCTGTCCCTAACCTCAACATCCATCATGTCCCTCTCCTCGGTGAATACCGATGCAAAGTATTTGTTTAGAATCTCACCCATTTTCTCTGACTCCACGCATAACTTTCCTCCTTTGTCCTTGAGTGG
Organism: Heterodontus francisci; assembly: GCF_036365525.1. Lineage (NCBI taxonomy): Eukaryota > Metazoa > Chordata > Chondrichthyes > Heterodontiformes > Heterodontidae > Heterodontus > Heterodontus francisci. The sequence continues at coordinate 53,170,860 of NC_090389.1, forward strand.
GCCAATCCTTTCTCTAGTTACCCTCTTGCTCCTTATATCTGAATAAAAGGCTTTGGGATTTTCCTTAACCTTGTTTGCTAAAGATATTTCATGACCCCTTTTAGCCCTCTTAATTCCTCGTTTCAGATTGGTCCTACATTCCCGATATTCTGCCAAAGCTTCGTCTTTCTTCAGCCGCCTAGACCTCATGTATGCTTCCTTTTTCCTCTTAGCTAGTCTCACAATTTCACCTGTCATCCATGGTTCCCTAATCTTGCCATTTCGATCCCTCATTTTCACAGGAACATGTCTCTCCTGCACGCTAATCAACCTCTCTTTCAAAGCCTCCCACATATCAAATGTGGATTTACCTTCAAACAGCTGCTCCCAATCTACATTCCCCAGCTCCTGCCGAATTTTGGTATAGTTGGCCTTCTCCCAATTTAGCACTCTTCCTTTAGGACCACTCTCGCCTTTGTCCATGAGTATTGTAAAACTTACGGAATTGTGATCACTATTCCCAAAGTAGTCCCCTACTGAAACTTCAACCACCTGGCCGGGCTCATTCCCCAACACCAGGTCCAGTGTGGCCCCTTCCCGAGTTGGACTATTTACATACTGCTCTAGAAAACCCTCCTGGATGCTCCTTACAAATTCTGCTCCATCTAGACCTCTAACACTAAGTGAATCCCAGTCAATGTTGGGAAAATTAAAATCTCCTATCACCACCACCCTGTTGCTCCTACATCTTTCCATAATCTGTTTACATATTTGTACCTCTATCTCACGCTCGCTGTTGGGAGGCCTGTAGTACAGCCCCAACATTGTTACCGCACCCTTCCTATTTCTGAGTTCTGCCCATATTGCCTCACAGCTCGAGTCCTCCATAGTGCCTTCCTTCAGCACAGCTGTGATATCCTCTTTGACCAGTAATGCAACTCCTCCACCCCTTTTACCTCCCTCTCTATCCCGTCTGAAGCATCGATATCCTGGAATATTTAGTTGCCAATCATGCCTTTCCCTTAACCAAGTCTCAGTAATAGCAATAACATCATACTCCCAGGTACTAATCCAAGCCCTAAGTTCATCTGCCTTACCTACTACACTTCTTGCATTAAAACAAATGCACCTCAGACCACCAGTCCCTTTGCTTTCATCATCTGCTCCCTGCCTACTCTTTCCCTTAGTCACGCTGACTTCATTATCTAGTTCCTTACAGGCTTTAGTTACTACCTCCTTACAGTCCACTGACCTCCTCATTTGGTTCCCAACCCCCTGCCACATTAGTTTAAACCCTCCCCAACAGCGTTAGCAAAAGCACCCCCAAGGACATTGGTTCCAGTCCGGCCCAGGTGTAGACTGTCCAATTTGTAATAGTCCCACCTCCCCCAGAACTGGTCCCAATGTCCCAAAAATCTGAACCCCTCCCTCCTGCACCATCTCTCAAGCCACGCATTCATCCTGACTATTCTTTCATTTCTACTCTGACTATCATGTGGCACTGGTAGCAATCTTGAGATTACTACCTCTGAGGTCCTACTTTTTAACTTGGCTCCTAACTCCCTAAATTCTGCTTGTTGGACCTCATCCCGTTTTTTACCTATATCATTGGTGCCTATGTGCACAACAACAACTGGCAGTTCACCCTCCCCCTTCAGAATGTTCTGCTGCTGATCTGAGACATCCCTGACCAGTGCACCTGGGAGGCAACATACCATTCGGGAGTCTTGTTTTCGACCACAGAACCGCCTATCTACTCCCCTTACAATCGAATCCCCTATGACTATAGCCCTTCCACTCTTTTTCCCGCCCTTCTGAACAGCAGAGCCAGCCACGGTGCCATGAACCTGGCTACTGCTGCCTTCCCCTGGTGAGCCATCTCCCTCAACAGTATCCAAAACGGTATACCTGTTGTGGAGGGAGATGACCGCAGGGGACACCTGCGCTGCCTTCCTGCTCTTTCTCTGCCTTTTGGTCACCCATTTCCTTTCTCCCTCAGCAATTCTAATCTGCGGTGTGACCAATTCGCTAAACGTGCTATCCACGACCTCCTCAGCATCACGGATGCTCCAAAGTGAGTCCATCCGCAGCTCTAGAGCCGTCATGCGGTCTAACAAGAGCTGCAGCTGGACACACTTCCTGCACGTGAAGGAGTCAGGGACATCAGCCGTGTCCCTGAGCTCCCACATTGAGCAAGAAGAGCATAACACGGGTCTGAGATCTCCTGCCATTTTTAATCTTAAGCTTAACTTAGTCTGAAACTTAGAAAAAATGAAAAAGGAACGAAAAGTTTTTACCAATCACATGATAAAAAAAAAGTAGAAAAAGCCTTACCTTATCTACACACCACCGAGTCCTTTTTTATTTGGTTAGAGGAGGAGGGCGGGTGGGAGACACTACCCGTGTAGTTTCTCGGGTTCAGAAAAAGCCCAGAAATATACGGTTTTACTTACCCAGCCGCCCCTTGGTCCGCCGAAAACAAAAGGGAATTAAGTTTAAGCTGAAACTGACCTTCCCAGCTGCTCACTCGCTTGCACTCTCTGCTCCCGAATAAGCTGCTGCAATGAAAGGTAAGTTATTTTAAATGGCCCAAATATATAGGGTTTTACTTACCCAGCAGCCCCTTGATCCGCCGAAAACAAAAGGGAATTAAGTTTAAGCTGAAACTGACCTTCCCAGCGGCTCACTCGCTCGCACTCTCTGCTCCCGAATAAGCTGCTGCAATGAAAGAGCCAGAGCTTGTGATACACATCGGTACCAACGACATAGGCCGGAGGAGTGATGAGGTCCTGCAGGGGGAGTTTAGGGAGTTAGGTAGAAAGTTAAAAGACAGGACCTCTCGGGTTGTAATCTCGGGATTACTCCCTGTGCCACGTGCCAATGAGGCTAGAAATAGGAAGATAATGCAGCTAAACACGTGGCTGAACAGCTGGTGTAGAAAGGAGGGTTTCAGATATCTGGACCATTGGGATCTCTTCAGGGACAGATGGGACCTGTACAAGAAGGAGGGGTTGCATCTAAACTGGAGGGGCACAAATATCCTGGCTGCGAGGTTTGCCAGCGTCACTCGGGAGGGTTTAAACTAGTGTGGCAGGGGGGTGGGAACCAGAGCAGTAGGACAGCAAGTGAAATAAATGAGGGGGAACTAGTAAATAAGGCCAGTAAGACTAAGAGGAAGAGCAGGCAGGGAGATGTTGCTGAGCACAGCGGGACTGGTGGTCTGAAGTGCATTTGTTTCAATGCAAGAAGTATAACAGGTAAGGCAGATGAACTTAGAGCTTGGATTAGAACTTGGAACTATGATGTTGTTGCTATTACAGAGACTTGGTTGAGGGAAGGACAGGATTGGCAGCTAAATGTTCCAGGATTTAGAAGCTTCAGGCGGGATAGAGGGGCATGTAAAAGGGATGGGGGAGTTGCATTACTTGTTAAGGAGAATATCACAGCTGTACTGCGGGAGGACACCTCGGAGGGGTCGTGCAGCGAGGCAATATGGGTGGAGCTCAGGAATAGGAAAAGTGCAGTCACAATGTTGGGGGTTTACTACAGGCCTCCCAACAGCCAGCGGGAGGTAGAGGAGCAGATATGTAGACAGATTTTGGAAAGATGTAAAGGTAACAGGGTTGTGGTGGTGGGTGATTTTAACTTCCCCTATATTGACTGGGACTCACTTAGTGCTAGAGGCTTGGATGGGGCAGAATTTGTAAGGAGTATCCAGGAGGGCTTCTTGAAACAATACGTAGATAGTCCAACTAGGGATGGGGCTGTACTGGACCTGGTATTGGGGAATGAGCCCGGCCAGGTGGTCGAAGTTTCAGTAGGGGAGCATTCCGGGAACAGTGACCATAATTCCATAAGTTTTAAGGTACTTGTGGATAAGGATAAGAGTAGTCCTCGGGTGAATGTGCTAAATTGGGGGAAGGCTAATAATAACAATATGAAGCAGGAACTGAAGAATTTAGATTGGGGGCGGCTGTTTGAGGGTAAATCAACATCTGACATGTGGGAGTCTTTCAAACGTCAGTTGATTAGAATCCAGGACCAGCATGTTCCTGTGAGGAAGAAGGATAAGTTTGGCACGTTTCGGGAACCTTGAATAACGCGGGATATTGTGAGCCTAGTCAAAAAGAAAAAGGAAGCATTCGTAAGTGCTGGAAGGCTAGGAAGAGACGAATCCCTTGAGGAACATAAAGACAGTAGGAAGGAACTTAAGCAAGGAGTCAGGAGGGCTAAAAGGGGTTAGGAGAAGTCATTGGCAAACAGAATTAAGGAAAATCCCAAGGCTTTTTATACGTATATGAAGAGCAAGAGGGTAACTCGGGAAAGGGTTGGCCCACTCAAGGACAGAGAAGGGAATCTATGTGTGGAGTCAGAGGAAATGGGTGAGGTACTAAATGAGTACTTTGCATCAGTATTCACCAAGGAGAAGGACTTGGTGGATGATGAGCCTAGGGAAGGGAGTGTAGATAGTCTCAGTCATCCCATTATCAAAAAGGAGGAGGTGTTGGGTGTCTTGCAAAGCATTAAGGTAGATAAGTCCCCAGGGCCTGATGTGATCTACCCCAGAATACTGAGGGAGGCAAGGGAAGAAATTGCTGGGGCCTTGACAGAAATCTTTGCATCCTCATTGGCTGCAGGTGAGGTCCCAGAGGACTGGAGAATAGCCAATGTTGTTCCTTTGTTTAAGAAGGGTAGCAAGGATAAACCAGGAAATTATAGGCCGGTGAGCCTTACGTCAGTGGTAGGGAAATTATTAGAGAGGATTCTTCGGGACAGGATTTACTCCCATTTGGAAACAAACGAACTTATTAGCGAGAGGCAGCATGGTTTTGTGAAGGGGAGGTCATGTCTTACTAATTTGATTGAGATTTTTGAGGAAGTGACAAAGATGACTAATGAAGGAAGGGCAGTGGATGTTATCGATATAGACTTCAGTCAAGCCTTTGACAAGGTCCCTCATGGCAGACTGATACAAAAGGTGAAGTCACATGGGATCAGAGGGGGGCTGGCAAGATGGATACAGAACTGGCTCGGTCATAGAAGACAGAGGGTAGCAGTGGAAGGGTGCTTTTCTGAATGGAGGGATGTGACTAGTGGTGTTCCGCAGAGATCAGTGCTGGGACCTTTGCTGTTTGTAGTATATATAAATGATTTGGAGGAAAATGTAGCTGGTCTGATTAGTAAGTTTGTGGACGACACAAAGGTTGGTGGAGTTGCGGACAGTGATGAGGATTGTCAGAGGATACAGCAGGACATAGATCGGTTGGAGACTTGGGCGGAGAAATGGCAGATGGAGTTTAATCCGGACAAATGTGAGGTAATGCATTTTGGAAGGTCTAATGCAGGTGGGAAGTATACAGGAAATGGTAGAACCCTTCGGAGTACTGACAGGCAGAGAGATCTGGGCGTACAGGTCCACAGGTCACTGAAAGTGGCAACGCAGGTGGATAAGGTAGTCAAGAAGGCATACAGCATGCTTGCCTTCATCGGTCGGGGCATAGAGTATAAAAATAGGCAAGTCATGCTGCAGCTGTACAGAACTTTAGTTGGGCCACACTTAGAATATTGCGTGCAATTCTGGTCGCCACACTACCAGAAGGACGTGGAGGCTTTGGAGAGGGTACAGAAGAGGTTTACCAGGATGTTGCCTGTTCTGGAGGGCATTAGCTATGAGGAGAGGTTGGATAAACTCGGATTGTTTTCACTGGAACGACGGAGGTGGAGGGGCGACATGATAGAGGTTTACAAAGTTATAAGCTGCATGGACAGAGTGGATAGTCAGAAGCTTTTTCCCAGGGTGGAAGAGTCAGTTACTAGGGATCATAGGTTTAAGGTGAGAGGGGCAAAGTTTAGAGGGGATGTGCGAGGCAAGTTCTTTACACAGAGGGTGGTGAGTGCCTGGAACTTGTTGCAGGGGGAGGTGGTGGAGGCAGGTACCATAGAGACGTTTAAGAGGCATCTTGACAAATACATGAATAGGATGGGAATAGAAGGATACGGTCCCCGGAAGTGCAGAAAGTTTTAGTTTAGGCAGGCATCAAGATCGGCGCAGGCTTGGAGGGCCGAATGGCCTGTTCCTGTGCTGTACTGTTCTTTGTTCGTTGTTTGTTGTTTGTTCATTTGGCCCATCGAGTTCACGCTGGCTCTCCGCAGAGCAATCCAGTCATTCCCACTCCCCTGCTTGATCCCCACAGTCTTGCAAGTTTATTTCCTTTAAGTGCCCATCCAATTTCCTTTTGAAATCATTGATTGTCTCCATTTCCACTTCCGTCGTGGGTAGCAAGTTCCAGATTATCTGTGTTATACACTGCATTCCTTATTTAACCAATTCTTTAACTTCAATGACCATTGACGCTGCTCCCAGTACCTCAGTTAACTTGGATTTTTTTCATTATTCATTCATGGGATGTAGATGTCACTGGCAAGGCTCATATTGCCCATCCCTAATTGCCCTTGGGAAGAAGTCTGTCTACTGTAAATACATCCACTGTGCTCCTGGGGAGGGAGTTCCAGGATTTTGACATAGTGAAAATGAAGGAACGGCGATATATTTCCAAGTCAGGATGATGTGTGACTTGCAGTGGAACTTGGAGATGTGGGTTTAGGAGGTGCTGTTGAAGAAGCCTTGGCACACTTGGTATACACTACAACAATGGTGTGCCAGTGCTCGAGGGAGTGAATGTTTAAGTGGTAGATGGGGTGCCAATCAAGCGGGCTGCTTTATCCTGGATGGTGTTGAGCTTCTTGAGTATTGTTGAACTGCACTCATCCAGGCAAGTCGAGAGCATTCCATCACACTCCTGACTTGAGCCTGTTGGTGGAAATGCTTTGGAGAGTCAGGTGGTGAATCACTTGCCAGAGAATGTCTCTTGTGTCCATGGTGGGGCTCCCGGCACCACGCCGAAATGGCGGGGGGGAGTCCTGCCTTGGCCAACAGGAGCACCCCCACCACTCCCGGAGCGATTTTATGGTGCTGGTCTAATTTACAGCCCAGCGCTGGGATCATTATCCCTTTCAAGACAGGGATCCTGCCTCCAAGGGCTGCCGGCCAATCAGAGGGCCGGCGGCTCAGCAATGTCAGCAGCGCCAACGGGAGTGGCCTTTGGCCCAGGCCCAGCACTGGGGCCCAGATTCAAGGTAAGTGAGGGGGCGCCGCCGGGTCCAGTCTGACAGGCCCTGGCGAGGGTGTGAGGGGGGTGGGGTGTGTGTGGTAGGGTCGGCATTAAGTGCAAAGGGAGGATGATTCAGGAGGTTTCAGGTTTTCTCAGCGGTGGCCCTCCATGAGCCACAGGTTGTCCACGGAGGGGGGTCCCCCCCGAAGCCCACAGGGAGGTCACCTCATTATACTGGACAACACCCCGCCTGGCGGAGGCCCCCCCCCCTCCATTGGTTAAATCCAAGTGGCGGCAGGAAGAGTCCTTCAGTGGCTGATCCAGTTAATTTTCTGGTCAATGGTGACCACCAGGATGGTAGGAGATTTGGCAATGGTCATGCCATTGAATGTCAAGGAGAGCTTAAATTTACGTGATTTAGGCTGCAGCCATGATTTGTTATTCTTTACTGCTCATATTACTTTCTTTCAGTGTGATTGTTTCACTCAGTAAAGCCTATATTTTCCTCCTTTCAAATATTGATAAGTAAATATCTTTTTTTCACTTTTTCCCAAATAGTATCTGTAATCAGTACTCTAGTAATTATTATGGTAAATGAACAAATCTTGCAGCCTTCCATGGCTAAAGTTTACTTGAAAGAACTAAGGCCATGGTATTTATTCTCCACTAACTGGGAAACAAAGGAGCATCATTGACATTATAGGTTAACAACATTAAGCAGTCGACAGATAATAGTCTTGACTTTATTTTTGTCATTTTTCTTCAGGAGTCAATATTGCTTCTCTTACAAATTTGTGGCAATGATTTCTTTGCAGCAATTGTTTTGCCTCCAACAATGCTTTGTTCTAATTACGGGGAACATCTGTTGACTTTCTATCTTGCATCGTAATTTCCAGCAATTCATTTTTTTATAACATTTTGACAAATGATTTTCAGAAGCCCATCAACATAGTTTAATTATATTCTGCTTCATTTATTTGAATGGCAGTGTACTTTTGGATAATTTCAGAAATAGGCTGTATGATTGTTTTGAGTCTTCAAACCTCAGGCGTAATGAAAAATTCAAGAATGTTTGCACTAATTTGTTTTGCAAAGCATAGTGCACATAAAATGACGCAGAGTATGGGGAAAAAAACATTTTTTACTAGCTATTAATCAAAATGCATATTCAATAATATCTGCAACAAACACCCACTAGAATTTTATAATGTCAATGTTATCTTGAGTGGATCCTTAGTAATAGCATTAGCCAATGCATTAACTCTGCCTGAAACACTCCAGGAATAAATTAGAAACATTCCGTAATTCTCTCTTGACAGCTGATATATTGCAAATGAACTAACAGTTTGCAATGTATTTGTTTAGTTAACATTCTGATGAGAAAACGTCACAATTGCATCTCATCTGCGAATTACCTTTCTAAAATTCAGAGAATAAATAAGCGGATAAATAACTCGAAAGCATACTTTTACCAGGACAATTAAACAAAAAATTATGATTACAAAACCTATATTTACTATGAGGGTGCTATAAAATCTTAAACGATGACTGTGTATACATTTTGATTTGAGTTTGTTGGTTACATTTCCAACTGAATAAAATAACAACAAAAGCAGCTATATGCATTTGTGTAGTGCCTTTAACTAAATAAAATGCCCGAAGGAGTTGCACAGAAGGGAAAAGAACCAAGTGGTAGTACAAAGAACAAAGAACAGTACACCACAGGAACAGGCCATTCGGCCCTCCAAGCCTACGCCGATACTGATGCTTGCCGAAACTAAAACCTTCTGCACTTCCGGGGACCGTATCCCTCTATTCCCATCCTTTCATGTATTTGTCAAGATGCCTCTTAAACGTCGCTATCGTACCTGCTTCCACCACCTCCTCCGGCAGCAAGTTCCAGGCACTCACCACCCTCTGTGTTAAGAACTTGCCTCGCACATCCCCTCTAAACTTTGCCCCTCTCACCTTAAACCTATGTCCCCTAGTAACTGACTCTTCCACCCTGGGAAAAAGCTTCTGACTATCCACTCTGTCCATGCCACTCATAACTTTGTAAACCTCTATCATGCCGCCCCTCCACCTCCGTCATTCCAGTGAAAACAATCCGAGTTTATCCAACCTCTCCTCATAGCTAATGCCCTCCAGAACAGGCAACATCCTGGTAAACCTCTTCTGTACCCTCTCCAAAGCCTCCACGTCCTTCTGGTAGTGTGGCGACCAGAATTGCACGCAATATTCTAAGTGTGGCCTAACTAAAGTTCTGTACCGCTGCAGCAAGACTTGCCAATTTTTATACTCTATGCCCCGACCGATGAAGGCAAGCATGCCGTATGCCTTCTTGACTACCTTATCCACCTGCATTGCCACTTTCAGTGACCTGTGGACCTGTACTCCCAGATCTCTCTGCCTGTCAACAAAAGGTTCTGCCATTTACTGTATACTTCCCACCTGTATTAGACCTTCCAAAATGCATTACCTCACATTTGTCCGGATTAAACTCCATCTGCCATTTCTCCGTCCAAGTCTCCAACCGATCTATATCCTGCTGTATCTTCTGACAATCCTCATCACTATCCGCAACTCCACCAATCTTTGTGTCGTCCGCAAACTTACTAATCAGACCAGCTACATCTTTTCCCAAATCATTTATATATACTACAAAGAGCAAAGGTCCCAGAACTGATCCCTGCGGAACACCACTAGTCACATCCCTCCATTCAGAAAAGCACCCTTCCACTGCTACCCTCTGTCTTCAATGACTGAGCCAGTTCTGTATCCATCTTGCCAGCTCACCTCTGATCCCGTGTGACTTCACCTTTTGTACCAGTCTGCCATGAGGGACCTTGTCAAAGACTTTACTGAAGTCCATATAGATAACATCCACTGCCCTTCCTTCATTAGTCATCTTTGTCACTGCCTCAAAAATCTCAATCAAATTAGTGAGACATGACCTCCCCTTCACAAAACCATGCTGCCTCTCGCTAATAAGTTCGTTTGTTTCCAAACGGGAGTAAATCCTGTCCCGAAGAATCCTCTCTAATAATTTCCCTACCACTGACGTAAGGCTCACCGGCCTATAATTTCCTGGTTTATCTTTGCTACCCTTCTTAAACAAAGGAACAACGTTGGCTATTCTCCAGTCCTCTGGGACCTCACCTGTAGCCAATGAGGATGCAAAGATTTCTGTCAAGGCCCCAGCAATTTCTTTCCTTGCCTCCCTCAGTATTCTGGGGTAGATCCCATCAGGCCCTGGGGACTTATCTACCAGTGCTGTATCTCTAAACTAAACTAATAAACTAAACTTAATGCTTTGCAAGACACCCAACACCTTCTCCTTTTCGATAATGAGATGACTGAGACTATCTAAACTCCCTTCCCTAGGCTCATCATCCACCAAGTCCTTCTCTTTGGTAAATACTGATGCAAAGTACTCATTTAGTACCTCGCCCATTTCCTTTGGCTCCACACATAGATTCCCTTCTCTGTCCTTGAGTGGGCCAACCCTTTCCCTAGTTACCCTCTTGCTCTTTATATACGTATAAAAAGCCTTGGGATTTTCCTTAATCCTGTTTGCCAATGACCTTTCATGACCCCTTTTAGCCCTCCTGACTCCTTGCTTAAGTTCCTTCCTACTGTCTTTATATTCCTCAAGGGATTCGTCTGTTCCTAGCCTTCCAGCCCTTACGAATGCTTCCTTTTTCTTTTTGACTAGGCTCACAATATCCCGCGTTATCCAAGGTTCCCGAAACTTGCCAAACTTATCCTTCTTCCTCACAGGAACATGCTGGTCCTGGATTCTAATCAACTGACGTTTGAAAGACTCCCACATGTCAGATGTTGGTTTACCCTCAAACAGCCGACCCCAATCTAAATTCTTCAGTTCCTGCCTAATATTGTTATAATTTGCCTTCCCCCAATTTAGCACCTTCACCCGAGGACTACTCTTATCCTTATCCACAAGTACCTTAAAACTTACAGAATTATGGTCACTGTTCCCGAAATACTCCCCTACTGAAACTCCCACCTGGCTGGGCTCATTCCCCAATACCAGGTCCAGTACAGCACCATCCCTAGTTGGAATATCTACATATTGTTTCAAGAAGCCCTCCTGGATGCTCCTTACAAATTCTGCCCCATCCAAGCCCCTAGCACTAAGTGTCATCTGCATACAGATGAAGGCTGATTATGTCCATGTGGATAATGTTTACATGAGGCATTATGTAAATGAGGAAGAGAAGGAGGTCAAGGATTGAAACTTGGGGTACTCTGGAAGTGACTATATGATATTCAGAGGAAATGCCATTGCTGGAGATGTGCTGGTTCCTTCGGGATAAGTAGAAATAAAACTATGTGTTGATGACCTGCACCTCCCACTGTCAAGATGCACCACAAAAGGGACACAGTGAATGGGGATCAAGTGGCCAATCTTTTGAACGCTACAGGCAGGTCAAGAACAGGGAGGAATAAAGCACTGGGGTTGCAGTCATAGAGAATGTAATTGGTGCCTCTGACAAGGGTGATCTTAAACAGGGCAGATTGAAGGGATACAAAAAGGGAATTTTGGAAGAGACACCAACATATTTATGGATCTTGGAGAAGAAAGGGAGGTTAAAAATGGCATGGTAGTCAGACAGAACAAAGAAATCAAAAATTATTTTTCTTTTAAAGAAGGAGAAGATGTTGTTTGAAAGAAAGACGAATAGTGTCTTAGCAGAGAGGCTGCTTATGATGTCATGATCATTAGGCAAAGGAAAGATGGTCGACTCTTCAGGAGTTGGGTGGTGCGAGGGTCATAAAAGCAGGAGGTAGATCTCATGGAGGCGATACCCTTGGTGAGGATGATGGTTGAGGACATGTGGAAGATTGTAGAGAATTTGCAGAGTGATATGAGTAAGGCCTCAGGTGGAGGCAGAGACTGAAAAGGACAGCAAAGAAGAGGTGGGCATCTTAGGAATAAAGAAATCTCATTTCATGGTATTGGAGGTAAGACTGGAGTGAAGATTAGTAGGTCAGAGTAACTGCTTGGTTGTTCCTAAAAAGAGTCTGGGATTGCTGATACCTATGATGATCCTATAGTAGTAAGAGGATTTGGCCATGGAGAAAGCAACACTGTACTTCTTGATTTAGAGCTGAAGGAGCTACAATAAAACGGAATAAAAACAAGAAATGCTGGAACCACTCAGCAGGTCTGGCAGCATCTGTGGAAAGAGAAGCAGAGTTAACGTTTCGGGTCAGTGACCCTTAAAAGGTCACCAAAAACGAATACTAACATATTTGTAACAATGTTGTTATACTACAAGTACATGTTTAACAGTGGTGCCATTTTCAGTCTAAAGTCAGTAGACAGGACAGAGTTATAGTGCCTGCAGGTAAGGACAACAGATTTCCTTCCCTAAAGGACATTAGTGAACCAGATGGGTTTTTACAACGAGTGACAATGGTTTCATGGTCACCAGTAGACTAATTCCAGATTTATTAAGTGAATTAAATTTCACCATCTGCTGTGGTGGGATTTTAACTCGTCGCTGGATCACTAGCCTGAGCTACTGGATTACTACTCCATTACATTACCACTACACCACTGCCACCTCTCAAATTAACCATGATCTAATTGAATGACGGAGCAGGCTCAATGGACTGAATGGCCTACTCCTGCTCCTATGTTCCTACTGACTGCAATTTTTCTCATAACATTGTCCTCTTGACTAATTTAATTAGAGGAATTAACATAACTGTGGCCTCTTAAAGCTAAGAAATTAAATGTCTTCTACCAGGGCCCAATATTAAAAACTAATTAAAGTGGTTATAAATTGTCAAAGGAATAAACACAATACTCATTAGTCTGGAAAAGTTTATTATCAATTGTAGCTGTTTAGGGTGAATCCACTATTTCAGGCATTGCTGCAATTTTAATTTTTTTTGGATCAGTTTCTCCAATTACCTTCTCAACCCATATTTCCTTACACACTCCATGCAAATGTTATGGGATAAACGTACTGCACTTTTTGCATTGATTCAAGTTCATTCTCAATTATAACATTTTTTATTTATCCTTGGGAAATGGGTCATCGCTAGTAAGACAGGTAATCCAGAGGTCCAGGCTAATTTCCTGGGGGCACGGATTCAAATCCCACTAAGGCAGCTGGTGGAATTTAAATTCAATTAATTAATAATAATAAAAATCTGGAATTGAAAGCTTGTCTCAGTCATGGTGCCATGAAACTATCATCGATTGTCGTAAAAACCCATCAGGTTCACTCATGTCCTTTAGGGAAGGAAATCTGCTGACCTTTTCTGGCCTGGCCTAAATGTGACTCCAGACCGACAGCAGTGTGGTTGACTCTTAAATGGCCTTCGAAATGGCCTAGCAAGCCATTCAGTTCAAGGGCAATTAGGGATGGGCAATAAATGCTGGCCTAGCCAGTGACGCCCACATCCCATGAATGAATAAAAAAAATCAACTACCTCGACGCCACTTTCCCATATCCCTTGATGTCACTAGTATCCAGATATTTATCAATTTATGTCTTGAACATGCTCAATGATTGAGCTTCCACAGCCCCCTGGGGTGGAGAACTCTAAAGATTCACCACCCTCTGAGTGAAGAAATTCCTCGTCATCTCAGTCTTAAATGGCCGACCCCTTATTCTGAGACTATGTCCCTCAGTTCTACATCCACCCTGTCACGCCCTGTAAGAATTTTGTAAGTTTCAATGAGATCACCTCTCATTCTTCGAAACTCTACAGAATGCAGTCCCAGTTTCTACAATCTCTTCTCATAAAACAATCCCATCAGCCCAGAGATTAGTCTGGTTAACCTACATTGCACTCCTTCTATGGATATCATTTCTTGGATGAGGAGACCCAAAACTGTACACAATATTCCAGATGTGGTCTCAGCAGGCTCTATACAATTGCAGCAAGACTTCTTTACTCCTGTACTCAAAAGCCCTTGCGATGAAGGCCAATATACAACTTGCCTTCCTAATTGCTTGCTGCACCTGCATGCTAACTTTTCGTGACTCATGAACAAGGACACCCAGGTCCCTTTCCAACACTTTCCAACCTCTCACCATTTAAGAAATACTCTGTATTTCTGTTTTTTCTACCAAAGTGAATAACTTCACACTTATTCACATTATCTTCCATCTGCCATGTTCTTGCACATTCACTTAACCTGTCCAAATACCCTTGAAGCCTCCTTGCATCTTCCTCACAACTTACATTCCCACCTAGTTTTGTGTCATCAGCAAATTTGAAAATATAATCATTGTAATATAATATATAATAGTAATAGAAATAATAGGCCATATGTTTCAAGGTCTGCAAGGTGGGCCATTAATGTAGAGAAAATATGAGCTTGTAATGAGACTGAAGACAGAGATAAGAGGGACTCAAGTACCACCAGTGCTTGGACATATATGTATTGTCAGTATGATTGGGTAGGCTTGGGGGAGTATGAGTGAAAATGTGATTGGACAAATTCTGCTACAAGTTCCTGTTTATGGATATAAGCAGGGGCTTGACACCACACTGAAGGTGGAATTTTATGGGCCCTGCAAGAGCGGCTTTGATATCGTGCAGGGTGATTTAATCAGGCATGGGTTGTTCTTTGGATTTCCGATGGCTGGATCTTTTAGCGAAATTAAGTCAGTGGCATGTTTGTGGCGGTCCGGGATTCCCCCTCACGGTGGTGGATTGCACCTTTGCATTCATTTCCATACCATGAATCCTCATTACAGTACACTTAATTCAAATTAAGTCCTACCTGCCAGATTAAGTTTGCGGCAAGCGATATTTTTGTGCCACTCAATTCACGTTCATTTAAACATGACGTACGACAGTCGGCTTTGTACAGTTGTGTCTGAGGTCAGTGTTTTTCTTTCTTGAACTCATTGGCACAAGGAACGCCAACATTGGAATGGATGTATGGCTCCAGGCTCAGCACCAGCAAGCTTCTCTCAGGGGATGGCGGCGAAGGCATGGGGGGCGTACATGGAGATAGTGAGAGTCTTTTTCCTCGGATGGTGATGGCAAACATGAGGGGACATAGCTTTAAGTTGAGGGGTGATAGATATAGGACAGATGTCAGAGGTAGTTTCTTTACTCAGAGAGTAGTAGGGGCGTGGAACGCCCTGCCTGCAACAGTAGTAGACTCGCCAACTTTAAGGGCATTTAAGTGGTCATTGGATAGACATATGGATGAAAATGGAATAGTTTAGGTCAGATGGTTTCACAGGTCGGCGCAACATCGAGGGCCGAAGGGCCTGTACTGCGCTGTAATGTTCTATGTTCTAGAACGCTTTCTGAAATGCATTGCAAGCATCAATGTGTTCCTGCCATTAGCCTCCAATAAACATTTTCCTTTTCAAATGAAACAAAGCAAATGATTTACTAGAGTGCATCAAATATTAAAGTAAATAAATATGTATTGAAAATTCACCAATATGTGCACAATTTTTACAACACCCATGCCACCTTCATGCTCAAAACTGTTTCTTTTTACATTTTCTGCCACTACGTCTAGGTGCAACCCTGACTTTAACAGCTGACGTGGAGGCAGTCTGCTCAGTGCGCTGCCCCTTTGCTGTGGATGACCGTGACGGGTGTCCTCTGGAGGTATGGGGCCTTGATGGCTCCATCATATTGGGGGTCTGCAGCAATGGTGATTGAGTATCGCCTGTGTGCTCATCTACTGGAGGTAAGGCAGTCAATGTTGATGGGGGCAGGGGGTGGTGGGGAGGGCGGAGGATGAGATGTCACTTACCCTGGGGGTGTCCTGAGAGGAAGGCCCTGTGGCAGCTGGCAAGCATTCCTCCTCCATCTAGGTGCATGATGACACCTGCCTGTCTCCCTGAGGGGAATGAGAACCCCAAGGGAGGTCCAGGTTCCTGACCCCCACTCGCTTAGACTCTGCTGCATGGAGCCCATGACAAACTGCGATGCAGTGCAGGTTGGAGCGCATATGGTTCAACTGCTCAACCAGACTTGCAATGGAGCTCGTGCAAACGCTCGACTGAAGAAACTATAAGCTCATATGCCTGGGACATGGCAGACGTCATGGCTTGCATGGACTCCTCCATGGCATACACAAAGCCACGAATGATCTCAGGCATCTTCAACATATTTTCCACAGGGCTTTGCTGCACATCCAGCAGACTTCTCATTGCAACTAACAGAGGATCATCATGAGTGTGGGGCTGAGCAGGGGCACAGTCCACAGCTGTCTTTCGATTGTCAGGGGACCCGGCTGACACATGCTGCCTCAGCTGCTGGGATGTGTCTGTGTCGTGACCACTTGTTTGTGACCCATCTGCACTCGTGGAGGTGGAAGTAGAGGCAGGTGACTGTGCACACTCTGGGGCACTGGCTTCATCTTCCTCCCCAGAGAAGGTGTCTTGGTCCTCGCAGCGTTCTGCAAGCTGGCTGCGGAAACCTGCAGTGGACACACAAACGGAGGCATGTTAAGCATCAGCTGAACATGAGTTCACACATTTTCCTTTGGTTTGCACGTATGGCTGCAAGACTGAAGATGACACTTTACCTTTACGCCTTGAGGATCCTGCCTTGCCATCTGTGATTGCCCTGCCTCCCTCCTCTCTCGCTATTTCTGATGCCTCCTCCTCAGCTGGTGTCAGGCCCCTGATGTGTGGGACACCCCCACCTGTCTTAGCATACTCATGCTGGTTTTGGGTGCGTTTATCCTGCAGGAGACAGTGCAGATTTAATGACGTGTCAAAAGATGCATCACAATTATTATACACATGCATTGACATCTCTCATCCCGGAGTGGCTTTTGCACGACACATCCAAGCACATAACCAATGCCAATCATCATCTTTGCACGCAATCATTTAGTGCATGGCACCAAAGCTGCTCACGCATTCCACTGCATGCCTTGTCTGTCCTCTGTCTTAAAGACACAGAGCCAGGGAGAAAAACAATACAAGAGCTTCGCCAAGACCACTTACCCTTGCCAATCTGAGCAAGTCATCGATACGTTTCCGACACTGAACCCAGGTTTTGCGTGTCATCCCCATGGTTTGATACCTCCTCTGCTACCTCCCTCTAGGCCACCTTGGTTAAGCAAGAGGGTATTCTGACTCTATCTGCAGGGAAGAGGACCTCCCGCCTTTCTCTGACAGCCTGGAGGAAAACCTGCAGGTAGGCATCACTGAACTGTGTGGCTGGATGCTGCCTGCTGACTGATAGTTGCTTTGCTTTTGCTGCGATGGAAAAAACAATTGGGGAGTTGATGCTCGGTTTGAAAAATTAAAGAAAGAAAAAGTAGTTACAAATAAGTAAAAGATTTAATTTTGGTAACTCTGAAGAGACTTACATGAATTGAAGGCTGCTGCTCCTTGAGGCTTGAAACACAGAATGCTTCAGAGCCATGGTGCTCATGGTACTTCACCGAGTGACGGTGGGTTCCACCAATAAACATGTCTCCCGTACCAGTTGCCGCACCATTAATTTACATATAGAATTGCATGCGATGCAGGAAAAATGGCAGAAGTGGAAGTTACACCAACTTCAGGTCTGCTGTCGGGAACGCCACAGGACTCATAAAATCTTGGCCTGAGTTTTGAAGATTGAACAGCGAGTACCTGGAGGGTGAATGAGGACTAACTTTCAAGGGGTCGTGGATATGACAGCTTCTATACAAGGAACACCAGGATAATATAATTCTCAACTGTACCTTGTAAACTGCTGCTCAAATACTGCAATGTAGTAATTCTTAATTATATCCAATAGAAACCACCATTGTTACCAATATGGCATCAGCTTCAGACAATTGAAAAGAAATCTAAAAGGGCTAAGGTGACATTTTTATTTAGTTCTTGGGATGTGGGCTTCACTGACAAGGCCAACATTTGTTTCCCATCCCTAATTGCCTTTGAGAAGGTTGTGGTGAGCTGCCTGCTTGAACCGTTGCAGTCTATGTGGTGCAGGTACACCCACAGTGCTTTTAGGGAGGGAGTTCCAGGATTTTGATCCAGCGATAGTGAAAGAACTGTTCCAAGTCAGGATGGTGTGTGGCTTGGAGGGGAACTTGCAGATGATGGTGTTCCAATGTGTCTGCTGCCCTTGTCCTTCTAGGCAGAAGAGGTCATGGATTTGGAAGGTGCTGTCCAAGGAGATGTGGTGAGTTGCTGCAGTGCATCTTGTATATGGTACACACTGCTGCCACTGGTTTGGTGGTGGAGGGAGTGATTGTTTAAGGTGGTGAATGAGATGCCGATTAAGCGGGCTGCTTTGTCCTGGATGGTGTCGAGCTTCATCCAGGCAAGTGTAGAGTATTCCATCATACTCCTGACTTGTGCCATGTAGATGGTGGACAGGCATTGGGGAATCAGCAGGTGGGTTACTCACCGCAGAATTCCTAGCCTCTGACCTGCTCTTTTAGCCACAGTATTTATGTGGCTGGTCCAGTTCAGTTTCTGGTCAATGGTAACGCCCAGGATGTTGATAGTAGGGGATTCAGCGAAGGTAATGCCATCTCAAGGGGAGATGGTTAGATTCTCTTTTGTTGGAGATTGTCTTTGCCTGGCACTTATGTGGCACAAGTGTCACTTGCCACTTATCAGCCCAAGCCTGAATGTTGTCCAAGTCTTGCTGCATATGGACATGGACTGTTTCAGTATCTGAGGAGTTACAAATGGTACTGAACATCATACAATCATCAGTGAACATCCCCACTTTTGACCTTCTGATGGAGTGAAGGCCATTGATGAAGCAGATGCAGACGGTTGGGCCTAGGACACTACCCTGAGAACTCTTGCAGCGATGTCCTGGGGCAGAGATGATTGGTTTTTAACAACCATGACCATCTTCCTTTGTGCCAGGTATGACTCCAACCAGTGGAAAGTTTTCCCGCTGATTCCCATTGACTTCAAATTGGCTAGGGCTCCTTGATGCCACACTTGGTCAAATCAAGGACAATCACTCTCACCTCATCCCTTGAGTTTAGCTGTTTTGTCCATGTTTGGACCAAGGCTGTAATGAGGGCAGGAGCCGAGTGGCCCTGGCAGAACCCAAGCTGAGTATCAGTGAGCAGGTTGTAGCTGTTTAAGTGGCACTTAATGACACTGTTGACGACACCTTCCATCACTTTGCTGATGATCGAGAGCAGACTGATGGGGCTATAATTAGCCAGATTAGATTTGTCCAGCTTTTTGTGGACAGGATTATACCTAGGCAATTTTTCACATTGTTGGGTAGATGCCAGTATTGTAGCTGTACTGGAACAGCTTAGCTAGGGGGTGCTGCTAGTTCTGGAACATAAGTCTTCAGTACAATTGCCAGGATGTTGTCAAGACCTCATTACCTTTGCAGTATCCAGTGCCTTCAGCTGTTTCTCAATATCACGTAAAGTGAATCAAATTGGTAGAAGACTGGCATCTGTGATGCTGGGGACCTCAGGAGGATGCCAAGATGGATCATCCATTCGGCATTTCTGGCAGAAGATGGTCGCAAATACTTCAGCCTTTTCCTTTTCACTGACCTGCTTGTCTCCTCCATCATTGAGGATAGGGATGTTTGTGGAGTATCCTCCTCCAGTTAGTTGTTTAATTGTCCACTACCGTCCATGACTGTATGTGGCAGGACTACAGAGCTTTGATCTGATTCGTTGATTGTGGGATCGCTTAGCTCTGTCTATCGAATGCTGCTTTCGCTGTTTGGCATGCAGGTAGTCCTGTGTGTAGATCCACCGGGTTGACACCTCATTTTTAGGTATGCCTGGTGCTGCTCCTGGCATGCCCTCCTGCACTTTTTATTGAACCAGGGTTGATCATTTAGCTTGATGGTAATGGTAGAGTGAGTGATATGTTGGGTCATGAGGTTACAGATTATGGTTGAATATAATTCTGCTGCTGCTGATGGCCCACAATACCTCATGGATGCCCAGCTTTGAGCTGCCAGATATGTTTGGAATCTATCCCATTTAGCATAGTGGTAGTGCCACCCAACACAATGGAGGGTATCCTCAGTGTGAAGAAGGGCCTTTGTTTTCGCAAGGAATGTGTGGTGGTCACTCCTACCAATACTGTCATGGATAGATGTATCTGCAACAGTTAGATTGGTGAGGACAAGGTTGAGTAGGTTTTTCTCTTTTGTTCATTCCCTCATCATCTGCCGCAGGACCAGTCTGGCAATTATGTCCTTCAGGACTCAGCCAGCTCGGTCAGTAGTAGTGCTACTGAGCCACTCTTGGTGATGGACATTGAAGTCCCCCCCCAAAGTACATTCTGTGCCCTTGCCACCCTCGGTGCTTCTTCCAAGTGGTGTTCAACATGTAGGAGTACTGATTCATCAGGTGCAGGAGGGCAGTAGGTGGTCATGAGCAGGAAGTTTCCTTGCCCATGTTTGACCTGATGCCATGAGACTATGAGTCAATGTTGAGGACTCCCAAGCCAACTCCCTCCCGACTATATGCCACTGTTCTGCCACCTCTCGTGGGACAGGACATACCCAGGAATGGTGAGAATGGTGTGTGGGACATTGGGTGCAAGATATTTTTCTGTGAGTATGACTATGTCAGACTGTTGCTTGACTAGTCTGTGGGCCCACTCTCCAGATATTAGTAATGAGGACTTTGTAGGGTCAACAGGGCTAGATTTGCCATTGTCGTTTCCGGTGCCTAAGTCGATGCCGGCTATTCCATCCGGTTTTATTGCTTTTCAACTTTTGTGTAGGGTTTTGTACACTTACTGGCTTGCTTGGTCATTTCAGAGGACAGTTAAGAGTCAACCACATTGCTGTTGGTCTGGAGTTGCATGTAGGCCAGACCAGGTAAGGACAGCAGATTTCATTCACTAAAGGGCATTAATGAATGAACCTGATGGGTTTTTATGACAATTGATGATAGTTTCTTGGTCACTATTACTGAGACTAGATGTCAATTGAATTTAAATTCCATCACCTGCCATAGTGGAATTTGTACCCATATCATCAGTGCATTAGCCTGGACCTCTGATTACTAGTTCAGTGACATCACCACCACACCACTATTACCCATTTGCAATATTTGCACTGTAACATTTAGCATGTAACATAAAGAAGGTGTGAATGTTTTGGAATTGTTTGATGGAACCAAACAGAATCTGAAAACTATCAGAACGTAGTGCACAGAGGGGTTCCTAGATATCACATGCAGTGCTATTTTAAAATATTTTTAACAATATCAGTAGCTGTAATCTTGTAAACCAAAATTTGCCATATAGCAGAAGTAGAATATGCAATAAACAAATTTGTGATAAAATGAGCTTGGTTCATCGCTCTGAAAATTATGCAAATAATTGGGAAATTGACTGCATTATTGTCCAGATCATTGTCATTCTAAATATCCATCCTAACATAGAAAAGGTAAATGCGACTCCTTTAATGAAACTGCTTGTATCAGTTACTGAAGCATGTACTATATTTGATGGATAATAATGAAATGACTTGCCTATAAAATGCGACATGATTCATCTGAAGACTGTTGGAATTTACAAGAAGCAAATAGGAATTTTTTTTGCCTTGGGGTAACTTTAGCAGGCTATATTTTTCCAAAATGAAGTTTGAGTTAGTCTAAAAAAAAGTTTCTGCAAAACATACTTTATGATTTGTGGCAACCATGTAATATGCAGTGAACTTAATGTATTTATGAGTGTACTTTACATATCAGGCTGAATTTTACTAGCCCTCCAGTGTCAGCCATTGTGGCAGGGAGGCCCGGAAAATTGGTCCTGGAGAGGCCTGCCACGACCCCCGATGTCGAGAAGGCCCTGCTGCATTTACCGGCGGCGGAAAGGCGTCGGTGCAGCTCCCCCCACCGCTCAGCGGCGGGGCCTTCATTTCAATATGTTGTCATGAACACCCCACCTGCCAAGAATGAGGCATATTAATTTTGTCACATGAATATTAATTTTAAACTGTTGCTCGAGTGAAGAGCTGACTTGTTTAAAGAAATCAGCAGTGGCTGGAAAGCATTTGCATACTAAGAGACAGTGTTTGGAGAGGCAACTGAGAACTGCTCACTGATTCACTTAACAGAGATTGGTTTGGGCAATGGTGATTCACATCTTGTTGGTGTAAGAGAGCACTAACCTCCCCCCCACCCCACAACCAAGAGCTTTGAAATCCACAAACTGCAGGAGCAGTTGTTCCCAAATAAGGGGTTAGTCATATGACTAACCTGTTGGCCAACTTGGAGTTTTATGCTCACAGGTCAGTTTGAAGACAGTGACTGCAGATTGTAACTGAACATGGAAGAGAGCCTCTCTCCTGTCTGGCTTTGTTTCTCTCTTTCACTAATCTCTGTATCCACTGAAGTCACTTAAACCTCAAAAGAGAAAAGACTCTTACATCGAAACAAGTTTTAAAGTGTGCACTGGGCCCCAACAAAATGGCAAGACTTACTGGCAACCAAAGACTCTACATCGAACTCAAAGGACCGTAAATAGAAACCCAGGTATTGCCTCAAATTTTTCCCCTTTATTCTTTCTACTTTTTCTGTCTCTATCTGTGTGTGTGTATATCGTGTATGCATGTTAGCATGGTCACATCACGCATTCATAGTCGTTAACTGAATTAGAGTTCAAGATTAATAAACTTCCACCTTTCTTGTTTAAATCTAAGAAAACCTGTCTTATTGATTTCTTTGCCTTACAATTGGAAAGCAGTGAACAAGGATTCACTGA
This sequence comes from Heterodontus francisci, assembly GCF_036365525.1. Classification (NCBI taxonomy): domain Eukaryota; kingdom Metazoa; phylum Chordata; class Chondrichthyes; order Heterodontiformes; family Heterodontidae; genus Heterodontus; species Heterodontus francisci. The sequence continues at coordinate 53,193,640 of NC_090389.1, forward strand.
GGGGGAGCTAAAAACAGTATTTTTAATATTAAACCCAGTTATAGTTAAACCAGGTAAAGGCTGAGAGGGAACCCCTAGACCCCTTTCTCACTTGGTCGTAACAATGCTAATAAAGATTAATGAAAGCAAATTAACTCACCTTGTCCCAGCGGCTGTCCCATGCCAATATTCTGGCTGCTGGCTGGCACTTCTGCATCTTCGGAAGGTTGAAGGACAAATATGACGAAGTTGGGGGGTATCGTTTGGGTTGGGAATAAAGAATTTTCATGATATCGTCCAAAGAAAACATGGGGGCGGGGCATTGGGTTAGGACCACAAGCTTAAAATTTTTTTTTTAAAACAATGCACAATAATATAACTTTAAAAATGCAGTTTTTTCTAAGGGCTTGAAGCCCTTTAGAAATGGCGCCGCGCCTGCGCAGTGGTGCTGGACACTGTTGTCGTGGATGGAGCGGCTGCCCCTGATGACATAGAGGGGGCAGACGTTCCGCCCCCTCCATTTAACTGAGGCCCCATGCGAAATATGGCGGGGGCTCAGCAGCGCCCACGTCGCGCGTGCGCCACGCCTTCTTTTAACATACCAGCGAGCTTATAAAATTCAGCCCATCATGACAGGCATCTCAGTGTGGAACAGCAATGCAGTAAATATTTTATTCCCAATACAAGTGAATGAGTTAAGGTTATAGTGTCCCATGTAGCATTGTTAGGAAAATGCATCATTTTCCAAAGTACATTTTCCATTAGAGCTAATTGTGAAAGAATCATAGTGATAAACATGACTGTTTTTGTTACATTAAAATGGAATTTTTGCTGAATTGAATTAAGTTGTGGTTCATTTATACATTGTAGTGGTTTGTGGCTGTCAATCTGATTCTCCATTATACTGATATCATTACTGGATGTTAGACATTTCAATTCCTGCACTCAGTAGTGGCAACCATTGCATCAGGCGGCACTGAAATAATGTCATGAATTGTGATAAGAAATCTCACCTCTCAAAGGTAGAGTTAATGGGAAAAAAAGCTCCACATGTACTATTGCAAAGAAATATCATTAGATGGAAATACTGCCAATAGCGGAAATTATTTGACATGCATTTGCCACAATCCAGTCTAGCATTGTGGATAGTTGGATTCACAACTGTGGTGTTGTGTTACATACAAAGATTTTGAATGTATTTTCAAGTCAATAAAACATGCTCATGAGGGAATCAAGGTCTGTAGACATCAGATAAATATTTCAAAGGTGTTGGGAAATATTTATGAACTGTGCCACTCTTAAGCACTTTTTGGGGGCTATTTTGACCAAAGGGTGAAAACAGGCACTAAATGGATGCAATGCTAATAAGACTAGCCTGTTTGAAAGTCTGCATTTAGCACTTAGTTTTGGTCCCAATTGCTGATTACCATCATTTGAACTCATGTGGAGGTGTTATACTAGAAACCTGCAGATTTAATATTCAAATGCTGACTAGACACAATTTTTATGGAGTATTGTAAGTGGGCTTCTCACACCCACTTCAACTGAAGTTGTGGAATGCTTTGACTGGCATACAGTGGCAAAAAGCAAGGGAGAGGGCACACAGGTTTTGGAATGGGGCACTGGAGGTCCTGGTGGATAATGTCCAGAGCAGGAGGAATGTTCTGTACCCACAGTGGGGAAGGACCTGACCTCACCCTTCTGTCCCTCTCTCCTGCACCGACTGGTGCTCCTTTGCCTGGCCTCATGTACTGCTCCCAATCCTCGTCCAGACCAAGGGGGACCCCTAGCAAGATGCCCATGATCAAGCACTTCCTTTCCATTAGTGACTCTTATAAAGTGTCAAATAAAGTGGATTAGCACAGCATTTAGGGGGCTAAATTGGAAAGCCCCAGTAAATGGGCGCGGAACTCCCAATGCACAATTAATCCGCGCCCATTGATTGTAATGCGGGCAGCATGCCATCTTTGTGCTGCATGCTTATTTACATGGTTTCTGCATGCAGCCAGCGTTAAACATGCTGTTGATTGGCTGCACGTACCAGCAGGGTGACCAAAATCGATTCTTGCTAGCACTACTTAAAGCAAGCCTACACTGATTAAAACTAGCCTTTACCTCTTAAAGGGGAGATGCAATGGGGCTACAGCAGGTGCTGGCAATCCTGTGGGAGCTGAAACTGACCTGGAAAAGACAGAAGAATGGCTGAACATGGGAGAGAGCAGACACCCAGAGTTTCAAACAATGCACTGGTGGTCTTGATGGGAGGTGGAAAGGAGGAGAGACATGTTTTATCTTCAGGGGGCCAGGGGGCCTTCCAGACACAAGATGAAAAGCCAGTGGGAATAGATAGCCATGGAGATCAATGCCAGGAAATTAAACCCTGAGGACCTGGATGCAGTGCTGCAAGAAGTTCAATGACTTCATACGAGTGGTCAAGGTCACTGTATGCACCATCAAATACCATATTCTACCAATTGGCCCATTAGCCTCAGACACTGCCCAAATCACTGAAACCCTTTCACTCACCTACCAGTAATCTCTATCATCATCATCATCAACTTATATTTAAATGGCGCCTTTAACATAATAAAACATCCCAAGCCACTTAACAGGAGCATTATAAAAGAAAGTATGGCATTGAGCCAAATGGGAGATATCAAGTCAGATGATCAAAAGCTTGGTCAAAGAGGAAAGTTTTAAGGAATGTCTTAAAGGAGGAAAGTGAGGTAGAGAGACAGAGGGTGCAGTCAGGGTATTCCAGAGCTTGGGACCTAGGCAACTGAAGACACTGCCACCAATGGTGGAGTGACTAAAATCAAGGATGCTCAAGAGGCCAGAATTAAAGTAGTGCAGATATCTTGGATGTTTGTGGGCTGGAGGGGATTGCAGAGATAGGGAAGGGCGAGGCCATGGAGGGATTTGAAAACAACAATGAGAATTTTAAAATCAAGACATTGCTTTAATGGGAGCCCAGCGAACAGAGGGGTGACAGGGGAATGGGACTTGGTGCAAGTGAAGACACGGGCAGCAGAGTTTTGGATGACCTCAAGTTTACTGAGAGCAGAATGTGGGAGACCACCCAGGAGTGCTTTGCAATAGTCATGTCTGGAGGTAACAAAGGCATGAATGAGGGTTTCAGCAGCAGATGAGCTAAGACAGGCGACGTTATGGAGGCGGAAGTTGGCTGTCTTAGTGATGTCACGAATATAAGGTCGGAAACTCATCTTGGGGTCAAATGTGACACCAAGGTTGTGAACAGACTGGCTTAATCTCAGACTGTTGCTAGGGAGAGGGATGGAGTCAGTGGCTAGGGAATGGCGTTTGGAGTGGGGACCAAAAACAATGGCTTCAGTCTTCCCAATATTTAATTGGAGGAAAATTCTGCTCATCCAGTATTGGATGTCGGATAACAGTGGAGGAGTTGAGAGAGGTGATGGTGCGGTAGAGCTGGGTGTCGTCAGCTTACCTATGAAAATTAACACTATGCTTTCAGATGATGTCACTGAGAGGCAGCATGTAGATGAGAAATAGGAGGGGGCCAAGGATAGATCCTTGGGTGACACCAGAGGTAATGCTATCAATCAGGACTCATACCTAACATGCTGCTGCTTCACCTCAAACTCACACACTTACCACTGGTGCAAAGCTCAAACCCACCTCTTACAGGTTGCACACATTGCCAGCTATTCAACCATGACTCCATATGGCACAATTTTCACTGAGACACATCCCTCTCTCTTGTGGGAGAAGGTGGGAGACAACCGAAGGCATCAGGAGCTAACCAGAGGAGGAGAGGCACCCCTGAGGCCATGGCCTGCAATGGGGCTGAAACCATTGAAGATGATAGTATCTGTAATGAGTTCTTTTTATGTTGTCTGATGCAACATGAAAGAGATGTGTGAAGTCCAGGTCATTGAAGATCTCAAACAGGTTTATTAGAGCTAAACTATTATATAGGACAGAGCTAACTATTTACATAACCTTAAACTGAGTGTTACAGTTACAGAGTGACTCAAGCTTGTAGTCACATGACTGAATCCTGGTACTTGGCTTATTAGCATACTAAGATCTTAAAAGGGACATCACTCTTAAAGGGAATCATACAACAGTATCCTCAAACCAAATCCTCTTTCTCATATCCCATGTCCTCTTCATCCCACAATCTCTTCTGATTTACAAGCTGCGGATGGTGGAACCATGCACCTCTTACTTCCCCCACCCCAACTTCCTCTCATCACAACCTTACCCTTGTGCCTTTCTTCTTTCAGGTACTCAAGAACTGCAACCTGCCTAGGCAGTGGAGGAAGACCAAGAAGACCGTGACAATGAAGGCACACCATCACTCGATTTCACACTGAAAGCCAGCAGCTTATATGCTTACATTGTGCATATCTTAGAGAATAACATAGAAGCATGATTTGCATGTAATGAGCCATCAAGCACAGGTGCACTGTTGCCAGGGCAGGGACAAAGATAACGCAGGTGCCAGCTTGCCAGAGGGTAGGGCTGCAGACAAGTTCTGCAGCAGAGAACTCAGACGAAGGCTTCAATGGGGCAGCATACAGAAGAAGGGTGATGGGGAAACACAATGAAATGCTTGGTGCATTGGGAAGGGTGCCAGAAAATCTGCATTTGATGTCAAGTGCATAGAGGAGTCCGGCCCCAACTTGGCACAGGGCTTTGTGCATAAATTGGAACCCATTCTTTCCAATGTGGTGTCGAACGCCATTAACACACTTGAGGAGTCACCCATGATGCAGAGTCTGACAGCCAATGTCTCAGCTTCCCTTTCAGTATAGCAGTTTCCACCAAACATCTGAGTCCTGCAGTGGAATCTCAGACTGAAGTCATGCAACCTTAGCTTGCTGCCATCATGGATGTAGATATCTGTGTTCAAAGGGGCTTGCAGAGTGTCGCAGCAGTCCAGCGATCTGTCCAAGCTGTGCACAAAGCCCTGTGCCAAGTTGGAGCCAGACTCCTCTATATACTTGACATCAAACGCAGACTTTCTGGCACCCTTCCCAGTGCACCAAGCATTTCACATGATTACAAGGATTACTGACGCGCGCCACCCTTGGGGAGTGCCAGTGGCTCTCTGGAGCAGGAGCTGCCGTCCTCTCTTAGGATGACGGTATTCATCCTCTCACCCCTGCCACTCTGTCAGTGCCCTTGCTGTTGCCTGTCAGCCAACCAGCCCAAGCTACTGCCACCTATGCCGATATGGTGCTGTATGCAACTGGGTCATCTATGCCCAGAGCTGCTTGAGGTTGTCCTCCAAGGTCATCTGGAGCCTCCTCCACTGAAATTCAGCAGCCTTCCACCAGCCATGCTGCAGCCACTGGAGTAGCACTGCGTCGGAGCACGAAGACAGGCAAAGGCACACAGAGCCAGGCACTAAGTGAATCCACAAGTGTGATTCGTTTAAGTTTGTATGCAGTATGGCATGATTTAATTTATAAATTTGGTTTGGAATATTTATTTTGTGGTGGATTTTATGTTTGCATTTTGGCCAAGAGGATGATGTGATGGTCAGCGGCAGAGGGAAAGTAAGGAGTACGGTAATGTTGATGAATGGGGAATTGGGATTGCAGTTACTGGTATCACACTCGAGTGAGTACTTTCCATACAAACCAGGCAGAAAGATGCTGTCTAGATGCGGCGCAGTGGTTAGCACCGCATCCTCACAGCTCCAGGGACCCGGGTTTGATTCTGGGTACTGCCTGTGCGGAGTTTGCAAGTTCTCCCTGTGTCTGCGTGGATTTTCGCCGGGTGCGCCGGTTTCCTCCCACATCCAAAAGACTTGCAGGTGATAGGTAAATTGGCCGTTGTAAATTGCCCCTAGTGTAGGGAGGTGATAGGGAATATGGGATTACTGTAGGGTTAGTATAAATGGGTGGTTGTTTGTCGGCACAGACTCGGTGGGCCGAAGGGCCTGGTTCAGTGCTGTATCTCTAAATATAAAATAAATAGATTGCCTCCTCCCTTCCTCCTTCTCCTCTTCCTCCTCCTCCTCATGCTCTTGTTCCTCAAGAGCTGTCCCCTTTTAATGGCAATTTAGGCAGCATGCAGGAATCCACCACAATTCTTGAGACCCATTCAGCTGGGTACTGCAGGGCTCCTCCAGAGTGATCCAGGCAGTGGAATCATTGGACCAGATTTTGTATTGAAGCTGCTGGTTTCACCTTCAGGACTGGAAGCGGGCGTGCCTTATGTTGGAACCAGGAGTGGCTGGCCATATGTAATTTAGGGGTGGCCAGCCAGTTAAGAGCAATGATGTGCGGGGGCTGACCAATTTCGTGAACGGGGGCAGAGCTGGAGACGTCAGTGTCTACTGACACTGCAGCAACTTCTGACGTATTTTTAAAGCGCTGCCAGACCTGCATTCAATGTTATAAAAGCAAAATACTGCGGATGCTGGAAATCTGAAACAAAAACAAGAAATGCTGGAACCACTCAGCACGTCTGGCAGCATCTGTGGAAGGAGAAGCAGAGTTAACGTTTCGGGTCAGTGACCCTTCTTCCAAAGGATAGCCTTTGTCACCATTTGCCACCTTTTGGTTTGCCATGGTGGCTGAAATGCAGCTGGCACAATGGACTGCCACAGAAAGAAGGTATCATTAGTGCTGTCAGTATGCCGGGCATTGACCTACACAATTCTCTGCCTATCGTCAAACACCAGCTGATTGCTGAGAGTGCAATCCCTTTCGATTCTGATATAAAGCACAGTTGAAATGCAGCTCCCACAAGGCAATGTGCATTTGTATGCCATGGGGAAACTTGCAATCCTTGCAAATTCTCATGCTCACTTCATCGTCTTGTCTCCGGCAAGAGAGAATTAAATGAAATGAGCTCTCTTTGAAAAGAAAGCCTCAGTGACCTCCCTTATTCGATAGTTGATGACAAACTGTGAGATGATATCTGCTGGTAAATCAGCCTGGAAGGAGCCAGGCATATAAATGTTCATTGCTATGACCACCTTCACAGCCATTGGCAATGTGGTCCTTTTCCTGTGCGGAAGTTGCAATTATGGCTGCAGCTGGTGGTAGATTTCAATGAGGATGTCGTTAGTGAAGCATTGACATTGCACACCCTGTTCTTCACTATGTTCAGGTAGGAAAATTGGTCCTTGAACACCTTGAGCACATATGGCCTCCTGCTGAGAGCCCTTCTCCTCCTCCTGCTCCCTATTCTAGCAGCTTGTCCTGCTCTGCGTGGCATCTGTTCATACTCCCAGTCACACACTATTCCAAGAGGAAAGGGACCCATATCTGGGATCAACTGGTTTGTGCACAAATAGAAACATAGAAGGGTTTACAGCTCAGAAGGAAGCCATTTGGCCCATCATGTCCATGCCAGCTCTCTGCAAGAACAACTCAGCAAGTCTCACTCCCCCGCCTTTTCCCCTTAGCCCTGCAAATTTTTTCTGTTCAGATAATTATCCAGTTCTCTTTTGAAGGCCTCAACTGAATCTGCCTCCACCACAGTCTAAGGCAGTGCATTTCAGATCCTAAGCACTCACTGTGTAAAAAAAGATTTTCCTCATGTCGCCATTGCTTCTTTTGGCCAATCACCTTAAATCGGTGTCCTCTGGTTCTGGATCCATCCACTAACGGGAACAGTTTCTCCCTATCAACTCTGTCCAGATCCCTCATGATTTTGAACACCTGTATCTCTAAACTGAACTAAACTAAACTAAACCTCTATCAAATCTCTTCTTAATCTTCACTTCTCCGAGGAGAACAGCCCCAGCTTCTCCAATCCATCCACATAACTGAAGTTCTTCATCCCTGAACCATTCTCATGAATCTTTTCTGCACCCACTCCAATGCCTTCACATCCTTCCTAAAGTGTGGTCCGTAGACCTGGACACAATAGTCCAGTTTAGGCCAAACTAGTGTTTTCTACATGTTTACCATAACTTGTTTGCTTTTTCACTCTGTGCTCCTACTTATAAAATCCAGGCTCCCTTACGCTTTATCAGCCTTCAGTGATTTGTGTACATATATCCCCAGGGCCCTCTGCTACTGCACCCACTTTAGAATTGTACCCTTTATTTTGCCTCTCCTCATTTTCCCTACCAAAATGAATCACTTCACACTAAAGCCTGGCTCGGGTATAAAATTAAAACCCGACCCAGGCCTGACCCAACAATAGCCAACCCAAACCTGAGTCCTTTAATTTCTTTTCATGTCGGACCCAACCCGAAAATATCAAACTTACAAAATTGTAGATTAAAAAGAAAACAGTGGTGCAGTGGTTAGCACCGCAGCCTCACAGCTCCAGCGACCCGGGTTCAGTTCTGGGTGCTGCCTGTGTGGAGTTTGCAAGTTCTCCCTGTGTCTGCGTGAGTTTTCTCCGGGTGCTCCGGTTTCCTCCCACATGCCAAAAAGACTTGCTGGTTGATAGGTTAATTGGCCATTATAAATTGCCCCAAGTGTAGGTAGGTGGTAGGGAAATATAGGGACAGGTGGGGATGTGGTAGGAATATGGAATTAGTGTAGGATTAGTATAAATGGGTGGTTGATGGTCGGCACAGACTCGGTGGGCCGAAGGGCCTGTTTCAGTGCTGTATCTCTAAAAAAAAATACCACCAGCTATTGGGAACGGCAATTAGTAGAGCAAATGGGAAATCTACATCAGTACTACTGTGTCAGAGAGTTCCCAAACTCTGCTAGGGTGCCTAAGGTAGACAAGATAAGTCAACAAGTGTGAGGATGAGCCACCCACATTACTCTTGCATTAGCAGACAGTTCAGGAACCCAGACATGGTGCTGTCAGAAAGCATAACCAACTTTTGTCTGTTTTAGATCCTCTGCTACTTATCTCTTTGTCTACAATATTGAGGAAGGAAGTACTTGTAGCATTTGTTGCATTCAGGACCCTGTACAATTTTAGGGGACATAGAGGGAAATTTCTAGCTTACAAACTTATGGAAATGATGCAGGAAGACTAGCTGGCCCATCAAGATGGCCCCACACCAAGATAGCTGCACCATCATGGCTAAACACTTCTTCCCTCTCCCTAACTCACATATAAATTTACTAGGAGTGGCAAAAACCATAAAAAACCTGGGCCAATGTGGGGAAAAAAACTCAGTGAATTTCCTCTCCAATGCCCTGCTGCCCTGGCAGTCGAAAACCTGTCCAGAAGATTACATAGACTACATGTTACCTATAAAGAAACTCACCTATATGATGCAATCTTTCTCACAGTCATGAACTGATCGAGCTCCCTCTTGAAGCCACTGAGAAAGTCAGTACCCACCACACCAGGTGACAATGTATTCCAGAGGCTCTACATTCTGTGGGAAAAGAACCACCTAACATCCTGTCTATTCCTACACGTGTGTGGTTTCATATACTTTTAAATAGTTAAGCTCATAGATGGTTTTCTCTCTGCAATGTTACTTGTCTGTTACTGTGAAACAATCAGTTGGCAAGTAACGGGGCAAAGGCTTGCTGTTGAAAATCAATCAACATTACTTCTACAGCCATTATAGCTTGGTTGAAATTATCTACATTTGATGGGGAGGTATTGCATTAATGATGCTACACTCTTTAATGTCTTCAAAATGGTTTTGACCGAAGTTTCTAAAGGTAGCCAACTCTCTATTCACTCCCATGGAACAGAACACCAGCCCTTTGGGATCAGAGGAATACTTCATTCAAGGAACACATGCTATTAGGTTGACTAATATAGACTGTAATGGCAGATTAATATGCCGGCGTGTTTTAATTCATTACTGTGGACGACTTAGAAGTTATACTTGGATGGCCAGTGGTGATTATTCAACACCACCCCACCCCCATATATACGGAAAAAAACAGTGTGTACAATGCCAATTAACGTCTAGACTACATACAATAAATATTGGTTCTATGTATTTTCATTTTTAATATTTGCATTTGAAACAGTGGATTATCAAAACTAAGATAATTTGAGTATAAGTTAGTCTCTCACCCACTCAGTAATGAGAATTAAGTAAGTTGGATCCTGTGCTTTGGCTTATCTCATAATTCCTAGTGGATTTTGTCCACAAGATCCAGTGATGTGGTCGATGGCACTCGCTTTCAATTATAATGTGGCAGCTTTCCAGATGTACATCACACAACAGCTACAGCATGACTTTCTACATAAACAATCCCATCATGGAATTCCGTGGTAGACTAATTTTTTTTGTCCTCTTTCAATAACCAGGTCGATCTAATTCTTGAAAATTTTGGGTTTTTTTAAAGTTAAGACAAATCATCAACATGCTTGCAACCAGGGTGGTCTGGGAAGGGCACTGCAGCTATTTTTCCAAGTCTGTACTTGCAATGTTAAAACAAACAAGTTCATAAATTATATTTTAAGCATATGTTATGTATAAAATGAGATATTAGTATTCCTTTAGAGGTTAATTTTAACTCACATGACTGTTACTCAAATTATCCAGTAAATTTCATACCATTTTGGCAGCCACTATAACTGAAATATGAATGGTCTTACAATCTACTCCTGGGTTTCCTTTGGGCAGAGAAGGCAGCCTCTAATTTGTGTTATTGAATTTCATACTCTAAAGTCATTTTAAATACAATTGCCTTAGAAATGCAATTCACAAAAATTTCCAGATTTAAAACCAGTCTGGAAAAATAAAATAAAAGCAAAATACTGCGGATGCTGGAAATCTGAAATAAAAACAAGAAATGCTGGAACCACTCAGCAGGTCTGGCAGCATCTGTGGAAAGAGAAGCAGAGTTACCGTTTCGGGTCAGTGACCTTTCATCGGAGTTCCGATGAAGGGTCACTGTCCCGAAACGTTAACTCTGCTTCTCTTTCCACAGATGCTGCCAGACCTGCTGAGTGGTTCCAGCATTTCTGGAAAAATAAAACATGTGTTCCCACATTTTAAAATGTTTTTTTAAAATCCTAACAGTGAAAAGTTTGGTTTAAAAATGTCACACTTAAGTTTTAATACATAATATATATTTATATTGGGGTTTTCACATAAACGGCCATGACAAGTGAAACTTGAAACAACTATAGAAAGCACCAAAAATTTGTAGAATTGTAGCAACAGCCAACAGAAATCAACCAGCAGCTAACCTATGAGTTGTTGATGATCCCTTTAAATAGCACTGATTGAGGGGTGGGGGAGTGGGAGTGCGGGGTGTTTTTTCTGATTAATGCATGTTCAGCTGTGCAAGCTTAGGAGACGACATCAGCTCGAGCGTTGAGCTGTAAAATGACAGTGCTGTCATCAAATCAGTGTTCCATGCTGCTTGACCTCATGTTCGTCTTGCTCTGCATATTTCTGGCATACTTCTGGTAGCCATTAGCTGCACTCATGCTAATGCCTCCACCAAGATGGCATCCAGAAGTGTGCGCACATGCTGTGGATGCCATTTTGGATCTCTAACAGCACTCATAGCACAAAAAAAGAGTGCTACTGAGTCCAATTTCTCACCCTTACTCTTTTTAGGAAGTTCTCAGAGAATTTCTGGAATAAATGCTGCTTGAGTGTTGGTGAACTCTTAACAAAGTGTCCCAGAAAATCTCTTCATATGTTTCAGAGGTCCTTTTCACAACTCCAGCAGCAATGTATATGAAAAGGTGAGCCCCCTTTAAGTAGGACTTGAAATCAATATCAACAGTGTGTTTACTCCAATCAGCTAGTCACCCCCGTTAGGAGGACCTTAATTGTTGCACTAGTCATCAAAATGCCATGCAGTTTCTTTAATGACCACCAGCAGGCATTTTAAGTGGCAATTGGCTCTTTAATGTCCCTCCAGATGGCCGTTCCTAGCGCTAGTTTCAACTCATTTATCAAGATGGCATCTTGTGCTAAACATAGGCTAAATTATCGTTTCAGTTCAAAATCCCATTTGGCCATCTTAGAGGATCTTTAATGCCCAAGCGCACTGCCCAAAATTGCCCCTTTGATATAACTGCAGCTACAGATTCATGGTAAAACTAGTACATGAAAAATCAACGTTACCATGACATTTGTTTTACATTTTAAATCCTGTTTGTAAACCAACCGTTGCCTTGTATTGCCCAACATGATGGTAGATTGAGTCCGTGGCAATCTTTTCAATATCGTTATGTCTAAGGAACTTAAAAATGTAATCTTCAAATATCAACTATTATTTGAAACTGCTATTTAACAGTTCAAAACTAGAACTATTGGCAGTTTCATGACACTGGCTGTCATGCCACATCACAGTCTCAATGTTGGTAACAGCTTAAGCTGTTCTAAGCTATTATTATCAATCCGAAGAAGGGTCACTGACCCGGAATGTTAACTCTGCTTCTCTTTCCATAGATGCTGCCAGACCTGATGAGTGGTTCCAGCATTTCTTGTTTTTATTATCAATCACTCGCCTTCTTGATGAGACGTCAGTATCATTTCAGATCCTTGCATATTATTTTGATTACTTCTGAGTAGTTGAGGTCTCCATCATTTGAGGAGAACTGACTTGTCCTGTAACTTTCATCCCTCTTTAATGATATTGGCTGGAATTTCACAGTGGGTAACGGGAGTCGGCCTCCGACGTAAAAGTTGGTGGTGAACCCACTTCCACCTTGTCTGGGGATCCGTTCTGTAATTTACGGGTCCCCAGGCTTTAATTGTTCCGAGGTGGGACTTCCATCCGCTTGGGGGAGGAAGTCCCACCTCATTGAGCTGCTGGCCAATTAGTGGGCCAGCAGCTCTTCGTCCCAGCAGTGGCACCTGGAGCGGTGGTTACTGCTGGGACTGCAGCCCAGCGTGCAAAGAAGATGCCTGGGAGCCGGGAGGGCAGGTAAGTTTTGGTTGCCTCACCGTGGGTAATTGGTTGGGCCACAGCAAGGCAAAGGTGGTTGTTTTGGGGGAGGAGGGGTGCGTGTTGGGACTTGGGGGTGGTTGGGGTAGCGGGGGCGGCCCTCCATCGGGTACCTTTGCCTTGCTGTGGCCCAACCAATTACCCACGGTGAGGCAACCAAAACTTACCTGCCCTCCCGGCTCCCAGGCATCTTCTTTGCACGCTGTGCCCGATGAGCAGGCAACCTCCCCCCCACCCCCGAGACGATTGGAAGCCGCCTGCTTTTCCCAGGCGGCTATTCCCGGCTCCAGGATGCCCGCTTGCCACACGTAAAATCCGCGTGGAGGCGGGTGAAGGCCGTTAAGTGGCCACTTAAGGGCCTTGATTGGCTTGGGGAGGGTGGGCCATTCCCCCCCCCGATCTACATAAAGGTGAGGGCGAAGACGGGAGCGGGTCGGGAAAGCCTCCCAGAGCCTCCCGCTCCATTTTATGCCACCCCCTCCACCCCCCCATCCCCCCGGCAGCATCCGGCTCATTGGGGTGGCGTACAATTCCAGCCATTATTGTATTGTAGGATCAGTGTAGTTCTGGAGGTGAATCAACTTAACAGATTGGTTACAGAGTGGTTAGTTATGCAATGGGCCATATGCACTGGCATTGACAACTCATTTTCACATGTGCTTCACACATCACCCTGGATCTTGAATAGAATGGAATAGAATCTTGAATAGAAATGGGTGGCATAGTGGCGCAGTGGTTTGTACCGCAGCCTCACAGCTCCAGGGACCCACGTTTGATTCTGGGTACTGCCTGTGCGGAGTTTGCAAGTTCTCCCTGTAACCGTGTGGGTTTTCACCGAGTGCTCTGGTTTCATCCCACAGCTAAAGACTTGCAGGTGATAGGTAAATTGGCTGTTATATATTGCCCCTAGTGTAGGTAGATGGTAGGGAATATAGGATTACTGTCGGGTTAGTATAAAAATGGGTGGTTGTTGGTCAGCACAGACTCGGTGGGCCGAAGGGCCTGTTTCAGTGCTGTATCTCTAAAATAAAAAAAAATAAAAGCAAAATTGCTCTAAAGATTATGGTGATTAATCTGAAAAACATTGCACTTTGTAAACAATTCTCTTCCATCTTTAATGTAGCTTTAAAATATTTATAGCTTTTTCCTGCTGTTAAAAAGAAATGACTTTTTTTAGCAAAGGGTATTAAATCTGTGCGGAGTTTGATTGAAGTCTGCAGTTCAACTGCAAAAAATACAGTGCAAGATCACCACTTAAGGTGACTTCATTTGTTCCTGTTACAATCCTATTCACCATGTAGTGACCCTGAGCCAGACTTACATAGATAGTGGTGTGACTCAGTTCCAGAAAATTAGTGTAATGGGATTAATATAGCATCACTTGATGCTATCAGCAACAGAAAGAGCCTTGTACTCCAAGGAGGGATGTGGTGCCAATCACTGAGGAATGAAATAGGAAAGCCTCATAATCCAATATCCTGTTGTCTTTTGGAGTATGTGACTACTTCACGCAATTGAAGTTTTGTTTTACTACAGTTTCTTCCAAAAAAAAGGAGAGAAGGAGAATGAATTACAAAAGACTTTTCTTCAGATTTTGGCTTACTTACAGTATAAATAAATTCATCTTCAGGAAATGTGAAGAATACTTCAATGAGCTGATCTGATATTTATTTCCACAAGTAAAGTAATAAAAGAACAAATTAATTATGGACAGCGCTACCATTGGAAATAAAATTGATATTGCAAGACTTCTTTGAATTAATGGGCTAAAACTTGGGTTGCCCTGGTTTTTGGGTGCAGGAGTTGCAATTTGCAACCTGCCCATGCTCATGCAGAGCAAGGTGGACACATGCAACTTTTGTGTACTGACCTCATCTATGTGATTGTATCATTGGCCCAAGGAGCTCCAGAATCGCTCTCTGCTCATTAACGCCGCATGCTCCTCTGCACACTGAGATGAGTGGGGTGGGGGAGGGCAGCGTAGTTTATCGATCATGTTGTACAGCCAGCCATGGAGGGAGCTCTTGTTGTGGTCACAGACCAGTTGGACGTTGAGGAACTGGAAGCCCTTCCTGTTGCTGGATCTCATTGGCCGGTCACTGGGTGCTTTGATGGCCACATGGGTGCAAACATGGATACCCTGCACCTGGGGAAATCCAGTGATGTAGGAGAAACCCAGTGTTCTCTGTGAGGCCATGTCTGTCATTAAATGAATGTGCTGTCCAGCTCTGGCAAAGGGAGCATCAGTGACCAGTGAGATGCCATGGTATCCAGCCTTTTGCGAGATGCCATCACGTTCTGCAGCTGATTCTTGGAAAGAGCCAGAAGCGAAGAAGTTCAAGGCCAAATTGACGTTGATGGTTACTGGCAGAGCATGGTGACCAGTGTTTTGAGGTGCAAGGTCTTCAGCGATGAGGGCACAGATATTGGTGACCATCTGCCTGGAGAGCCACTTTCTCTTGTGGCACTGGTTCTCAGTCATCTCCAGGTAGTTCCATTGTCTTCCTGCCCTTCTTTCCTCTCCAGTGCCGGGGTTCTGCCCTTCCTGCAGAGGTTGTTGGCGCTCATCGGCACTGGGTTCAAAATATGAGACTTGTGCCTCCATTGCCAGATGCAGCCCAGTTGGCAGTCTTGCCCCTTACTCTTCTGCCCCCACAATACCAGGGAGGTGTCAACCCTATTCAAAGCCTGGACGCTGTGTGCCCACTTTCCCCGCCACCTCTACAGCACCCCCTTACCTAGTGCTCAGTCCCCTTTGCCCTGCTGACCAACATATGGGGCCAGGGCAATGCCCTGGGGCAGCCATGACTGATTCCCCACTCTTTATCCACCTCCCTTCAGCTGCTCAGATTCTGAAGATCCGGGTAACCTGTGCACCCCTTGATAAATTTAAACTTCACCCTTGACAAGCTATTAATGAGCTTTTGAACAGAGTTATTTGGCCTCAGTTGGGAGGAGAGCAGGATTCTTGTTCTGCCCTCCTCCTGCCCTGGTGATTATTGCAGCCACCAGGAATGCCATCTTAAAATTGAAACGTTGCCCGACCCAGCATTTTCAGGGACCCCCCCACCTCCGTTCCTGATTTCGGGGCCCTGAAAATTCAGCACATGGATTCTGGACACGAGGACTTAGCAGCAGTGCCACAAGATATCTAATGACCTCATGCAGCTGGTCAAGGTAAGTGAATGCATCTTCACATGATGTCTCATACCCATCACACCACCAACCTGTCACTCTAGTCAATGCACCACATCCCCATCACTCACCCAGTAATACTCCCTGGCACTCAGAATTCACGCCTAACATCCAAATACTTCACCTCAACCTCACCCACTTACCAATGCTGCAAGTCTTAGACCTCCAGTTAGTCAGCTTTGGCAGGAACATCACCCTAACACAGTGGTACACAGCCACTGACATTCTGTCCCCTCTCTTGGAGGATTAGGCAAAACGCTAACACGCTGTGTGCCTCTGCAGCACTGTCACCATATTGTGCTATTGGTTCTTAACGCAAACATACCAAACACTAGGACAATGATTGGTAAACTAAACAAAGCGTTCTTTATTGAGGAATGATAGGATTCTAGGAGAGCTCTACAATATACGTGCTACCTGCTGACTATCACTGCTCCAACACTGTATCACATGTAAACTTGGATTACTTCCTGTAATGAAGTATACTGAACTATTTACATATTCAGCAGTATGTTAATCAGTATTGAAGCAACTAAAACAATATCACAACAAAGAAAACTATGCAATGTCATGCAATGGACCTGAGTAACATCATTTGACAAAGCATGGATGGTGCAGAAAACATGGCTGTATATGTCCGGCACAGCACTTTCTATTAATTGTTGAGAAATTTATCAAGGTTTGCCCACTGACATTCTGTCCCCTCTCTTGGAGGATTAGGCAGCACGCAACAAAAGGGAGCAAAGCAGAATTGTCAGGGACAAAGATGCCTTGGTTCTCCACATCGTGGTGGCAGTTATGACAAGGCCTGTGGCATCTGAGAAGACTGAGGATGAAGGTATATTACTGCCTTATGCCCCTTCTTAACACCCAGCTAACCCTCATCCTGCTATTTGACATGATGAGCAAGCTGCTGATGGTGTGACCATGGACCTCTTGTTTCCCATCCCAACTCCCTCCCTCACACCAGACTTTTCATTCTGAGTTCCTGCTTTCAGACACCCAAGTACTGTCACCTGTCCAACCACAGCAGTCTAAGGAGTTAGAAAGAGAACAGCATAGCACTAATGAATTGGCCCTGTCACTTGGTCTGACACTTGTAGCCACTAGTTTAGGTATTGGCACTGCATGTACGCTGGAGACTGGTACAGAGTTTGGATCAGCACATGGTAAATCACAAGGTATGAGTGGGCTGCAGCCAGGCTGGGCTAAAGGATGGTTCATTTTCCAAATCACTGCGGGGTGAGGTGTCAGACCACATTGATGGGCGTGCACACAGAGGATTGGATTTAATGGGCCCCCCAGAGGTGGGTGGGAAGGTGGGGGGTGGGGGGCCCATCGGAATGAAGTCGGGGCAGGAAAGTCTGAAGACGGCCTTCCCTCCCAGAAGTTAATTGAGGCCCTTAAGTGGCCACTTAAAGACCTCTTCCAACCACTGCAAGAACTTTTTTTTTATTCATTCATGGGATGTGGGTTTCAGTGGCAAGGCCACCATTTATTGCCCATCCCTAATTGCCCTTGAGAAGATGGTGGTGAGCTGCAATTAAGCCAGCAATGGGGGCTTCCTCCACGCAGGGAGGTTGCCCAGTGAAATGAGGTGACCTCCCTGTGAGCTTGGGGGGATGCATCCTCTGAGGGCAATCTGTGGCAATCAGAGGGCCCCGGCAGAAAAAGGCTGTCCCTCCGATAACATCGCCTCCACCCTCATCACCCTCCTGGTGGCACTGCCAATACTACTGAGCTACTGGCTCTCTGGCCGGTAGCTCTTGGAGGTGGGATCCCTGTCTTTAAAGGGATGGGGGTTCCTGGTGCTGGACACTTAAGTGGCTGAGCGCCATTGAATCATTCCAGAAGGGCTCTGAAAGGCCGAGGTCAGGTTCTCCTCACCTTTGCGGCCCGGCACCTGGAGCCCACCGGCGCAACTAAATCCAGCCCAGAGATTCTAGGTGCATTGGCTGGCATGCCAGAGAGCCTCCTGTCACTTTCAAAGAGCATGGAGGAGTCCCACTCCATGTCGGGAGAGGGCATGGTGCAGAACCTGCTCCATTTAGGGTGATTACCTCCTATGACCATGGGTCATTACAAATTTCTGACACTTCTGCAGGGAACCATGAATTCTCTTGTGGGATCATTCTGACCTTCTGTCCTACATGCAGAGGAGATAACTCCACACCTACATGTTTGTCATATGTGATTTTCATTTTCTCTTATCTTACTAATAATTTATCTTGGATTAATGATGATCTGATCAGATGATGACTCGGAAGAGTTGCCCTGACTTGCCTCCTGATCTCTGCCGAGGATGGTAATCCCGTATCTAGTGGTGTTGCTCGTAGTGCGACATTGCTATTGGAATGTCTTGATTGGTCTCCTTACATATCAAGATTAATGACTTTGCCATCCACACTATCCTTTATGCTAGTCCATTTGAACTTGGATGGTGTGGAGATGACATAATGTGATTTACATTAGCTATGGTGTATTGTGGCCCATTAGCTGACACTACCTCCTCTGGGAAACCAAAAAGACTGAACACCACATTTATTGTGTTTCCTATTGAAGCACTTTATGTATCTCTCAGTTGGTGAATGATAGGAGATTTGGAGAAGTAGATGGTAATAAATAAGATGTCATCACCTCTGACAGTAAATAAGTCAGTAGCTATTCTTGACCATGGATGTGATGGAACATTATGAGGATGAGGTGGCTCTTTGTGTTGACACGGCCGATGTTCTTGACATGCATCGCACATCCTCACTGCTCATTCTATGTTGTTATTGATCCCTGGCCAATAAACTGTCACATGCAAGTCATCTGATCTTTCAATGCCCATGTGAGCTTGATGTAATTGGGTAAGGATATCTTGAATAGGCGCTTTTGGTATTAGCACTTGGCTGCCCCTGAAAATGACTCCACGTGATATCCCTAATTCATCACTATAAGGCCAGAAGTTTCTGAGGTCTGTGGGAACCTCTTGCATTGTATCAGGCCCTCCACTGATGATGATCTGCAATAATGCCCTGAGGACAGGATCTCTGGAGGCTTCTTCTTAGAGCCCTTCATGTTTGTTCTGTCCAAATTGCATTAGGTCAATATTGTACACATGTTCTAGTTCCACATCTACTTCATCCACTTGGACATCTAACGATACATCTTCAGTCTACTTGGCTTTGGGTAGCCTGCTCAATGTGTCAGGTGTAACCATGGGTTTCTAGGTTTATAATGGACCTTGCAATTGTATCCCTGTACTTTGATTAGTAATCTTTGGAGCTGAGGTGGTCAGCTTGTGAGTGGTTTTTGACAAATCATTGCTAACGGCTTGTGATCAGTCTCGACAACAGAGTGTTTGCCAAATAGGTATGTATGGAATCTGATGATACCGAACACTAATGCCAATGTTTGTGATTCTATGTTAAAATAGTTCGCTTGAGTGGGTGACAAACTTATAGAACCAAACGCAACAGGTCTTCCTTCCCGTAACAGACATGCTCCAAGACCCTGTTGTGAAGCATCTACTTCGAGTGTAATTTCTTTCCTCGGGCAAACATGCTTCAGCAGAAAACGACTGTTTTAATGAATCAAACGCATGCTTATGATCTTCATGGGCAAGAATGGCATATCTTTCTTGAGAAGTTCACACAGTGATAATGCTTTCTCAGAGAGATTCAAGATATATGGTGCTAAGAAGTTAAACAGGCCCAAACACATCTGTGAATCTTCTTTATCTTGAGGAGTAGGCATTGATTGTACATCCTCAACTTTACTGGGATCTGGTCGCATTCCAGTGTCAGTTTAGATTGAACTGAAGAAATTAATGTGGCTGACATTGATAGCACATTTTTGATATTAACTACAAGACCTCTTCTAGCCATCTCCATTGGAAAGTGAAGATTCTTGTCATGCTCTTCCTTGGTCCTTCCCATGGCTGCTATATCATCGGCAGTGCAAACACAGCCAGGAAAACTCTTGGTAATGTGATCCATATGCTTTACTCACTGACAGAATGAATGGTAACCGTCAAAAGCAATACCTCTCAAATGGTATTCTGAATGTTGTTAGTTCCTGTGAATCCTCGGAAAGGTGTACTGACTAGTATCTATGTTTTGCATCCAACATTGAGAAGAACTTGGCTCTAGCAAACCTTGGGTTGAGCTCCTCCAGAGTAGGTATCTTGTGAGGACAGCATTTGAGTGCTCAATTTAATTTTACAGGATCCAGGCATATCCTAATGGTACCATCTTTCTTAATTACAGTGTATTACGATCAGGTGAGAAAGGGGTCTAGGGGTTCCCTCTCAGCCTTTGCCTGGTTTGACCGTAATTGGGTTTAATTTTTAAAACACCACGTTTTTAGCTCCCCGTCAGTGAATCCTTGTTCACTGCTCTCCAATTGTAAAGCAAATAAATCAACCAGACAGGTTTTCTTAGATTTAAACAACAAAGGTGTAAGTTTATTAACCTTAAACCCTAATTCAGTTAATGACTACGAATACGTGATACATCCATGCGAGCATGCAGACGCGATAAACACACATGCAGATAGAGACAGAAAAGTAGAAAGAATAAAGAGGAAAAGTTTGAGGCAATAGCTGGGATTTATTTACGGTCCTTAGACAACATGCCTCGCAGGTATCTCTGAATGCAGGACAGTTACATGGCTGATGCATTAGACTGCACTTGCCCATGCCTTGCCCTGTTGAGGTGATTTGGCTGTCTTACGTATGGTTGTTGCTGCTCCAAGCGCTTATATATATTGCCTGCTCGCAGCTATGGCTTTGTATCTTCTGCCATCTTTGAGTAGACTGTCAATGTTGTATCCTTTTTGGAATGCCTCTATTGGAGTCAGTGCGATTACCAGCTCCATTTTTCACTTGGAGAGTTCTGCATCTAAGAAATTGCAACCTTTGCCTTTTTCTCAACATCTACTGATGAACTGGTCAATAGTTTCTTTGGGCTGTTGTCTATAAGCCATCAGTTCGAGTCAATGGATTCAGAAGTTGACCTTGATTCTCAATTGATCTTTCAGTGTTGTCCAGAGTTTAGATGAGTTTTTCCCGCGTGCTTCGGACAGTCTAGAAGTGTTGATGCAATGGAGACCTTCAATGCCAATCGCTATCTTTATTTTTATTGGTTGCTTGTCAAGTTCTGTAACAGCAACATCTAAAGCAAAACTCCATACGATGTCTAAATAGTTGGAATGCATGAAGGATGTCCAGAATCTTCCAATTCATAGCTGGATATCTCATTGTCATGGCACCAAAATTTCTTGCCAGAACTTTCCCTTTAAACTATTTTTCCTTTAATGACTTTCCTTCAAGGAAAAATCAAGGTCTAAAACCATAGAAAAATTACGTCACAGAAGGAGGCTATTCAGGCCATTGTGTCCGTGCCGGCTGAAAAAACTAGCTGCCCAATCTAATCCCACCTTCCAGCGCCTGGTCCATATCCTGGCAGGTTACAGCACTTCAGGTGCATGTCCAGGAACGTTTTAAAAGAATTGAGGGTTTCTACCTCCACTACCATTCCTCGCAGTGAATTCCAGACACCCACCACCCTCTGGGTGAAAAGGTTTTTCCTCATGTCCTCTCTAATCCTTCTACCAATCACCTTAAATCTGTGCCCACGGTAATTGACTTCTCCGCTAGGGAAAATGGGTCCTTCCTGTCTATCTAGGCCCCTCATAACTTTGTATACCTCAATTAAGTCACCCCTCAGACTCCACTGTTCTAAGGAAAACAACGCTAGCCGATCTAAGCTTTCCTCATAGCTGCAACTTTCAAGCCCTGGCAACATTCTTGTAAATCTCCTCTGTACTCTCTCCAGAACAATTATGTCCTTCCTGTAATGTGGTGACCAGAACTGTACGCAATACTCAAGCTATGGCCTAACCAGTGTTTTATACAGTTCCAGCATTACATCCTGCTTTTGTATTCTATACCTCGGCCAATAAAGGAAAGCATTCCATATGCCTTCTTCACCACTCTCTCTATCTATCCTGCCACCTTCAGGGACCTGTGGACATGTACTCCAAGGTCTCTCACTTCTTCTACCCCTCTCAATATCCTCCCGTTTATTATGTATTCCCTCGCTTTGTTTGCCCTTCCCAGTGCATTACCTCACACTTCTCTGGATTGAATTCCACTTGCCACTTTTCCGCCCACTCAAGCAAACCATTGATATCATTCTGGAGTCTACAGCTATCCTCTTCACTGTCAACTACACGGCCATTTTTGTGTCATCAGCAAATTTCCCAATCGTACCTCCTACATTTAAGTCCAAATCATTAACATATACCACAAACAGCAAGGGACCCAACACTGAGCCCTATGGAACGCCACTGGAAATCACTTTCCATTCGCAAAAACATCCGTCAACTACTACCCTTTGTTTCCTGTCACTGAGCCAATTTTGGATCCAACCTGCCACATTCCCCTGTATCCCATGGGCTTTTACTTTACTGACCAGTCTGCCATGTGGGACCTTGTCAAATGCCTTACTAAAATCCATGTAGACCACATCCATTGCACTACCCTCATCAATCCTCCTTGTTGCTCCCTCAAAAAACTCAATCAAGTTAGGAAGACATGACCTTCCCTTAACAAATCCATGCTGACTATCCCTGATTAATCCGTGCCTTTCAAGTAGCAGTTTATCCTATCCCTCAGAATAGATTCTAACAATTTACCCACCACTGTGGTCAGACTGACTGGCCTATAATAACCTGGCTTGTCCCTCACACCCATTTTAAACAATGGTTCAATGTTCGCAGACCTCCAATAGTCTGGAACCTCGCCTGCATCCAGTGATGATTTGAAGATGATCCTCAGCGCATCTGCTATTTCCTCTCTAGCTTCCTTTAACAACCTGGGATGCAATCCATCCGGCCCTGGCGATTTATCCACTTTCAGGGATGTCAGACCCTCTAGTACTTCCTCTCTCATGATGCTTTTCATATCTCATATTTCGCACTCCTCCTCTTTAACTACAATGTCTGCAATAACCCTCTCCTTTGTGAAGACAGAGACAAAAAACTAGTTAAGAACAAAAGTGATATTTTTAGGAACTGATGAAGGGTCATGGACTGGATTTTATCCTGAAGGTGTTGGTCAGGGTGGTGGCATCAGAAGTGGGTGACATTCCTGTTTTTGCGTTAGGCAGCTGGCAGCAAGCGATCTTGCGGTTGCCAGCCAATTAAGCAGCACGAGGCACGGGGGCCGTCCAATCCGGGGCCCAAGGTAGCAACATAGTCAATGAGGTCGGCGGGTGCTGGCACCATATCTAAAGGGTTGCCAGTCCTACATTCATTACTGCGTGCACAGTCGTCTCCTTCCTGTTCCTGCTGCCTGGTGCCCCCCTGCTGCTGCTGCCTGTTGTTCTCCTGCTGCTGCTGCCTGTTGTTCTCCTGTTGCTGCTGCCTGTTGGTCTCCTGTTGCTGCTGCCTGTTGTTCTCCTTTTGCTGCTGCCTGTTGGTCTCCTGCTGCTGCTGCCTGTTGTTCTCCTGTTGCTGCTGCCTGGTGTTCTCCTGCTGCTGCTGTCTGGTGTTCTTCTGCTGCTGCTGCCTGGTGTTTTCCTGTTGCTGCTGCCTGTTGTTCTCCAGTTGCTGCTGCCAGGTGTTTTCCTGCTGCTGCTGCCTGTTGTTCTCCTGCTGCTGCTGCCTGGTGTTTTCCTGTTGCTGCTGCTTGTTGTTCTCCTGCTGCTGCTGCCTGTTGTTCTCCTGTTGCTGCTGCCTGGTGTTCTCCTGCTGCTGCTGCCTGGTGTTCACCTGCTGCTGCTACCTGTTGTTCTCCTGTTGCTGCTGCCTGGTGTTTTCCTGTTGCTGCTGCCTGGTGTTTTCCTGCTGCTGCTGCCTGTTGTTCCCCTGCTGCTGCTGCCTGGTGTTTTCCTGTTGCTGCTGCCTGGTGTTCTCCTGCTGCTGCCTGGTGTTTTCCTGTTGCTGCTGCCTGTTGTTCTCCTGTTGCTGCTGCCTGGTGTTTTCCTGCTGCTGCTGCCTGGTGTTCTCCTGCTGCTGCTGCCTGGTGTTCACCTGCTGCTGCTGCCTGGTGTTTTCCTGTTACTGCTGCCTGGTGTTCTCCTGCTGCTGCTGCCTGGTGTTTTCCTGTTGCTGCTGCCTGTTGTTCTCCTGTTGCTGCTGCCTGGTGTTTTCCTGTTGCTGCTGCCTGTTGTTCTCCTGCTGCTGCTGCCTGTTGTTCTCCTGTTGCTGCTACCTGTTGTTCTCCTGCTGCTGCTGCCTGGTGTTTTCCTGCTGCTGCTGCCTGGTGTTTTCCTGCTGCTGCTGCCTGTTGTTCCCCTGCTGCTGCTGCCTGGTGTTTTCCTGCTGCTGCTGCCTTTGTTCTCCTGTTGCTGCTACCTGTTGTTCTCCTGCTGCTGCTGCCTGGTGTTTTCCTGCTGCTGCTGCCTGGTGTTTTCCTGCTGCTGCTGCCTGGTGTTCCCCTGCTGCTGCTGCCTGGTGTTTTCTTGCTGCTGCTGCCTGTTGTTCTCCTGTTGCTGCTACCTGTTGTTCTCCTGCTGCTGCTGCCTGGTGTTTTCCTGCTGCTGCTGCCTGGTGTTTTCCTGCTGCTGCTGCCTGTTGTTCCCCTGCTGCTGCTGCCTGGTGTTTTCCTGCTGCTGCTGCCTTTGTTCTCCTGTTGCTGCTACCTGTTGTTCTCCTGCTGCTGCTGCCTGGTGTTTTCCTGCTGCTGCTGCCTGGTGTTTTCCTGCTGCTGCTGCCTGTTGTTCCCCTGCTGCTGCTGCCTGGTGTTTTCTTGCTGCTGCTGCCTGTTGTTCTCCTGCTGCTGCTGCCTGTTGTTCTCCTGCTGCTGCTGCCTGGTATTTTCCTGCTGCTGCTGCCTGTTGTTCTCCTGCTGCTGCTGCCTGGTGTTCTCCTGTTGCTGTTGCCTGGTGTTTTCCTGCTGCTGCTGCCTGTTGTTCTCTTGCTGCTGCTTCCTGGTGTTCTCCTGCTGCTGCCTGGTGTTTTCCTGCTGTTGTCTGGTGTTTTCCTGCGAATTTTGCCTGGTGTTTTCCTGCTGCTGCTGCCTGTTGTGGTATTATTTTAAATGCTACAGTGTTGCTTTAAGGGACGTCTCTTAAGCAGCTGTCCATCACCCAGACAGGATATCATGCACAGACCCTTGTGGCCCAAGGAACTCACTGCAAGCAGCTAGAGCAGTAACAACTGAATAAAGGGCCTTCCCAGTATTGTTGTGAAAGTTAGTATCTTCAGTAAAAGAACCTACTTGTCAGAATCACTGATCACCTAACATTCTCCTGCTGCTGCTGCCTGGTATTCTTTTTCTGCTGCAGCTGCTGTTGCTCCCCTCACTGAAGACTCAAAGCAACCAAGGAGCTTACTGGAAGGCATCTCCAATAATGGCAGAAGGAAGACCCTGGGTGGCCCCATGGCTTAGCAATGCCACCTTGCAAGTTCTTCTCCAGGCTGCAAGGGCAAGGCTGCAGGACCTCTTCCCAAGGGACAGGAGGTGGAAAGGACCCCACCTGAATGGAGATTGCAGAGAAGGTCAGCAGTCATGGGGTCACCCTCAGAACCTGAATACAGTGTTGAAAGCGAGTCAATGATGTCATTCGGTCCTCCAAGGTTAGTACTCCAGACATTCCTTTGAGGCTTGTATGTGGTAAGGCGAGAGGGTTGGAATGGTGCTGAGGGAGTGACCAGCCAGTGATGGCAAGTGGATGAGGCATATCGTGTTAGAGCATGCCTGCATCTTGGTGAGAGGCACCTATCTGTCTATGCTAATTCCTATAAGTTCTTTCAAGAGTGGCCATATGCAGTTGGCACCTGTGTGCCCCCATCATGGGCATAGGTGTTGTGCTTGTTTCCATGTGCAACATAACAGTATTCATTTTTGTTCTTCCAGGAAAAGACGGCACACAACATTAAAGAGAGGGCCAAGACCGGTGAAGGGATCCTGTACCTTCACATCCTCACTCACATGGAGGAGGACACCTTAGAGTTGGCAGGCTACCAGGGCAGCCATGCAGTAGCTGAAGGCGAGACAGGAGTGCCAACCCAAGAAGCTGCCTCAACGAGTATGGCTGCACAACGGTGCATCTGGCACACAAAAGGCATAGTCCCCATGTAATCACTGCTGGACACATGGAGCTCCACAAACATCATAGCTCGGATGAGGGAATGGGAAGCCCTTAACCCTTAAATATTTATCATCTCTCATGCAGGTCAGGGTTAAGCTGAGACATGAAGAGCACAAGATACCGGAGACCAGCTGGCTACCTCTGAGGAGGAGGGTAAAGCCTGGCTCGGGTATAAAATCAAAACCCGACCCGGGCCTGACCCGACCACAGCCAACCCAAACCCGACCCAAGCCCTAGCCCTTTAATTATTTTTCGCGCTTGACCCGACCCCACCTGACACGAATCTCCTTCATCTGTTCTGGCAGCAGGCTATTCCTGCAGCTTGAGTTGTGGGGAATCATGGGTAAGCCTAATCCTGTGACTTCCCAGAAGCAGCATTGTCCAGCCCAACCCGAGCCCGAATGCTGGACTCAGAATTTCAACACGACCCTCCCGACTCATGTAGTCGGGTCTAGTCGGGTTTGGATCGAGTAGCCAGGCTTCAGATGAGGGATCCTCAGAAAGTGCAGCATCATATCATTCCTTCACACCTACCACCAGGGCAAATGTTCTCACATCAGTGAGTATACATTCATGATTACGTGATATCAAGAAATGGCTGAAGGCACTGGATACTGCAAAGGCTATGGGCTGTGACAACATTCCGGCAATTGTACTGAAGACTTGTGCTCCAGAACTGGTCGCCTCCATGGCCAAGCTGTTCTAGTACATCTACCCAACAATATGGAAAATTGCTCAAGTATGTCCTGTGCACAGAAAGAAGGACAGATCCAACCCAGCCAATTACCGCCCTATCAGTCTACTCTCGATCATCAGCAAAGTAATGGAAGGGGTCATCGACAGTGCTATCAAGTGACACTTGCTCAGCAATAACCTGCTCACTGACACTCAGTTTGAGTTCTGCCAGGACCACTCGGCTCCTGGCTTCATTACAGCATTGGTCGAAAACATGGACAAAAGAGCTGAACTCCGGGGTGAGGTGAGAGTCACTGCCCTTAACATCAAGGCAGCATTTGACTGTGCATGGCATCAAGGAACCCTAACAAAACTGGAGGCAATGGGAATCGGGGGAAAACTCTTCGCTGGTTGGAGTCATACCTATGGTTGTGGTTGTTGGAGATAAATCATCTCAGTCCCAGGACATCACTGCAGGAGTTCCTCAGGGTAGTGTCCGAGGCCCAACCTCTCCAGCTGCTTCATTAATGACCTTCCCTCGATCATATGGTCAGAAGTGGGGATATTCACTGACAATTGCACAATGTTCAGCACCATTTGTGACTCCTCAGATAATGAAGCAGCTCGTGTCCAGATGCAGCAAGACCTGGACAACATCCAGGCTTGGGCTGATAAGTGGCAAGTAACATTCGCACCACAAAGTGCCAGGCAATCACCATCTCAAACAAAAGAGAATCTAACCATCTTCCCTTGATGTTCAATGGCATTACCATCGCTGAATCACCCACTATCAACATCCTAGGGGGTTACCATTGACCAGAAACTGAACTGGACCAGCCACATAAATGCTGTGGCTACAAGAGCAGATCAGAGACTGGGAATTCTGCGGTGAGTAACTCACCTCCTGACTCCCCAATGCCTGTCCAGCATCTACAAGACACAAGTCAGGAATGTGATGGAATACTCTCCACTTGCCTGGATGGGTGCAGCTCCAACAACACTCATGAAGCTCAACACCATCTAGAACAAAGCAGCCCGCTTGATTAGCACCCCATCCACCATTCAGTCCCTTCACCACTAATGCACAGTGGCAGCAACATGTACCATCTACAAGATGCACTGCAGCAACTCACCTTTGACATCACCTTCCGAACCTGTGACCTCTACCACCTAGAAAGACAAGGGCAGCAGATGCATGGAAACACCACCCCCTGCAAGTTCCCCTCAAGCCACACACCATCCTTACTTAGAACTATATCATCATTCCTTCACTGTCGCTGGGTGAAAATCCTGGAACTCCCTTCCTAACAGCACTGTGGATGTACCTACACCCCAAGAACTGCAGTGGTTCAAGGCAGCAGCTCACCACCACCTTCTCAAGGGCAATTAAGGATGGGCAATAAATGCTGGCCTAGCCAGCGATGCCCACATCCCATGAATGACTAAAAACAATTAGTTTCAGGGTCACAAGCTGGTGAGTATGCCACAGACACACCCGAATAGCTGATGAAGGCAATGACAGTCAGAGAACTGTGAGAGGCCAGGCCTGTGCTGAGCCCTAGGCTGATGATGTGCATCTGGCGACAGCTGTGATATGCCAACTGCTGCAGCTACAGCGAGAGGTGATGGAATATCTGGCAAAGTTTCCAGAGGCTAGATACCTCCATGCATGTGTTAGCGGGAATGAATCTAGAAGAATCACTCGACACTCAGGTCTGCTCCAATGTCAAACAGTTTATTTAGTTACGCCAGTGGGGAGCAGGTCACTGGTCTGTGCAGATGCCTCTCCACCGAACAAAGGAAAATCCACAACGGACATACAGTTACTCAGCCCATCCCGGCTGGACATAATCCAATCATAACGGTTATTGATTACATACATTACACATATTACCAATTAGATTACTCATTAGGCATCATGTGGCTACGTGATCAGCTCATGCAAGTCCCCTGATCATCTTGTGATGTTTCCCAGACCCCCTTATCAACTATCCCTGAGTCTTCACAATGAATCCTTCTACCTTTATCAAATTTACATTCCTGATTGCTTCATGCAGTCTGCAGTTACACAAAGCAACTGTCTTATACACTGATATGAGGGGCCTCCTTGGTCAGCCTAACTGTTTGGGTCTCACGGTACCATTCCCAGGGATATGACTTAGCCAATCTTGTTCTTGGATGAGTACTCCATTTTGTAACAATATGTGGCTATACTTTCAACTTGTATATGAGTGTATATATATATATATATATATATATATATATATATATTCACTCGGATTATATGAATCTACTTACTCAAATAACATTTAAACAGTATGATATTTACTGCAGGTGCCTCTGCGCTTGGGAATACCCTACAACAATCCCCCCTTTCGGTAGGAGACTAATCCTAGTCTCCTCAACCGACACCATTTATTGTTTGTTTTTACCCCTTTAAACTCGCCCGGTATTCCCTGCCTCGGACGTGCTGGCCAGTCACGTGATTTCAGGAATTCCGGTCGTGTTATATCAAATTAATGTGATCCACCTGACTTAGCCCTTTAGATAGACAAATTGTCTCCCTTGCCTTTGCTCTGGTTTTCATCCTCCTTCGCTGCACATGGCGCCTATATGATCGGCAAGCTAGTATGCCCCATGCTATGGCCAGTATTAACTGTATTCCAACTAGCACATGAGAAATTATCCTAATCCAAGGGTGGATATTCAAATTCATCCCCCAATCCCAAATTTTCTCCGCCAGCTTGTACTTTGAAGTTCCTGTTCATTATTTTCCTTAAGAACCTTTAACTTTCTTTTAACTGATGGTAAAGCTTCACTGAGTGACCTACTTTGTCCCGTAATCCGCTCAATTTCTCATCTATGTGTGGGATTGGGACTTGCTCTGACTCTTTATAATGCTGGAGGTGATCGTGGAGCTGATCAGTTGCATTAATGGTTTCCAGCCCCCGCTGTTGGATATAAACCATCCAGGCTAGTCCTATAGTGACTGGTTATGGAGGGGTAAAGCAGAAGTCTGGGTATGGTATGGGACAGCGTCAACTTCCATAGCAGTATGATGTTTCGATGGTGGAAACGCAGTACTTTCCATTTCCCTGGTACCCCGACCTTGCAAAATGTCTGTCAGATAATATCGGAGGGAGGTATTGCCCTGTCGATCCAATTTGGTACCTCCCCCCTTTGGAGCTGATCGAGGTTGTCTCTCATTTGTTCCACCATCCACAGCCCATAAGTGTGGCACAATTGTCCCTGCCGGGTACGGCATCCAAAGTGATTAAAAGTCTTGGCATGGGCCTCCAGCACCGCTATTCCATCTAATTGTATTTCCATTGTTCTCTGCCCCAGACCTGTTTGATTGGGCCCCCTCAGCTTGAATTATGAGCTCCCTTATAACCCTCCAGAGTCGTTCCACATTCTCGTTTACCGCTTGTGTATGTAAAGAATTGATTAAAGAAGTCCCAGTATTGATCCCTGTTAACTCATCATTTAATATTTTTTTCTCTTGTATCTATGAAATGGGTTACGCCCCCCTATCCTTGTGGCCCCTGTGGCGTCAACAGCTTGTCGCACTATTACAGTGGCTAACATACTATACATAGTCTTAGCCTGTTCTGAACAATACTCTGGCATCTGGATACCTGAGACATTGATCAACACAGGCACAATTTCATGTTTTACATTATCATACAACGCTTCCCCTGGGCTTGATGTACCCACACACATCTATGTTCCTTTCAACTTTCCTTATCATCTGTTGCCCAATGGGAGGGGCACAAACAATTCCAAAGACACAGCTCTCAGTTACCCCTTCCCCTTTCTGTCTGGTCACGCAGTTAGCGGGGGTCATCTGTGGAACACCGTACACATACTGCATCTTTGCCCGGATTCACCATAAGCCATGCAGTCAAGTAGGTTTACTCGCCGTTATACACTTCCCATCCAACATGTTGTGCAATGCCCCATAGTTCATATAGTCCATATTAATGCTCCTTTCATTAATCCGTTGTGCATCCATTACCGGGTCTTTGTTCTTCCTCTCCGGATATTAGCATCAGGCCCCACAGCCACTGCAGTCCGGTTCTTTCCCATTCTCCACTAGTGGTTATATCTGTAATTTAAACACACTGCCCTGGTGGTCACCAGGTGTTCGTACTTGTCCATGTTGTGAGTAGCCCCTAACGAGGGATACATGTCTACCTGTGGGGACCGAACATGTCCTGGGGAATCCAGGAGTTAATTTATATTCTTGGAAATTAGCTGTTTATTTCACTATTTGTTTATTCCCACAATTCCTTTATTAGCGCTTGCATCAGCCAGATCTGATTGCCAATTCCCATTAATTATAATTCTATTTCATTTTTGAGCCCTGGAGAACCTTTACAATTAATATTCATAATTCCTTAAAACAGAAATCAAACATTTCCGTTTGATTCCAGACATTAGTGTATATTGTTTGTGTTTTTTTTTTAACCTTTGATGACATTTTAATTCCTTAAATAACTTTTCAAATTAAACTGGATTTTCGACATCTCAGATTATTCCAAATTCAAATAACAGTAAATTTCCCTTTGAATGCTTTAATTAACCACTCATATCAATTTAATTTTGTTTATTGGTTCCAATTTCTTATGCCCAGACTTGGTGATATTGCATTTTTTTTTTAGTAAAGACAGAAGTGCTTGCAACTATTTCTCCTTCTCAAGCACTTTGTCTCATTGATAAAGATAGTTGCAGCAAGGTTAATTTCTTGCTTGTCTCCAAATGGGCAGAGCAAAGCATTCTCTGCTGCGTCGCTTTACGTAACCCTTTTTTTTATCGAAAAGAACTAAACTCCATTTTAAATGGTTTTTGGTATCCTTAGGATTTTCAAACAACAAAATCTTTAGTAACATTATCAACTTCAAAGGAAACCATCTCCATCAGGAAAGACAGCATTTTAGATTAAACTCCAATTGTTTCCAAACTTTTAGCATCTTTTGTAAGCGGTTTCTAATCCAAGGATTTTTTATAAAACAAAGATGATTCCAAATTCCAATTTACTGCAATAAATATTAAAAAATCAAAACTGCCGATGTTATATGAGTGAGTCCTATGTCCGGAACTTAAGACTCCCCCAAAACTCGACATGCTAAACTTGAAAGTTCATTGTGGTTGCAAATGACATTTCCAGTTTTATTTTTAATTTAACAGGTCAATTAACTGTAACAGTATTAATTTAATTCAGACTTATTAACTTATAATACTTATTAACTACACACAGAACAGAATAGCACGTGCTTTTTAAAAAAAAAAGATAGGTAAATTACGTCGTTTTTCTTGTTCTTCAGGCGCCTTTTCAAATGACTGTAATAAAACCAAAAACTAAAGAAAAAGTTATTTAACATTCTTACAACAAAAGACTTAACACCAGCTCCTTACACAAACTTTAATCTTTCCCATTATCTCCTTTGCTTATCCTTCTCTCCCTTAAAACCAATATCCAATTCCTGACATTTGCTACTTAAAACAGTCAGTAAAACATGTCTTTAATTTAAACTCCAAAAAACTAGAGCAGATTTTAAACTGGAACTCCAATTAAAGCAGGAGTTGTAAACTTCAAATTGGATTTCTGCCAAACATCTTCAGACCTTCAAGGCTGAAGCTCATCTCTTAGAAAATTGTTCATTGCCTTTTCACAGTTGCAAAACCAACTTTTAAAATCAAAATAAAATTTTAACTTAAAATATAATTCAATTTTATATCCCATTCCTGGGTGCACAATCTTAAATCGAAATGAATACACTCAACAATCACTTTTCACACTCATTCAATTCCAAACAACTTAATAGACTCATGCTTTCAACATTAAAGCCAGACAGCAAAGAGTTAACGATAGTCAGTTCTACAGAACACAAGCTGTACAGAACACAAGCTGTACATCCCAGACATTCAATTCATTCGTGGACGCTTCCAACAATCACACATTGGAATCAAAGACACAGTAACTTGTTTTTACTCTAAGACATAGTCCTTTGTGTCACTCTGCCATAAACTTAGTGAATGCTTTGTTTCTTTTTGTTTCTCTGCCAGTTGGCAGGTAATGGACCCCTCCGGTCCCTACTCGAGCTCTATTTTTTCACTGGCCATACTTGGGTAGGATTAGAACCGTTAGAATCTACTCTCAGAGGTCCGCTTTTAACCTAGTGCAACTTGTAGTAGACCGTCTCCTGGCTATCTGTCGGATCACAAGTCTGTCCGTATTTCATACAACAAGCTTATGATATATATACGCATACATATATTCCAAACCCTCCTTGACAGTGCCTATGTCTCTTAACGAACTACCTACCACCGTTTGACCATTGTTCAGATCCTGTTCACAAACTTGGCATTCGTTGGTCGCGAAACACCACCCGGCCCCGGGATAAGCTTCTGTTAGATACTCACCCGGTATTCCTGATGGCATCAAGCGACCGCCGAGTCCTGTTCTCAAGTTCGGGATCAGGCTCCAGCCAACTCTCCCTTGCCCCCTTTGTTCCCTTCGCCCATTCCTGGCCTTCACGTGGGACTCAGTTATCCTCTTAATTCTGGCTCAGGCTGGGTGATTGGGATATCAGGGTCGCAGAAGAGTTGACTTACCCCTGATCCTGCCGACTACGCCAATTATTAGCGGGAATGAATCTAGAAGAATCACTCGACACTCAGGTCTGCTCCAATGTCAAACAGTTTATTTAGTTACGTCAGTGGGGAGCAGGTCACTGGTCTGTGCAGATGCCTCTCCACCGAACAAAGGAAAATCCACAACGGATATACAGTTACTCAGCCCATCCCGGCTGGACATAATCCAATCATAACGGTTATTGATTACATACATTACACATATTACCAATTAGATTACTCATTAGGCATCATGTGGCTACGTGATCAGCTCATGCAAGCCCCCTGATCATCTTGTGATGTTTCCCAGACCCCCTTATCAACTATCCTTGAGTCTTCACAATGAATCCTTCTACCTTTATCAAACTTACATTCCTGATTGCTTCTTGCAGTCTGCAGTTACACAAAGCAACTGTCTTATACACTGATATGAGGGGCCTCCTTGGTCAGCCTAACTGTCTGGGTCTCACGGTACCATTCTTGTTCCCACAGTGCCTTGGATGAGTACTCCATTTTGTAACAATATGTGGCTATACTTTCAACTTGTATATGAGTGTATATATATATATATATATATATATATATATTCACTAGGATTATATGAATCTACTTACTCAAATAACATTTAAACAGTATGATATTTACTGCAGGTGCCTCTGCGCTTGGGAATACCCTACAACACATGGATAGTGGAGGAGTCCATCCAGGCCATGAGTGATGCCATGTTACTGATGGGTGCCTGCTTGGCTTCCTCATGGAGAGCTTGCAACTCTCATGGAGAGCCTAATCCAGCACACCACTCAGTGGAAGCTGGAGATACACGTAGACCTGCATGCCACTGCCTTGGCCATGAGCTCAATGCAGCATGGTAAGGCAAGAGGGGTACCAGGCAGTTGGATTCTCCACCATGTTCCCATCCAGCTCAGGTGAGCAGGGAATTACAAGTGTGTCTTGCAAGGGAGGTGGAGCGACTGCCTTCCACTTCTGGGGGCTCCTCTCAGGGTACTCTTGGTGTGGACTGCAGCTCCTCAGCCCCTCTGCCAGTGGCTCTATAACCTCAAAAATACACAACAGAGGAAGGTCCTGCACCTGTGCAGAAGCCCCTCAGCATGCCAGTGCCCTCCAGGCTTCAGGCAGTCAGAGAACAGCCACCAAGTTCATCCCAAACCATGGACCAGCACGAATAGCAGCGTGTCTCCACTGCAGCTGCAAGTGCAGGGGTAGCACCTTGTAGGAATACTTGTAAGAGAGTTAAGAAGAGCTTCTAACTGCACTTGGGGGTCACGGGTGATCTAAATATCTAGATGTTAAGTTTCTTCTCTGGTGTGCTCCTGAATAATTCTTTCTGCTTCTCATTTCAATTCTTCCTGCCCTTCGAGATCTCATCTACACCCGTACTCCCTCAATGGGTTTGAGGCGATGGACTAAGGCACATCCGTTCAGCTCCTCATCCTTGCCACTGTGCACTGTGCATTTGGGCGCTGGGTGATGGAGTGCCAAATGAAGGAGGCGACAGCAGGATTTATTACAGCTAAGGTTTTATTGGAATCTTTCTGAAAGAGCACAAGAGAACAGTCACAGGAAAAGATTATGTATGAGGGCATCCCAAGCCTCCCTTGCATGTATCTCATTTCACCTTGCCTGTGGTCCAAGGGGTTCCTCATCCTGCATTGCCTGGTCAGATGGATGCTCCACATCCTCATTGTCGGAGCAGGCATCGCAGTCACCAATGCCCTCATTACACAACGCCTCCCCCCTCTTCAGTGCTATGTTGTGCAGCGTCACCATGATATGTCATGAGACCCTTGCTCAGGCATACTGAAGGACACCACCAGATCAGTCTAGGCTCCTGAATCGCATCTTCATAAGACCATTGGCCTTCTCAATGGTTGCTCTAGTTGCCCCATGGCAGGTGTTGAACTTCTCATCTGCATCCATGCATGGGTTCCTCATGGGCTTGAGCAGCCATTCTTTAGTGGGTAGTCCTTGCCTCCATGTCCATCCCTGAAGGCATGCGGGGGACAGAAAAGCTTTGGGACCTGGGACTAGCTGATTATGTATGCATCTGGCTGCTTCCCGAGAACCGTGCAAACACCTGAAGAATCCGCTTTCTATGGTCGCAGGCCAGTTGGACATTGATGGAGTGGAGCACTTCCTATTGATGAAGGCCACTGGCTGGTCAGGGGGAGCCTTGATGGCCACATGTGTTCAGTCGATGATACCTTGTACCTGGGGGAATCCAGAGATGGCCCTAAACCCAATGCACCTGATTTTCCGGATAGGCACAGTAGCGCACATAGTCACCAGCCCTCTTGAACATGACATTGGTTACCTGCTTGATGCACCAATTGGCTGCAGACTGGGAGATTAGGAGATCCCACACATGTCCCCCGTGGATCTCTGAATGAGCCGGAGGTATTGTAGTTGATCTTCATGGCAACTGGCATTGGGTGTCCACCAATCCCCATGGGTCTCAGCTCACCATGCAGCGTGGCATTGAGATCAGATCTCTCCCTGGAGAGCCACAGTATTTGCTGACACTGCCACTCAGAAATTTGGAGAAAGTTCAGCCTTGGGCAGTACACTCTTTCCTGAGGTAGGCTCTTCTGTGGCACGCGGCTGTTGGCGTGATCCGCTGTGCCCTTTTATGCTATGCCCACACTGAGGCTGGCCCGTTTGATTGTTGTGAGATTGGTGATGTGCTCCTGCTGCTGCCTACAACTTGCTCCATCTAAACTGCCCCACCTCCTCAGCAGGGGCCACGAGGCCTGAGTGAATGAAGCCCATGGCAGGTGGCCTCTCTCTGAACCCTAGACCTTCCACCAGGATGCCCACCCATCCCCCCAAAATCTGCCCATCAGTCCTGTCCTCGGGGCAAGTGCCACTGCCTCTGTATGACCCTGGCCACACAGCCCGAGACTCCTACCACCTTCTCCCCACTTCTGCCGATATTTGTGCACTACCCTTACTTCCACCACATGCTGGCTCGCCCGATGGCTTCATTGGAGAGCTACGACTTACCCCCGCTTCGTTGCTGTGCCCCGCTTCACTGCTGCCACATTTTACCAGGTGTAGCTCCAAAGTCCCATGGTCTCAGTGAGCCACTGATAAAATCCAAATCACCCCATAAAATTGCAGTTAATTGGCTTTTTAAGTACTTCAATTGGTGTCCCGCTACCTCGATGTCAGAAGTCCACCCTTCATGGTTTCCGCAATTGGTAAAATCTGGAGGCAAAGTCTAGATGTCGGACATCCGGCCCAATGTGATCCACTGCCATTTCATGGCTCCCCAACCCACATCTCTGACCTCGCACTTTGTGGTGAACACATAGCAGGATTTAAAGAAGATGTTTTTAATTTAGTGCACTGGGATGACAGGAAGCTCGTGTAGGCTCGTGAGGGAGTAAGTGATGGCTGAGCATAGTTTAGTGGAAGGTAAGATATAATGGCTGAGTTTTGCAGATTGTAGTTTATGGAGGGTGGAGGATGGGAAGCCAGCATTGCAATAATCAAGTCTAGGAGGTGTGAAACTGTGGCTATTGGAGGTGGTGGGATGAGGCAGGCAATTTTGCAGAGATGTAAGTACCTTTGATTATGATCAGGATATGTGATTTGATGCTCAGGTTGGGGTTGAACAGGATGCTAAAGTGTCATATGGCCAGATTCAACCTATAAGTTCACAGTAGGAACATAAGAACAAGTGGAATTCACTTATTATAATAAAAACAAGAAATGCTGGAAATACTCCACAGGTCTGGCAGCATCTGTGGAGAGACAAGCAGAGTTAACGTTTCAAGTCATGACCCTTCATCAGAACTGACAAATATTATAAATCTAAAAGATTTTAAGCAAGTAAAGCGGGGGGTGGGGCGAGCAATAACAAAAGAGGTGTTGATAGGACAAGGTCACAGAGAATAACTGACCAGAAGGTCATGGAGCAAAGGCAAACGGTATGTTAATGGTGTGCTGAAAGACAAAGTGTTAGTACAGAGAGGGTGTGAATAGACAGTAAAGCACAAAGCACTCCAAGCACAAACATTAAAAATGTTTTTTAAAAAACAGAAACAGTGGGTAGGCATAGTCGAAACAAACTAAACACACTAAAAAAAAAATAACCAAATAAAAAAGAAAAAAAGAAAAAAGAACTAAACATAAAAAGGGGGTTCCGTCATGCTCTGAAATTATTGAATTCAATGTTCAGTCTGGCAGGCTGTAGCATGCCTAATCGGTAAATGAGATGCTACTCTTCGACCTTGCGTTGATGTTTGCTGGAACACTGCAGCAATCCCAGGACAGAGATGTGAGCCTGAGAGCAGGGGCGGGTGTTGAAATGGCAAGCAACCGGAAGCTCTGGGTCACGCTTACGGACTGAGTGGAGGTGTTCCGCAAAGCGGTCACCCAATCTGCGTTTGGTCTCCCCAGTGTAGAGGAGACCACATTGTGAGCAGCGAATACAGTATATTAAATTGAAAGAAATACAAGTAAATTGCTGCTTCACCTGAAAGGAGTGTTTTGGGCTTTGGATAGTAAGGTGAGAGGAAGTAAATGGGCATTATACCTCCTGCGATTGCAGGGGAAGGTGCCGTGGGAAGGGGACGAGGTGGTGGGAGTAATGGAGGAGTGGACGAGGGTGTCGTGGAGGGAACAATCCCTTCGGAATGCTGATAGGGGAAGGGAGGGGAAGTTGCGTTTGATAGTGGCATCACGCTGGACGTAGTGGAAATGGCGGAGGATAATCCTTTGGATGTGGAGGCTGATGGGGTGGAAAGTGAGGACAAGGGGATCCCTGTCGCAGTTCCGGGAGGGAGGGGAAGAGGTGAGGGTAGAGGTGCGAGAAATGGGCCGGACACAGTTGGGGGCCCTGTCAACCACAATGGGGGGGAAATCCTCGGTTGAGGTAAAAGGAAGACATATCAGAAGCACTGTCGTGGAAGGTAGCATCATCAGAGCAGATGTGTTGGAGACAGAGAAACTGAGAGAATGGAATGAAGTGCAGGGTGTGAAGAAGTGTAGTCTAGGTAG
The DNA here is from genome assembly GCF_036365525.1 of Heterodontus francisci. Taxonomy (NCBI): domain Eukaryota; kingdom Metazoa; phylum Chordata; class Chondrichthyes; order Heterodontiformes; family Heterodontidae; genus Heterodontus; species Heterodontus francisci. The sequence continues at coordinate 53,232,035 of NC_090389.1, forward strand.
CTGTGACAGTCGGTGGGCTTATAATGAATATTAGTAGACAGCCTATCCCCGGAGATGGAACAGAGAAGTCGAGGAAGGGAAGGGAGATGGACCATGTGAAGGTGAGAGAAGGGTGGAAATTGGAAGCAAAGTGGATAAGGTTGTCTCGTTCTGGGCGGGAGCAGGAAACGGCACCGATACAGTCATCAATGTAAGGGAAAAAGAGTTGGGGAGGGGCCCGAGTAGGACTGGAACAAGAAATGTTCAACATATCCCACAAAAAGACAGGCATAACTAGGACACATGCGGGTACCCATAGCAATACGTTTTACTTGAAGGAAGTGAGTGGAGTTGAAGGAGAAGTTGTTCAATGTGAGAACAAGTTCGACAAGGTGGAGGAGGGTGGTGGTGGATGGGGACTGTTTGTGCCTCTGTTCAAGGAAAAAGTGGAGAGCCCTCAAACCGTCCTGGTGAGGGATGGAAGTGTAGAGAGATTGGACATCCATAGTGAAGAGGAGGCGGTTATGGCCAGGAAACTGGAAATTGTCAAAGTGACGTAGGGTGTCAGAAGATGTAGGTGGGAAGAGACTAGACCAGGGGAGAAAAGATAGAGTCAAGATAGGAAGAAATAAGTTCAGTGGGGCAGGAACAGGCTGAAACAATGGGTCTGCCGGGACAGTCCTGTCTGTGGATTTAGGGAAGGAGGTAGAAGCGGGCAGTCCGTGGTTGTGGGACTATGAGGTTGGGAGCTGTAGAGGGACGACCTCCAGAGGAGATGAGATCAGTGACAGTCCTGTGGACAGTCGCTTAATGTTTGGTGGTGGGGACATGGTCCAGGGGGAAGTAGGAAGAAGTGTCTGAGAGTTGTCTGCCTCCCCTCTCCCTGTGGCCCGTGGCAGACTTGCCACTGCCTATCCCTCCAAGCATTCATTCATGATATGCTTGGCTGTTAGATTTTGATGAAGCAGTGCTGTTCCCTTCTCCAGCAAAACAAGGTAAGCAAATGGTATTAGGCAGGAGGATTATAGCCACTTAAATTAGACAGTGAAAGAGCCCTCGTAAAATTTAAAAATTCGTCCCAAGGTTTATTTTCTTTTTCTCTTAACCTGGGGATATGAATGGCCTACACATAGATACAATCCGCAGTGGCATGATTTAAATCAGGAGTTTTCTATGTAGAGAATGAAGCCATTGTAGTATAAGGATCTGAAAGGATTAATCTTGAGAGAATGTAAATAATATCTCCCACCATGATATTGCAAGAGATCATGTGAGACAGACTCGAGAACAGATGCAGCGTGGCTTTTGGAGGAGTCACACAGGCTAATGTGGAGTGTAAACAGTTACACTGTAATAAAGATTAATGTTTAACTACTACAGACTAAGAATCTCTATGGCTAGATTAAATGGCAGCGTACAGAATCAATATTTAACAGACACAGGCCTGTTACTCTATGCTGCAACATTTGGGATAGTGCCTCCTGAGCAAGACATTGATGGTGATTGTGGACCTTGTTTAAAAAATTAGCAACACCAATCCAAAAAATTTTCAAGGATTTCGATAGTGTGAATAAGAAAGAAATATTTGCTCTGTTGGCAAGTTGGTGTTGAAGAACAATCAACTTTAAATTGTCACAAAAAGCATGAGAAGAGAAATTTCTTGATCTAGAGAGTTGTTCAAATATGAAATGACTACAGTGAATAATTAAGGCAGAGGTCATTGACTGTTTGAGAGTAAAATGAGTAACTATTTGAACGAGACGAAGGTTGCCCAGCTATATGGAGAGAGCAGGCACTGGGATTAGTTTTGGATTGCTTTAACAGAGAGTTGGCACAGATATGATGGGCTGAAAAGTCTCCTTATGTGCTGTAAATGTCTACAGTTTTATCTACATATAAAATCTTTTTAAAAATCTGATTCAGAGTCTTCCTAAAGTTAGCTTTTCAATGTTAATGACTTAGATCATTTTTTGTTGGTCATAATAAATCTAACCTCCAATTGGATTACTTCGCACCACTGTCAGAAATGCACAAATTAAAATATTTCCAACAAAGCAGACGTAGTGTTTACAGGGGCATGTCCTGTACTTGACACTAGCAGGGCTTTCTAAAAGCCAAATCTTACCCAAGGTCCCCATTTCTGCAAAGAAAATTGACATAAAATGTCACAAAAATTCAGTATGTTACCAAATTCTTCGATCAAAAGTTGTATTGCTTTGAACAATTGCTGCAATTTTCCTTGTTGTATACATTTACTGAAGACTATGTACAGGATCAGAGTATTCAGGGCCACATGATGGTTCCTCATTCAGAAAACCCCTTTCTTGGTCAAAGGCAGGGGTCTTTTTTGAGTGGGGAGAGGTTTGTAGCTGCATTTCTCCATTGATGTGCCTTTTTAAAATTATGATGCCTTTCATTAAGCCATCTATTTTAAGTGTTTTCTGCATTCCTGTGCATTTCCAAATTTCTGACAAAATATCTGGACCTTTTTTTAACAACGATTACCTAAGTCTTTCAACAGCCCTCTTTCTAAAAATGTATCTTTCAGTTGATGTCTTGCTCCACTGAAACAAGCAGTCCTGCCTCTATAAAATGTATTCAGTGTTGTTTCTGTTCCGTAGTCATTATTTCTTGCCCTTTAAAGGGTCGAATGGTTCATTTCTGCTTCTTCAAATGGCAATTTCAAATGATTTCAACTAACCTCCCATTGAACTTACAGTGCACAAAGTTTAGACTTGGTAGATGAGAGTATTCAGTGTTAGCAGCTGAAAGGAAGATAATTAGACAAAAACAAAACACTGCTGATGCTGGAATAAGAAATAAAACAGAAAATGCTGGAATCACTCAGCGAGTCATCTGTGGAGAGAAGCGATAGAATCTGACGAAGGGTAATGCCTGAGATGTTGATGTGACACTTCTCTCCGCAGGTGTTGTTCCTGACTTGCTGAGTTATTCCAGCATTTTCTGATTGAATTATTAGAGCTGTGTCTTTTTAAGCCTGAGGGCTTCAGAATACCATCAAAAGTCATGAAAACATTCTATGACCATGGGTAAATCATCAACATGCGATACACAGCATGATTTCCACTCTGATATAATGAAATTGCATACAGCACTGGACTACATGTATAGTTGGGTTTGCAAGGTAAAAAAAGGAAGCAAGCTCTCATTCTCAATCCTGTGTTCTCTGCTGCTCTTGTTCCCTTGTGTTGTTATTCTTGATGTTGGGTGTCATGATAGATCTGTGCATCTCTGCTATGAGGGTTACAGCTGTTAAAACAGAAGACATCACATCATTTCTCCCTGTTGAAAATGCCAGAATGATACCCTCAACTACACTAGATTACCAGAGATCACAAAATAGAAAACTCAGACTGAATGAAACACTTTCAAATGTAATGTATCACTTCATTACACGTAAGAAGGGAAAGAAGCCTTATGCTTTACACGTCCAATCAGTGGCTGAAATAGACTGGGACAGGTCATCAAATTTATATGCATTGTAATTTAGATCGAAGATTTGAATATCGTAGGTGTGAGAGTTTTAAAGACTCTTGGAATTCATGAAGAAGAAATAACTGGCTGGATTGCAAACTATCTTAGAAGCTGGAAATGATAATTAATGTAAAAAAGAACACTGTTTAAGGTGGGGAACGGAAGTGATTAGCAAAGTGTTGCAGTGGCTTTCATAGAATGGTGACAGCACAGAAGGAGGCCAATTGGCCTGTTGCATCCATGCCGGCTCTCTGCAAGAGCAATTCAGCTAGTCCCACTCCCCTGCCTTTTCCCTGTCGGCCTGCAAATGTTTTCTCTTCAAATAATTATCCAGTATTCTTTTGAAAGCCGTGATTGAATCTGCTTCCACCACACTCTCAGGCAGTGCATTTCAGATCCTAACCATTCACTGTGTAAAAAAAGTTTTTCCTCATGTCACCTTTGGTTCTTTTGCCAATCAACTTAAACCAGTGTCCTCTAGTTCTCAACTATTCAGCCAATGGGAACAGTTTCTCCCTGTCTACTCTGTTCAGACCCTTCATGATTTTGAACACCTCTATCAAATCTCCTCTTAATTGTTTCTTCTCCAAGAAGAACAGACCTAGCTTCTCTAATTTATCCACATAACTGAAGATCCTCATCCCTGGAACCATTCTTATAAATCTTTTCTGCATCCTCTCTAAATGCCTTCGCATCCTTCCTAAAGTGCGGTGACCATAATTGGACACAATATGCCAGTTGAGGCCGAACCAGTGTTTTATAAAAGTTCACCATAATCTCTTTGCTTTAATACTCTATGCCTCTATTTATAAAGCCCAGGATCTCAGATGCCTTATTAACTGCTTTCTCAACCTGCTCTGCCACTTTCACCAATTTGTACACATATATCCCCAGGTCCCTCTGTTCTTGCACTCTTCTGTTTTTAGAAGAGTATTTATACTAATATAAAAGATAATCAAAGCTAATGATTATAACATTAAGCTTTTTGTACAGGGAATAACATTCAAAGAGATCTGAATCAATTGCTAGATGGGTTGATGAGTGTGGAACTGGTCTAGTGCAGTTAAATGTAAAGTAATATATATTGAAACAATAAGTGCTATTTTTATTCTTTTTTGTAAAATTGTTACGAACAGAGCTAATCAAATTTTAGTCTGATTCTCCAGGACATTTGATTAAGTGAAAATCAGGTATTGAGACAATATATTACTACTGAAGCCAGATTTGGGATGTTGTGCAACCTTAAGAACCTTATTTGCAAAATGTGATGGTGTGTTGGAGAATGTTCAAGGAAAGCCATCAATTCTGGGACTCAAGGCTTTACTAGGAGAGGTTTGCAGAGTTGAACATGTTTCCCTGGGGCAATGTTACCTAGCCTTTGCAAAGCTGAGAGATATAGATAGAAGCAAACTTCTTAATTTGGACTGTGAGCATAGGCTAGAGGATACAGATTTAAAATGAAACAATTTTAACTAAGACTACATATAAGATTATTTCTGTTTCTCACAGAGTAATGAATATGAAGAACATGAACACTGTGCTAACTAACTCCTTCAGAAAGGAGCTGAATAAATAACTGGTTGGGAACAGGATTAGACATTATAGAGAAAGATATAGGGAGTAATTGTAACCTAACCTGCCAGGAAATTGACAGGATCAGATTGACCAACCAAATTTACATGCCATTCAACTGATTACATTTCCCCCCTATAGAATGAAATGATCAAATATTCCACGTAACAGAATGGTTCCTGTGTTGACAGTGCTGGGCATCGTCAATGAAGGCAGTGAATGAGGAATGAATAGTGGCAATGCAGGCTTGTATGAATATTCCAGAATTTGGCTAATTTACTTTGAAGATCAGGGAATATTTAGACAGAACTTCCCCTCAGGATACTAAAAGGATGCGATATAGTCTACGACAGAATTAATTGTACACCCATTGTGGAAGAAACAGGCTTGATTGCCCAAATGCTATTTGCTTGCTCCATGCCTCCTATTGTTCCTGTGAAAAAGGCAGAGGGAATGCAAGCTGTTCATATAGTGGGCATTTACAGTGGTCTGGAAGTAAGTCATCAATAGACCCTTGATGCAGATTGTGAATGAAACTATAGAAGGATGATAAAAAGTAGAGTCATAGAGTCATACGCATTCACAAATATGGAAAATATCATCACAGAGACCTCAACCATTTGATAAAGGGGAGCACTAAGGAAATGAAACCGGAGTTTATAGTGCTCCTCAGCATGTGGTGCTGCCATGAGTTATTCATTATACAATGATAATTGCATGGTACCAGTACTTACTTAAACACATCATGCTTCGTTTATCATATATTCTTTTTAATTGTTTGACCTTTGACAACATTCAGTTCTTATTGAAAGCTTGCTCAGTCAGAAACATTTGTGAGTTATTAATGGTGTAAAAATAACAATGATGAATACAAATATAATTGCTGTTACATTATTAAATAAATCATCACAAAAGAGGTTATTAAACTTATTTGCCTCTAATTGTTTTTAATTAAGTGGTTTAATTGTGATAAAATAATTATTCCATGTTAATCCTGTTCTTGCCACAATCCAATCAAGTCACTGCAAGACATATTAGGCTGTTACAACCTGGAATCCAGTTAAAGACGTCTTAAATTATCATGTGCCCTTCTCATATTTAAACAGTTTTATTTTTGCATTATTTATATTGGATTATATCATGTATTAAGATGAAAAACTGTTCAACTTCATAAATGTACTCTATTGAAAGTGGAAATAATGAAAATGGAGCATAATGAATGTCAGTCTGCATTTAATTATATCAAATCATGGAATCATAGAAATTTATAGCACAGGAGGCCTTTATTCCAATCGTTGCTGCAGAGCCAAAAAAGAGATATCCAGCCTAATCCTACATTACAGTTCTTGGTTCATAACATTGTAGGTTATGGCATTTCTGCCTCTACAACCCTCTCAGGCAGTGAGTTCCAGACCCCCTCTTGGTGAAAACGTTCTCCTCAACTCCCCTCTAATCTTTCTACTAATTACTTTAAATCTATGCCCCCTGGTATTGACCTCTCTGCCAGGGGAAATAAGTCCTTCCTAATTACTCTATTTAGGCCCCTCATAATTTTATATACCTCAATTACAAAATTCACTGCAGTAACTCACCAAGGCTCCTTCGACAGCACCTTCCAAACCGTGACCTCTACTACCTAGAAGGAGAAGGGCAGCAGATGCATGGGAACATGACCACCTGCAAATTCCCCTTCAAGTCACACACCATCCTGACTTGGAAGTATATTGCCGTTCCTTCACTGTCACTGGGTCAAAATCCTGGAACTCCCTTCCTAACAGCACTGTGAGTGTACCTACACCCCAAGGACCGCAGTGGTTAAAGAAGACAGCTCACCACCATTCTCAAGGGCAATTAGGGATGGGCAATAACTGCTGGCCTAGCCAGCGATCCCCACATCTCATGAACGAATAAAAAAAAATGACTCTTCCCTCAACCTCCTCTAGTCCAAAGAAAACAACCCTAGCCTATCCCATCTTTCCTCATTGCTAAAATCTCCTGTCCTGGCAAAATCCACATAAATCACCTCTGTACCCACTCTAGTGCAATCATATCCTTCCTGTAATGTGGTGACCAAAGCCGTACGTAGTACTCGAGCTGTGGATTAAATAATGTTTTATACAGTTCTAGCATAACCATCCTACTTCTATATCTATGCCGTGGCTCATAAAGGAAAGTATCTTGTATGCCTTCTTAACCATCTTATCGACCCGTTCTGCTATCTTCAGGATCTGTGGACATGTACATTAAGGTTCCTCTGGTTTTCTACACTGCTCAGTATATTCAACCATTTATTGCATATTCCTTTGCCTTGTTTGCCTACCCCAAATGCATTACCTCACTCTTCTCCAGATTGGATTTCATAGCCACTTTTCTACCCACCTGACCAGTCCGTTGATATTTTCCTATAGCTTTCTTCCTCACTATCGCCAATTTTTGTATCATCTGTAAACTTCTTAATCATGTCCCTAGATTTAAGTCTAAATCATTGATCTATACCATGAAAAGCAAGGGACCCAGTACTGAGCCCTACAGAACACCTCTGGAAACAGCCTTCTGGTCACAAAAACACCCGTCAACATTACCTGTGCTTCCTACCCCTGTGTCACTTTTGGATTCAACATACCACTTTCCCTTAGATCTTATGGGTTTTTGCTAAAATCCATAGAGACTACATCAAACCCACTACCCTCATCAACCCTCCTTGTTATGTCCTCAAAAGATTCAATAAATTTAGTCAGACACAATCTACCCTTAACAAATCCATCTGACTGTCCTTGATTAATCTGTGCCTTTCTATATTGCCCCTCAGGATTTATTCCAATAATTTTCCCACTGCCAGGGTAGGTTGACTAGTCTGTCATTACTTGGTCTATCCCTTCCTCTTTTTTTAAACAACAGTACAACTTTAGCAGTCCTCTGGTATCACACCTGCAGCCATACAACATTGGAAAATGATGGTCAGTGCCTCCTCTATTTCCTCACTTGCTTCTCGTAACATCCTAGGATACATTTCATCCAGGTCTGCTGATTTACCTACTTTCAAAGAGGTGAAATCCCTTAATATTTCTTCTTCCACTATGTTTATCCCATCCAATATTTCACACTCCTCCTCCTTAACTACAATGTCGGTATCATTCCCCTCTTTTGTGAAGACAAATGCAAAGCATTCATTAACAACCATACCCATGTCTTCTGCTTCCACACAGGTTACTTTTAGGTCTCTAATCGATCCTACTTTTTCCTTAGTCATTCTCTTCTCTTTATGTATTTATGAAACATCTTTGGGTTTTCCTTGATTTTATTTATCAATATTTATTCATGTTCTCTTTTTGCTTTCCTGGTTTCCTTTTTAATTTCACCCTGCATTTTTGATACTCCTCTAAATTTTCTGCAGTATCGAGCTCTTGGTATTTGACATAAGCTTCCCTTTTTTGCTTTATCTTACCCGGTGTGCTTCTTGACCTGATGGGCCTGATGGTATGCATCCCAGAGTACTTAAGGAAGTGGCCCTAGAAATAGTGGATGCATTGGTGGTCATCTTCCAAGATTCTATAGACTCTGGAACAGTTTCTACAGATTGGAGGGTAGCTAATGTAACCCCACTATTTAAAAAGGGAGGAAGAGAGAAAGAAGGGAATTATAGACTAGTCAGCATGATGTCGGAAGTGGGGAAAATTCGAGAGTCCATTATCAAAGATTTTATAGCAGAGCACTTAGAGAACAGTGGTAGAATCTGGCAGAGTCAGCATGGATTTACGAAAGGGAAATCATGCTTGACAAATCTACTAGAATTCTTCGATGATGTAGCTAGTAGAGTTGATGAGGGGGAGCCAGTGTATGTGGTTTATTTGGACTTTCAGAAGGCTTTCAACAAAGTCCCACATAAGAGATTATAATGTAAAATTAAAGCGCATGGGATTGGGGATAGTGTTTTGCGATGGATAGAAAATTGGTTGGCGAACAGGAAACAAAGAGTAGGGATAAATGGGTCTTTTTCTGAATGGCAGGCAGTGACTAGTGGGGTACCACAGGGATCGGTGATAGGACCCCAGCTATTCACAATATACATTAATGATTTAGATGAGGGAACTAAATGTAATATCTCCAAATTTGCAGATGACACAAGACTGGGTGAGAGGGTGAGTTGTGAAGAGGGTGCAGAGAGGCTTCAGGGTGATTTGGACAAGTTGAGTGAGTGGGCTAATGCATGGCAGATGCAGTATAATGTGGATAAATGTGAGGTTATCCACTTTGGTAGCAAAAACAGGAAGGCAGATTATTATCTGAATGGCTATAAACTGAGAGAGGCGAATATGCAACGAGACCTGGGTGTTCTCGTACACCAGTCGCTGAAGGTAAGCATGCAGGTGCAACAGGCGGTAAAAAAGGCAAATGGTATGTTGGCCTTCATAGCGAGAGGATTCGAGTACAGAAGCAGGGATGTCTTGCTGCAATTATACAGGGCCTTGGTGAGGCCACATCTGGAATATTGTGTGCAGTTTTGGTCTCCTTATCTGAGGAAGGATGTTCTTGCTATAGACGGAGTGCAGCGAAGGTTTACTAGACTGATTCCTGGGATGGCGGGACTGACATATGAGGAGAGATTGAGTCAGTTAGGATTATATTCGCTGGAGTTCAGAAGAGTGAGGGGGGGATCTCATAGAAACCTATAAAATTCTAACAGGACTTGACAGGGTAGATGCAGGAAGGATGTTCCCGATGGTGGGGGTGTCCAGAACCAGGGGTCATAGTCTAAGGATACGGGGTAAACCTTTCAGGACTGAGATGAGGAGAAATTTCTTCAACCAGAGAGTGGTGAGCCTGTGGAATTTGCTACCACAGAAAGCAGTTGAGGCCAAAACATTGTATGTTTTCAAAAAGGAGTTAGATATAGCTCTTGGGTCTAAAGGGATCAAAGAGTATGGGGCGAAAGCCGGAACAGGCTACTGAGTTGGATGATCAGCCATGATCATAATGAATGGCGGAGCAGGCTCGAAGCGCTGAATGGCCTACTCCTGCTCCTATTTTCTATGTTTCTATTTTGACATTCAGAGAGCTCTGAGATTTGAGAGTCCCACCCTTTTTCTTTGTGTGAACTTATTTTTCTGAACCCTCTCTTTCTCCTCTTTGAATACTTCCCACTACTTTAACACCGATATACCACAATGTTTTGAGTCCACTTTTACTAAATCACATCTAAGTAAAATTGGCCTTACCCCAGTTGAGAATTTTACTCCTGGTCTATCTTTGTCTTTTTCCATAGTTACGCTAAATCCAACTGAATTATGATAACTACCACCAAAATAATCTAAAGGGCTTTCGAGAATTGAAGTCGACCATTGTGTTTCAAACTTTGTATGCACGTCAATTCTCCCTGATGCTTTCCATTTAGGTAAATGCAATACACAATTCCCTCCATTGTAATTACATCTCCTCTCTCAGCCTACATACCATCCCCAGGTAAATACAAAGGTTTATTGGTGTATTCAGTTATATTCAGATACCACTTCTCCAGGTGCAAAAGAGCACCTGTAACTTGCTTTTGATTTCAACACCTTCCAAAATGACCCAACTAAGCCGAGGAATCCATCACTTGGAAACTGCAGAATAAATTCACATCCTGATGATTAGTTATCAGATTTAAACTAATGCCGATGATCCTTCTGTTCATCTAGGCACTGTCGCAATGGATGTTGCATGAAATTACTATGAATTAGTTTAAGACTTCGAGATCGTTAATTGTATTCCGTGTTTTGCTTCACTTCCAAGTACAAATAAATGTTAATACACTTCTTGAAACATAGACCCTGATTTTTACCCAGCCATCTTGCGGAATGGGTTGGATGAGCAGTTAAATTGTGGAATTTGACTTACTGCCCAGTTCCCACACCAGACTGCGATTTTAATTGTGTTAGTGACTCAGCCACACAAAACAGTCAGGTGCCAGATGAATATATTCAAATCAGAAATCCATAATTTCATTGGGACCCTCACATTATTTTGACTGAGTGGGATTCCCGCCCAACAGTCAATTCACTCAGTAAAACGTTGTGGGCCTCAGAAACTGACTGACATGATTGGAAGAACTATTTAGAGGGGCACTCACTTGCAGGCATTTGGATCACTAGAATTTGTGTGCTTTTCTGTGTAGTGAATTGATAAGGCATTTCAGAGCTTGGAGATTGTTTATTTTTGATTTCTTTCCCTTAGTCATCTTGACTAAGCATTTCCAGTTTATCATGGGTGCCATTTTTACTTCTTTATCCTGGACAAAGTGACTCCTGACAATGCAGTCAAGTGCTAACGTCATCAGTGCGTTCCTAGCTGTGCACATGCGCAAAACGGTTTCTTCCTGCCCGTGTGGTGATGCGCATACGCAGCCTATATCAGCACCAGGCTTTCCAAGACTAATTTGCGCATGCGGCCTAAAATGTCATCGCATGCTGGAACAGGGCAGCTCGCTCCTCGCCTCACCGCTGCCTTCCCTCAGCCACTTTTGCACGCCCTTGCTGCTTCCCGCATCGGCCGCTCACTCCCCACCACCTTCCATCAGCCACTCGCACCCGCTTGCTGCTCCCCCCCACCCCCCGGCCCCTGGCTTCCCACATTGCCGCTTCCCCCCTTGGACACTCGTTCCCGCACTCACCACTTCCCCCACCTGTGGCCGCTCCTTGCAGCCCTCGACGCTTCCCCCCTCAGCCACTTTCTCCCTGCCACCTTCCAGCAGCCACTTGCACCCGCCTTCCTCGCTTCCCCCTTCGGCCGATCACTCCCTGTTGCACCACCTGAAGAAGCGGCGGGGGGCAGGGAACAAGGCGCCAAAGTGGCAAGTTGGGGAGCGAGCAGCCGAGGGGTGATGGGGCGATGCGGGAGCCAGTGGCCAAGAAGAGGGAAGCAATGGGGCCTGGAGTGAGCTGCTGTCGGTGGAGGGGAGTGGAGAGCGAGTGGCGAGGAAGTGAGGAAGCGGCGAGAGAGGGAGTAAGTGGCCGAGGGAAGGCAGCAGCAAGGCGGGAAGCATGTGACTGAGGGGGAGAAGCGGCAAGCAGACACACATGGGAGGGAGTGGCGAAGAGGAGCGCTATGGCATCTATCTGAATTATAGCCCAGAATTCATTTGCACTGCTGTACTTGTGCAAGAGAATGAATCTGTGATCCACCTGAATCTATTTCCAAAACCAATATGTTAGAATAATAAGCATCATACAAAGAGTGAATTGGAAGATGCCTTACAATTAGATTATTTGGTTCTGTACTAGCACAGGGACTGTTGGGGTGGGATGGAGGTAGTGATCGCAGCCACTGTGGAGGGTTGGGGTTTAAGGCTGCGTTTACTTTTTGTGACAAATTGAGCAGCACCATCTTTATTACTGGCAGCTCCAGAGACGTTTCAGTGGATGAGGCTGCATTTGCACATGTGCCAGTATTGCGCCACCCAGTGGTCATGTTGTCAGCAAATGCAGCCGATTCTGGATGAAGGTGCACTTGGAGGAAGCGGAACAACAACAACAACAACAGCAACCTCAGCAACCAGGATGAGTGAGATTATAATGAGGTTGGAAGTTCAAACACTGTTTTTTGTTACATGGCTGAGTTTTAAACTGAAACCAGAAGTAACACACTGGAACAAAAGCAAAGTGCTGCGGATGCTGGAAATACTCAACAGGTCAGGTAGCATCTGTGGAGAGAAAAACAGAGTTAACGGGGAATTTTATGCTTGTGGCGGAGGTCTCGATGTCAGGGGAAACTGACACTGAGATCCATGTGCCTCCTCTTCTACAGAATGCCTGCCGAAATTAGTGCCAATCAGGCATTTAACTGGACAGTGGCGGGCCTTCCAAAGGATTTAGTACCCCATTGCCGGAAGTCCCAGCCTTGCAGAGCTGCTGGCCAATCAGAGGCCAGCAGCTGCAGCACCATCGCAGAGGCTGCAGCTGTAGCTTCAGTACTGAGGATAAATACCGAGGAGCGGCACTGAAACCAGGCTTAAGGTAGGTTGGGGCGGGAGGGATCACGCGGGATGGGGGTCGTGCGGGAGGGCAGCCAGCAGCCAGGTCAGGGGGGGTGGCCGGGCACTAAATGCCTTTGAACGAGGGACACCCACCCCCCCCCCCCCACCCCCGCAACCCCTGGAGTGCCGGGAAGCAGTCCGCCTGGTTTTTCATGTTGTGCTTCCCATGCAGCGGCAGGGCTGCCCGCCGCATGTCTAATTGCAGTTGCAGCAGGAAGAGGTCCTTAATTGGGGGTTAATTACCCAGTTAAGTGCCTCAATTGGCAACGGGGTGGGAAAATTGTTCACAGGCCTTTCCGCCCAGACTAAATTTCGGCGGAAGCGGGATGGTGACAGGGACTCCTCCACCCTGCACCCACCTTTTGTGAAAGGTCACAGACCTGAAACGTTAATTCTGTTTTTCTCTCCACAGATGTTGCCTGACCTGCTGAGCATTTGTAGCATTTTCTGTTTTTGTAACACACTGAAAACTGAGCTAGCAATAGGGCCATAATATTTTTATCTTATACTTTCTAAGCATTCCTGTTCCTGTCAGTTTAATATGTTCTTTCCCTACACACTTTTTCCTGGCTTGGTACTTGCTTAAAAGCTGTTCATCTCTAACACCTTCAAGTTCTGATGGAAGGTGACCTGAAATGTTTCTCTCCAATGATGCTGCCAGACCTGATGAGTTTTAACACTTTCTGTTTTTATTTCAGATCTCCAGCATCTGCAGTATTTTGTTTTAGTTTAATGTGTGTATTCTGTTGGTGTCAAAGGTTATTTGGACTAGTCCAGAGATACATTTAATTGAAGGTCACAATCTTGAGCAGTGACTCACATGACGGCACTCCAGAGTTGTCTCCAGAATAAAGCATAAAGGTAAATGTTGTAACATGGGTAGGGATAGCTTGGCATGGATAGCACTAATATGTGTTTGCATCCAGTTTGTATACGGAGTCCTATTGGTGGATCAGATTCCTGTTGGAACATATTCTTCCATTATTCATTACCATTGGATTGCACCATTCCATAGATTCAGTACCTTACTCAGTGATGTCAGCTTGCTTCATTATTTTTACTTCCTCTTCCACTTTAGGAAGCTTTGAGAATGTAACACTATAGGCTGTATTGACTTTTCTGTGTCACTAATACACATAATTGACCTAAGGAAGAACAACTGATCAGGTAATTCATCATTTGCAAGAACTGTTTTAACAGCCTTGGTGAAATATATCATTTCAAAACGTCCTGGATTATTACATTTCCTGCATTTTGGATTACACGATTCTTGACGGTGTCTGTGATTACATTGTGTACAAGATTAGTAATTTATAGCTTGACAGAGCTCACTTCTTGTGAGGGTTATTCCATTTCTTTCCTTCCCCATGTCTAGACTGTGTTTCTCTAACTCCTTTTTGACTTTTGACCCTCGTTTCTGGTACTTTATCATCTCTGAATGATGTGCTATTTGGACGGCTATGTCAGCTTTGATTTCATTTGCAGCTTTTGTGACAGGGCTTTGTCAGTCATGCCAATCATAATTCTATCCTGAATATGCTCATTTCTGTGTGTCAAATGCACAGTGGTGCCCTTCATGGAGACTTTAGGCAAATGGTTCTAAAGGTTTTTCCACTTTCTGACTCTACTGTTGGGCATCCTTTCATAAATTAAATTGTCTTTTGAAATAAAGTTGTCATCATATTTTTGAAACATCCTTTTTATACTTAATTTCTTACCCTCTAGCTCAAATATGAAAGCTTTATAAATATGCTCCGTCTCTTGGTCCGAACCATGTAAGAATGTAAACCTATACAACATCATCTCCTTAATGAAGCTCTATCACTGTCCTGAGCTGTGAAAATCTTTCTTTTCAAGCTGACCAGAGCAAAGCCTGGCTGAAGTCGAAGCTTGCTGATGAATCACATTTAGATATCCTGAAGAACTTCTGTTCTCCACAAATTACTGCAGAATTTTGGTTTACTGATGATGCCAAATTATATGACTAAGCTGAGCCTTGGACTGGCTTTAAACAGATTTATTTACTACCTGAAAGGAGCAGCATTTGATTTTACTTTTGACACCTTCCAGAAATATTTAGCAGCTGCTTAAATAAAATTAGCTACTTGACTTCAACTGATTTTCTTAATGTAAAAATGCAATTCTATCAAAATTAATTGAATATTTTGTTCAATTTCTGTTTAAAGCATCATTGAGACATATGGCGTTTAACCAGCTTCAGTGGTTGGCTCAACATAATCTTGCAGTGTTTTGGTAAGATACATGCTCTGAGACCATTTGCTCTGAGATTGAAGTGCTGGAAAATTGCAAGATACAGCAGCTAAGAAGGCAAAGTTATTGCTTATAATATTGGTAGAGTAATTTAGTATGAACCAGGAAAGCAGCATTTTTGAAAGCAGTAACAAGCCTTAGTTAGTAAAGCAATATTGTTTAGTTTCCTAAATCCAGTATCAATGATACTGAATGCAGTGTTCCTCAACAAAGGTTTAGCTAGGTTTTATTTATATTTCCTCACTTCCATCACTATTCGATCAGCTGGGGTAGTTCAGGTCACACGATGATGTGTCCATGAACATTTTCAATCTGCCATATTGTAAACAAAGCTAAAAGGGCTATTCTGCTTCTTACACCAGCTTTGAGGGGCTTTAATCCTGTGAAAACTGAAAATGATCACATTGTCAGGATAAGATAAAATTATGATCCATCGCATCGAATGCTTTTAAAAAATTTTATATTGTATTATTAACAAGTGATTCTTGCATTCAGCACTGTGCATTAGAACTTGAATGGAATTTTTTTCGGACAGTCATGATGTGAATTCCATCAAAGTTCTTGTATCACAACTGAAAAATTCTTGAAAGGAAAGCAGAAAATGCTGACAATATCCTGAGGGTCCATCAGCAACTTTTGAATAAAAAGAATTGATGTTTTGTATTTAATCTTTGATCAGAACTGAAACTGAAAGATAAGTAAACATTTTCATGAAGCAACCATTCCTGTCGACAGGACAACATCCAGGCATTGGCTAACAAGGGAGCATTTGCCATCAACATCCTGGAGGTTACCATTGACCAGAAACTTAACTGGACCAGCCATATAAATACAGTGGCTACAAGAGCAGGTCAGATGCTGGGAATTCTGTGGTGAGTAACTCACCTCCTGATTCCCCAAAGCCTCTCCACGATCTACAATGCACAAGTGAGGGGTGTGATGGAATACTGTCCACCTGCCTGGATGAGTGTAGCTCAAACAGCATTCAAGAAGTTCAACATAATCCAAGACAAAGCAGCCTGCTTGATCGGCACACTGTCCACCACCTTAAACATTCACTCCCTCCATCACCGGTGCACATCTATAAGATGCACTGTAGCAACTCACCAAGATCCCTTCAACAGCACCTTCCAAACTTACGAGCTCTACCACCTTGAAGGACCAGGGCAGCAGACGCATGGGAATGCCACCATCTGCAAGTTTTCCTTCAAGTCACTCAGTATCCTGACTTGGAACTATATTATTGTCCCTTCACTGTCACTGGGTCAAAATCCTGGAACTCTCTCCCTAACGGCACTGTGGGTGTACCCACGCCAGATGGACTGCAGTGGTTCAAGAAGGCGACTCAGCACCACCTTTTCAACGACAGTTAAGGATGGGCAATAAATGCTGGCCTTGCCAGCAATGCTTACATCCCAAAAATGAATAAATTAAAGAAAAAAGATATGGAGACACTCATGGCATAGATGGACTCTGCCATCATTTGTGCATGGGACTTCACTGCCTCTGGAAAATCAGTCAGATAGTTACACATTTGGCACTGCTGCTTAAGCATCTGCAGCTTTGCTGATGACACCCGAGGCTCACCATCTGCATGGAACTGAGCCTCACTGGGTCTCTCCTCACTCCTCCGAGGGGAAGTGGCTGCAGCTGACACTGCCTCTGTTTCATCCTCCTGCATGTCTGTGCAGTGCTCACCAGGTTGTGCCACCTGTTCTACATGTGCAACAAAGCATTCTTTTAATATCCTGGTATGGAAAACATCTGATCCTAGAGTTTTGTCTACCTCAAGTCCCATCATTTTCTCAATTAACATTTAAAAAAACACATTAAATCCACTAAGTTTCTCCCCTTAACTTATTTTTAGGTTTCCTTGCACTGCTGGTATATTGTCCTCCTCCACTATGAAAACAGATACCAAATATACATTTAACAAGTCCACCATTTCCTTATTATCCATTATAGTCTTCCAAAACATTGGCAGTTCCGACCTTTGAGTTTCAGCTGGCCATGTGAGACTGGTGCTTCGCAAACTGGTGGTATTAGTGCAGAGTATAAAAGCAGCTTAAGAAGATAAATGAACAACTTTTGTAAGTGCCCCAGATGTTTGGAAATTCAGGGGCTATGGGGAAAGGAAAGATTTTATAAGCCATCCTGATACAGTCTCATTGACAGGCAACAGTGCAGATTAATGTATAAATACAAAAGCAATTTCCAAATCACTCTCAATTCTTATTTAAGAGTCCAGGTCTTTCCAACTACGTCAGATAGAAAGGCATTTTTACAATGCCATATAATTGTAAGGTTAGCTGCGAATAGATGAATATGTTGCTGTATTTGATTTGATTTGATTCATTGCTCTTAAGCCTTGCACAGCACAACAGATTCTGCTAGAGCAGGCTTAGTTATGTGTTTTGTTGAGTGTTATGGGTTTTTCTCGCCTCTTAGATGTCACATGATCTGCTATGGGTGACCACAAATATGCTTTTGTGCCTTAATAAACAACCTTTATTTAATTTAATTTGTATAGCACTTCCTCAAACTTGGTAACACAAAGCACGTCAAACTATATCCTAAAAGAATAAACTGTGATTACAGTCAACAATTATTGAAAAGGTTGAAGTATTTAAGCATGTTTAGTTTGTACAGATGAATTTAGGATAAATCCTCATGTATTACACAGTGCGGAAAAGGTGAAATATTAAATTCCTTAAAGAAGGAATAGTAACTGATGCCAGCCATGTTAAAGTAGGAAATATATTGAACCTACATTAACAGTGGCAGATTCATCTTCTCAGTCGGGGGAAGCTGACTGTTCTTCTCTACTGTAATTAAATTTTATCATTTAGGTATAACAGTCATCCATTACTTTTTTTTCCTACTGTCACAATTTGCACTTTCAGCTCTTTGATTTTCTCCTAAGCAATCACTGCTCCTTCTGGTCTCAATCAAACTGAGAGTTTTCAGTCTACAGCTAGCTGAAAAGAGCTGATACCATGTGGGAGAATTGCATAATAGGTACTGATTTGGAAATGGTCACCTTGCAACTATTTCTGTGCAGAACTGTGTAAGATTAAAGGCAGGGGAAAGATAAGTTACATACTGTGTGTAGGTATTGTGTGTGTTTTTTTTTAACTTGTCCTAGCTGTCGATCTGGGAGGCAGACTCTGTGTGCGTCCTGATGAGAAGCCACAGCTGATCAGCCAGCTGCAAAGGAATGAGATTGCTCTTGTCATTTTTCTCCTAGATAATTTACCAAAGCGAAACATACTTTCTTTCATAGGCGCATAGCCAGAAAACCTCTTATATATCTATAATTTACATTTTGAAGTTCATTGCACTGTCTTTGAGTTTGATTCAAGACAATTGCTGCTAAGGTTTCTGGTTTCTTTTCTCCTGAAGCTCACATTTGAATTTATAAAAAGGTAACTTTCTGACGGTAACACAGGATTCAGCCTGTGTCACATGTGATGAAAGTGAAGATGTGGCATTGGAGAAGTGTCTGCTTAACACAATCCTACTGCCTTTGAAATTAGGTTTTGCATCAGTTGTGCCAAAGAGTGTTCGAATGCTTCAAATGTCATATTTTTGGTTGAAGAATATATCAAGTGTGTTCTACAGTAGTGTGAACATTTAGCCTGGAGTGTAAGGTACAGGCTTCAGTGTTTAAATGTCGGTTGTTTTTCAAGTTACAAATGTCATTCTTCATCAGCTTCCAGCTCTCAAACTGGTTCAGCAAGTTTAATCAATAAATAGCTGAATCATATGGATCTGGAAAGACTGATACTGGGCTATGCTGAATTAGCTGATCCTAGCTGGACCAACAGCAGGAATGCTATAATTGGCCTCCGCACCCTGGGTAGGGAGAGGGAAATCAGCTTGTGGTCACTACCCAGTGGCCCCTGCTGAAAGCGCATGTATCAATAATGGCTGAGGACACGTTCGGGCTTGACATTGATGTCTCTTCCAATTGAAAATCCTTCTGATACGAGTGTTGTTCTTGTTCTGAAAATAAACTAGTTTCATTTTTATGTTCCCACATTCTGAGGCTCCACTTGCGACATGCAATCTCACTGGCAGCAGGTGTCAGTTAGGAAATTGGGCTTCTGTCCTCCCCCACTGAATTCTTAATGGGCCCTAATTCCCAACTGTTCATATTAGGGGCAAGAATCAAGTTACACTACTGGCATGCACAAGCTTTATTTACAAAGAATATTTCATCAAATAGTGATCCTCAGCAAGTTTCCCAATTGCTATAAGATTCCATTTAAACATAATCATTTTAATTGGGCACAGCAGGGATCCTGCACCATAGGCGGCTCAATAGATTCCTTACAGGTACATTAATTTTATACTGTTACGGCCTTTGTTTTTTTATTTTGCATTTTCTTTTTAGTTTTGGTTCATTTGGCTCCATGCATTAGTTGCTTTTGCTGCTAACTCTGTCATAAATGTCAGCTTTAGCTCAGTGGTACACACCCACTTCTGAATCACAATCTGTTGTGGGTTCATGTTCCATTCCAGAGACTTGAGAATATAATCCAGACTGTCATTTCAATGCAGTGCTGAAGGGTCCATCGGAAGTGTTATATTTTGGGAGAGATGGTAACCTCATCTGCCTCTCAGGTGAACATAAAAGATCCCATGGCACTATTTGAAGGAAGGTTTTCCCAGTGTCCTCTGTAGTACTTATCCCTCAAACAACATCACTGAAATGATTATCTGGTCATTATCCCATTAATGGGAGCTTGCTGTGCATAAATTGGCAGCCATGTTTCCGACATTCAACAGTTATACTTTGTTGGCCGTAAAGCATTTTGGGACATCCTGAGATTGTGAAAGGTACCATACAAATGTACTTTCTTTATTCTCTCTTCTTTCTCCTTCTTTCCTTCCTCCCTTCCTTCCTTCTTCCTCTTCTTCCCTTTTCCTTTCTTTCCCACCAAATATTCAGCCTTCAAGTTCTAGAAATATATTTATACCAATGTTACAGATTCTTGTTATTAGAAAATATATGAAAATCTTCTGAATGAAGAGATCTACTTTAGGGAAATCAGCTTGATTGGTTTCTATTATTTTCTTCAGTTTTTAATCCCGTCTCTCTTGAAGGTATCAACTCTCGCTCGGGTATGGTTCCTTGGGTAATACTATCTTTGCATTAGGTTATGTTACCTTCAGTATAAATCTTGACTGTGTGCAGCCAGCCATCTGTGATCACGCAGTAGCCGGGGCCCCCACCTGCCAAGAATGAGGCACATTCATTTCGCCAGATGGACATTAAATTTCAAATTGTTGCTGGGAAGAAGAGAAGGCCTGTTACAAGGGGTTGCCAGGTTCCTGGCTGGAAATACATTTTTGCATATTAACAGACAGTGTTGGAACAAAGAAGCTATCCCCTTCTCCAATACAATCCACAAACAGACCTGGTCAAACCAGTTAGTCACATGACTAACCTGCTTGGCAGTCTGGGTTTTTTCTGAATTGTACAGAGTTTGAATTGAGAGTTGGCAGAAAGCTGTTTGCTCCTGGATTGAAAAGACCTATCCTGGCTGGCTTGCCACAGCCTATCCTGTCTGCTCCCATCTCTTTCTCATGGAACTGAATCCACTAAAGACACATGAACCCCAAGAGAGAAAAGTCTCCAACAGCGAACAAGACTTAAGAAGAATACTGGGCCCCAACAAAAAGCAAGGTCTACCTACAATTAAGGACTCTAAAATGAGCTCGAAAACCCAACAATAACTCTTCAGATATTGCCTCAAACTTTTCCACTTTATTTCTTCTGCTCTTTTCTGTCTCTATTTACATGTATCGCGTATGCATGCTAGCGTGGGCGCATCGTGTATCCATAGGTGTCAACCAAATTAGAGTTTAAGTTTAAGAAATTTTAACTTTTCTTCTTTAAACTTGAGAAAGCTTGTTTGTGCTGGTTTCTTTGCCTTATAATTGGAAAGCGGTGAACAAGGATTTACCAAGGGAGGGCTAAAAACACGTGTTTAAAATTAAATCCTGTTACAGTAAGACCAGGTGAAGCAGCTGAAAGGGAACCCTAGATCTCATTCTCACCTGGTTGTAACAGTGGCCCATTTAAATGCAGGAGGTGCAGGGACCATACCATTGGAGGACGGGGGTGGGCGATGAGACGTCAATGGCGCTGTCAGCTGAAATAAACTCAGGAACTAGTACCCTATTTAAAGCACTGCCAGTCCTGCTTGAATTGCTGCACTTAGTGAACTTGTTGCTGCTTTGCCTTTGTGCTGCTGATCGGAGACCTTGTGCTGCTGACCCCCTCTGCCTGGCAACCTGGTGCTGCTGACCCCCCCTGCCTGGAGATTCTGTGCTGCTGAACCCCTGCTTGGAGACCCTGTGCTGCTGTGTTGTTGACCCTCTCTGCCTGGAGAGCCTCTGCTGCTGATCCACGGTTGGAGACCCTGTACTGTTGCGTTGTTGACCCTCTCTGCCTGGAGAGCCTGTGCTGCTGATTCACCTGGTTGGAGACCCTGTGCTGCTGTGCTGTTGATCCCCTCTGCCTGGATACTCGTTGCTGCTGGCCTCCTCTGGCTGGATACCCGGTGCTGCTGTGCAGCTGACACCCCTGCCTGGAGACCCTCTGCTGCTGTGCTGCTGACTTCCTCTGCCTGTTCCCATATCTCCCCCTTTTTTACTTATTCTTAAAGGTTGACACAAAATCTGACTGTGCATTCCAGCCTCACCCTCTAACCCTCTAAAAAAGAGTTTCTGCTGCTTCCTGTCCTAAATCTCATACATTTAATCTATGTCCCATGTAATCCATTTTAAATCTTGCTGTTCATCTTGTCCATCTTGTATTGTGCAGTGAACAGAGATTTTTGTAAATACACAAAGCGTAGAAAGATGAGTCATATATTTCAGAGCAAATACAATAGGGAGCGCAACAGGCCAAGACATAAAATTAGGCCCACCTGGTGGTTGCAGTATAAGTGATCAATGAATTGAGATTACAGTGCTCCACCATGATACAACAGTTTATCAATACCAGTGTTGTACCCAGTGAGGGATTTTTAATTCAAAATAGTGTTCGTCACATTTTGGAGTGATCAACTGTGAATGGCATGGCTATCAATATTATTCAGATCAAAAGGTTAGTTACTGTGTTCAATAAGAAAAATAAGTCAAATTTAAATCAATGAGTGAGGGTCAGAGCAAAATAAAATCCACACTGGGCAGCAATCTCTAATAATTTCAAGGCCATGAAATACAAAAAAAATCTTCAATATGTGAATATAAAAATAAGTAAATATTTGTATTACCCAATATTTTCTAAATATTCAAGTAAGAGTTATTTGATGCAGGCATACCTAGAACCTGGAATTATATATGCTTGCATTTGCACAAATAATTAACAGTTGAAAATACCATTGAAATAGGAAATGGAAGAGAAAAAGGGAGTTGCAATAAAATATAACTAACTGAAACATCCCGTTATAGTTAAAGTTCTTGAAAATGGTAAGTCCTGCAGAGGTCCCATCATTTATTACTGAGGCACAAGGATTATTATTAACCCAAGTAAGTCCAAGCAATAGAAAGGCCCTTTAGCAGCAACTGGAAGCTTTTTAATTTTACAATGCACGAGGCCAGCACAAACATTTAAGTTTCAGTATTTATACTAAATGTAATTTTAAATACTTTCAAACGTGCCTTAATTTCTGCATATTTTATTGTGTTTATGTCTGTTGTAGTCAATATTTATTTCCGTATTACTATTTATTTTTAACAATTTTGCTTAGATCTATTAGGCTTTTGCCATTTTGTTATTGCCTGCATAACAACAGTGACCGCACTTCAAAGTAATCACTTGGTCACATTGAGACATCCTGAGGATATGCTCAGGATATATATAAATCCTCTTTCTTTGTAATAATTTTAACCTATATTAAATAAGTTTGCAATAAGAAACAGTTGAAATGCAGTTTGTGCCCCATTGCAGAATGGATTTTTGGAGCCATGGATAGGGTGCAATATAAATTTATTGGGATAGCACCAGCAATGAGAGCATTTAGCTCTTGAAAAAATTGATGTCATGTATCCAAAGGTGGAACATTCTTTGTTCCAGTCCGACTCTTAAGTGTTCTTATGCTCTAATTTCTGGGCTAGACTGTCAACCAATGTCTACTATAATTGTATTGACTCCCACAGCTACCTAGATTAAACTTCCTCCCACCCTGCTTCCTATTCCATTCCATTCTCCCAGTATCTTCGTCTCCATTGCATCTGTTTGACAATACCACTTTATAGATCAGAGCTTTCAATATATCTTCCTTTTCCTCCATCGTAGTTGACAGGGTCCTCGACCATGACCATTGTATTTCCCGCAATTCTGCTATCACCACTTTCCCTCCCTCCTATAACCACGATAGGGTTCCCCTTGTCCTAACCTTCCACCTGACCAGCCTCCACATTCCATGGGCCATCCTCTGCCATTTCTGCCACCTCCAGCGCAAAGCAATGCCACTACCAAACACATCTTTTCCTCTCCTCTCCTTTCAGTATTCCGAAGGAACTGTTCACTCTGTGACATCCTGGTTCACTCTTTTGTCACCACCAACACCTACTCTCCTTCCCATGGCACTTTTCCATGCAAGCGCAGGAGATACAACACCTGCCTTTTCACCGCCTCCCTTCCCACAATCCAGGGCCTTTCTGTCCTCGGCCTCCTACACTGTTCCAATGAAGCTCAGTGGAAGCTCGAGGAACAGCATCTCATCTACCGATTAGGCACACTACAGCCTGCCGGACTGAACATTGAGTTCAATAATTTCAGAGCATGACAGCCCCCCATTTTACTTTCATTTTAAGTTATTTTTTCTTCCTTTTTTTTTACATTCCTTTTTACATTTTTTACAATCTTTTTTTGCATTTATTTCATTTCATCTTAGTTTGTTCAGTTTGCTTACCCACTGTTTTTTTCAGGTTGTTTTTCTTCAGGTTTGCACTTGCTGCTGTTCAATATTCAGTGTATTCACACCTAATCTGTACTAATGCTTTGTCTTTCAACACACCATTAACATATTGTTTGCCTTTGCTCCGTGACCTTTTGGTCAGCTATGTGGCCTGGTCCAATCTGCACCTTCTCCTTTGTTATCTCTTGCCCCACCCCCACCTCACTTGTTTATAATCTGTGACTTTTCTAATATTTGTCTTTTAAGATGTATCTAGACAGATACATGAATGGGCAGGAAGAAAAGAGATACAGACCCTTAGAAAATAGGCGACATGTTTAGATAGAGGATCTGGATCGGCGCAGGCTTGGAGGGCCGAAGGGCCTGTTCCTGTGCTGTAATTTTCTTTGTTCTCTTTGTTCTTTTGTCAGTTCCGAAGAAGGGTCACTGACCCGAAACGTTAACTCTGCTTCTCTTTCCACAGATGCTGCCAGACCTGCTGAGTGATTCCAGCATTTCTTGTTTTTGTTTCAGATTTCCAGCATCCGCAGTATTTTGCTTTTATTCTAGGCTCTGATAGCTGGTCAGATTTAGAAGAAAAAGATAGTCCAACAAAAGTTAATGCTTATAAAAGCAAAATGCTGCAGATGCTGGAAATCTGAAATAAAAACAGAAAGTGCTGGAAATACTCAGCAGGTCTGGCAGCATCTGTGGAGAGAGAAGCAGAGTTAACGTTTCAGGTCGGTGACCTTTCATCAGAACAGAAAGTGAATGTTTCTTACATTACAAAGTTTTTTTATTGTTTACAATAAAGAACTGTACTAAACTGAGATTTGCCAAAACTGTTGCTCTGTACACTCACTTACTGATTGTACAATAAAGTAGAATAATGATTTATATCTAGCCTTGTTGCAGTAAAGTGTTGATCAGTCCGCCTTTGTACGATTGGAGATGGGCATATGAGGGCAAGTGTAAAAATTAGGATATTCAGTTCAGAGAATAAAGGAGTCTCATTGTTAAACCACCTCTCCTCCAATTACTATGTTGTATGTCTTCTGATTGTGAGGGGTATGCTTATGGGAGAGACTAATGATACTAATCTGAGAGGATACCTAACGCAGACCTGGAATTTATACAGTAAGGTTAGAAATATTTTCATGCAAAGAAGAGTAGCCCAATTTTAGAAGACTCCACTGGCAATGCAAAATCTCAGTCGTGGACACAAGTCACAAAATCGAATGTGTGATCTTGATTTGCAGTATGCCAGATTTTACACCAGGCAATTTTAGGCACGAATGAGTGTATGAATTAAGCAAAGACATAGCTCATTGAAATGGAATGTTTAAATCTGATGTCTCAAAAAATTCTGTGAATTCAGGCAAGGCTCTGGCCCCAGTATACATCTCACCTATAAAGGGCAGGTACCAATAAACCTGACATCGAAGCTGTTCAAATAAGCTTTCTAAAGGGTATTTATCATTCCACATTGGTTGCAAATATTTAATCTTTTCATATTTTCATATTTACTCCATTTTGTAATTATGTTTGCATTTTTGGCATTTTATTCTGCTAATATTTTCAGTCAATGCTCTTGGTTGCTACTGCTATTTAAAATGCACAGTAAAAATGGGTATGGGTATCTATTTAGAGTTCAAATCATGCCGATGAAGAGAAATTCATGAAGAGCCACCAAATGCAAATACAATGATGTCTTAAGTGTTGGACTACAACTGTCAATGCCCAAGGACTTGTGTTAGCAAATATATGCAAAAGTCAATTTAATGCCGAGTCATGGGCCCATAATGGATCCTGCTTGATTTTCCCTCCATTTAAATTAATGGAAGGTACATGAGGCAGGTGCAATTACTGACATGCAATCCCACATTGTTTTCCTCAATGGTGTCCACCTGAGTGATTCACATCTTAGAAATCAGATGACATATACCCCAAAGTCTTTTTTTTATTCTTTCATGGGATGTGGGCATCGCTGGCAAGGCGAGCATTTGTTGCCTAATCCTAAATGCCCTTGAAAACTAAGTGGCTCTCTAGGCCATTTCAGAGGGCAGTTAAGAGTCAACCAGATTGTTGTGGGTCTGGAGTCACATGCAGGCCAGACCTGGTAAGGACAGCAGATTTCCTTCCCTAAAGGACATGAGTGAACCAGATGGGTTTTTACGACAATCGATGGTAGTTTCATGGCACTGTTACTGAGACTAGATTTCAATTGCAGATTTTTTAAATTAACTAATTGAATTTAAATTCCACCAGCTGCTGTGGTGGGATTTGAACCTGTGTCCCCAGGGCATTAGCCTGGGCCTCTGGATTACTAGTTCAGTGATATTACCATTACGCCTCTACGCCACCATCTACACAGATCATACAGTATCTCACGCTACAAATCGCAGCGGCCCACTCCGCCATCACTGAGCCCCCGCGATATTTTGTGCGGGGGCTCATTTAAATGGAAGGCGCAAAGTGGCCGCCCCCCATGATGTAGAGCGGGCGGCCACTCCGTGTCCAGTGCCACTGTGCAGGTGTGGTGCCATTTTTAAAGGGTTGCTAGACCTTACCGGCAATTTTAATTTTTAAAGTGACCATTAGCTTTAATTTATATAAAAACATTGAAGTACAGATCAAAGTCCCTCTTCTATCCCGTCAAGCATAAAACAATAAATTTATTTCCCTCTCCCCCCGGACAAACCAATTTTTGCCGGTCCCAACCTTTCAACCCCAAACTTTGCACTCTTTGCCCTTAAACCCCTTCTCACCATCCCCTCAGCCAATTGAATCCGTTTTCACTGCTCCCCATCCCCCCACCCCAAGAATTTCACTGCTGCCCCCCCCCCCCACCACCAGTGTCATGCCTCTAATGTCCGTGCGGACATCTGAAGGCACAGGAGTTCTGGCCGGCAGCCGTAATATTGGCGTGGGATGGCTGTCGGAACCAGATAAGTTCATTTACATTTATTTACATTGATTTCAATATGGAGATGAAGGCTCTGCTGCCAAGTGGCAGGGGGGCTGCACCAAGTCCTCGCTGCCACCGGTAAAATGCGACAAGGCCTTTGCAGCATCGTGGCGGGCCTCTCCTGGAAGAATTTTCTGGGCCCCTGCCACCGGAGGGCTAGTAAAACTCAGCCCTTATTATCAGCTATTGCAGGTAATTCCATTCAATCCAAAACATCCTAGATTATTGACATGCTGAGGGTAGTGGATTTGAATGATGCTTGTGCCAGGGGAGTAGATGCGAGTCAGACCTATGAGGTGGAGCAAGGTCCATGATTCTTTAGTGTCCTTTTATGGGCAGCTCAATACTTTGAAACTTCCAATTATAGAGTTATTTGGAGCTGCCTTAGCTGGGTTTATCAGTTAGTCTGAGCTCAGGAGAGACATTGCTCTTTTCTAATTCTGTATTATGATTCAGCCATATAAGTGAACAGCCATTTTTCAAGTATCAATTGACGCTATGAGATTGGTCACGAAAAGTGTCTCTGGTTTTGATAATTTGAGCAAAGTTTGTAGGTTACTCTAAACATACTGTACTGACTATTATTAATTTGTGTTAAATAAACTACTGGTTTACTACCTAAACCTTGGTTTAATCTGGATTACACTGGCAACAGTTGTCTTTTGATCCTTGACTCTTGTTATTGTTTACCTAGATGTTGAGATCTAGATTTTATATTTAGATTTAGAGATACAGCACTGAAACAGGCCCTTCGGCCCACCGAGTCTGTGCCGCCCATTAACCACCCATTTATACTAATCCTACACTACTCCCATATTCCTACCACATCCTCACCTGTCCCTATATTCCCCTATCACCTACCTATAATGGCCAATTTACCTATCAACATGCAAGTCTTTTGGCTGTGGGAGGAAACCGGAGCACCCAGAGGAAACCCACGCAGACACAGGGAGAACTTGCAAACTCCACACAGGCAGTACCCAGAATTGAACACGGGTCGCTGCGGTGCTAACCACTGCGCCACTGTGCCGCCCCTACTTACAGGAATTACCAGAGTAACACTGAACCTGAGTAGAATACATAAACATAAAACCCAAATCATTTTTGTGTGCCATGTGAATACTAAGGAAAATTAACACTAGCCCTAGCTCACATGACCAACTTAATTTTTCACATGACAAAATTGTGATGAAATGTGTCTAAATCCCACAATATGAAGACTGAAACTATGATAATAATGAAACTTTAATCTCCTTATGTTAAAGATACTTTGCAATATGTTGCATCATTATATTGAGAAGATAACTGCTGGTTACAGTGCATACAAAGCAAGATCATAAAGATTTAAATATACTTCTTGATGATTGCGGCACAGTGGCGCAGTGGTTAGCGCCACAGTCTCACAGCTCCAGTGACCCAGGTTCAATTCTAGGTACTGCCTGTGTGGAGTTTGCAAGTTCTCCCTGTGTCTGTGTGGGTTTCCTCCTGGTGCTCTGGTTTCCTCCCACATGCCAAAGACTTGCAGGTTGATAGGTTAATTGGCCATTAGCAATTGCCCCTAGTATAGGTAGGTGGTAGGGAAATATAGGGACAGGTGGGGATGTGGTAGGAATATGGGATTAGTGTAGGATTAGTATAAATGGGTGGTTGATGGTTGGCACAGACTTGGTGGGCCGAAGGGCCTGTTTCAGTGCTGTATCTCTAAAACTAAATGTGCTACAAATAGGAACAGATGTGGCTAACTGTGGGAAAAATCTTTTTTTTTTCAGGTATATTTGCCATTGTGCAGTGTGGAAGTAGAATTAACACTATTATAATTAACAGACAGGTGGCAAAGCTGAAATTTTGATGTTGTTATGAATAAGAGATTTGCTACTTTAGTACAAATGTTAATATTTTGTACTTGTTTTGGGAATTTAATAATATGGTTACTGACACCATTTCATAAATGTTTGTCTACAACATACAGTTTATCAATACCAAATGAGTTTATTGGGACTATTTTTATCTTCTTTATGGCAAAATGCATCAGTTCAACAAATATAGGCCAATGACTGTGACACTGTCACTTCAGGCAGCATAGAAAGCAAAACCATGCATATTTAGTAGTTTCACTGTGGGTGTCAGATTAGCTTGCTTGTCATTGCATATGTTACTTTGTAGGTGACAGTTTGGAGTGCAAAATACATTCTCTGAAAGCCTGAAGATGAACTGATTAAAGTTTGAGATAGCAGATTTAATTAATTTTGAACAAATGACGGTTTTCAACTTC
The DNA here is from genome assembly GCF_036365525.1 of Heterodontus francisci. Taxonomy (NCBI): domain Eukaryota; kingdom Metazoa; phylum Chordata; class Chondrichthyes; order Heterodontiformes; family Heterodontidae; genus Heterodontus; species Heterodontus francisci. The sequence goes on from NC_090389.1 coordinate 53,261,518, forward strand.
CAAGATGAGCATGTTAAAAAGCAGGGGTGAAAACCACTGATCAGGTAATTCAAGAAACTGCATACCAGAGATGAGGGGCTGAATTTTCGGGCTCCCGAAGGCGGGAACTGAGGTGAGGGGCACCCTGAAAATAGCGGCGCGGCCAGCGTGTCAGTTACAGTATGCCGTTCCAACGCTGGCAATGTTAACCAGGTTAAATCAGTTACAAAGCTCATGGAGAGCTTGTTGGAGGAGGAGCGTGGAACATTTAAAGGGGCGCAGGGGTTTCAGGAACTGTCAGTTTCTGTTCAGCTGAAGGGAGGCAGGTCCAGGGTGGGGAGCCAGTCCTGGATGCCATAAGATGGTCAGTGGGACAAAGGGGGACTGCGCACCTGGTAAGGAGGCACCTTTGGCGCTGCACAGGTGGCAGGGAGCGTGCGCACTGAGTGCTTGGGCATCAAATGGGGTTGTCACCCCCTCCCTGGCATCACAGGGGCAGAAGAGCAGGGGGCGAGGCTGCCAATCACAATAGGACCTGACTAAAAGGAAGGCTTCTATTGGTAATGGGGACATAACTGTCAGATTTTGGGTCCAGTGGCAATGAGGGGAAAACCCTCTGCAGGAAGGGCAGAACCCAAGCAGCAGGAGGGCACTGGAGAGGAAAGAGGGACAGAAAGACATGGAAGCCATACCCTCAACACAGGATCTACCACCAAAGACCTTACCAAAGCTACCTCGAGATGACTGAGACCCAGTGCCACAAGAGACTGAGTTACCAGGCAGATGGTCACAGACATCTGTATCCTCATCGTTGAAGATCTTGCACCTCACAGCACTGGTTGCCATGCCCTGCCAGTGGCCATCAAAGTCACTGTGGCCATGAACATCTTCACTCTGGCTTCTTTCAAAGATCAGCTGCAGACCTTAGTGATATCTCAAAAATGGCTGCACACCACTGCTTCTCACTGGTCAGTGATGCTGTATTTGCCAGAGCTGGACAGCGCATTCATTTCTCAACAAGTGCAGCCTCTCAGGGACAGAAGGCATTGGGTTTCGTCTCCATTGCTGGATTCCCCCAGGTGCAGGGCATTATTGATTGCACCGATATGGCCATCAAGGCATCCAGTGACCGGTCACTCAGATCCATCAGCAGGAAGGGCTTCCGCTCCCTCCACATCCAACTGGTCTTCGACCACAACAAGAGCTTTCTCCATGTGTGCACTCGATTTCCTGGCAGCTGCTATGACTCCTTCATCCTCTGACACTCCAGGCTGCTTCAGATCTTCACTCCCACCCCAAAAGTGTGTGGCTGGATCCTAGGGGACAAGGGATATGCCTTGAAGACATGGCTGCTCACCCCTCTATGGGAGCCTCAGATAGAGACAATATAACTAATGCCACCTGCTCAGTAGGACAGACAATGAGCAGGCCATCGGGCTTCTTAAGATGCGATTCCAGTGCATGGACTGGTTGGGTGGCACCCTCTAATACCCTCTTCCAAGGGTCTCATTTATTGTGGTGGTATGCTGCACTCTTCATTACATGGCACTCCAGAGAGGTGTGGGCCTTGAGGACAATGCCCTGGAAGCAACCAGCTCATCGGGGGAGGAGCAGGAGCAGGAGGTAAGAAAGGAAGAGGAGGCAAAGGGAAATAACACTGAACAGAGAGGTGCCCCTGCTGCATGACAAGGTGGCCTGCTCCTGCCACCCTCTGGGAAGAGGACCACCCTCCTCTCCCTCATGGCTTCCAACATTAGATCCAGGTCAGCGTCGATGAAGTGAGGGGCAGCCCTGCCCGGGTGCCAGGCCTCCAGCTCTCCTGTGACATCTCGCTTCCCTCTGGTGCTGTTGAAGGCTTTGGCACAATCAGCAGATCTCTGCCTTAAGACAACTAGCAGCCTCAGTGATGGCTACCTCGGGAGTCTAAATCAGTCCCTCACTTCATCTGACCCACCTCTGTTCCTGCCCCACTGGCTCTAAGTGCACAGGAAACCAGTCTCCATACCAATTAAGGGCTACCCCATGTGAAAATCTTAACTTTAATCAGTTTACCACCAGAGGAAGGTTTTTGACCCGAAAACAAACCTGCCTCTGTGGTGAACATTCAGCCTGAGCAGTCAGTAACAACATCTATTAACAGAACTCTCACAACTCAAATCACTTAAGAGAAATTCAAAAAAACCTATTGGTAATATCTTGGATTCTTGAGTAAACAGAGTACTTAGTAATGTGAATGAAGTTTGCTACATATTAACATATTATGATTACGCCTCGGGATGTTTTATTACATTAAAGGCACTAAATGCAAGTTGTTGTTGTTTTTGTTGTTATAGCAAGACTGGCCACTCAGCGGGTGCAATTTTATGCTCTCCCCCACGGCAGCTTTGGCAGCAGAGCATAGAATCAGGTGGGATGGTGGCAGGGGGTTCCCACCACCATCCTACCTCCACCAAAATTTAGTCCCAGGCGGTAAGGCCTGAGGCCCTTAACTGGGCAATTAAACCCCAATTAAGGGCCTCTTCCTGCTGCCGCTGCAATTAACTGTGCAGTGGGTGGCCCTGTCACCGCCTGGGAAGCACGGCATGGAAAAACGCATGAGCTGCTTCCCAAGTCCGGGGTTTGGGGTGGGGGGGGCGGTGGCGGTGGCACATTAACGGCATTTAATGCCTGAACGAGGGACCTGGCATCGGGAAGGGGGTGGCCCACTGAGAGCCACCCCCCTGCCCTTGCTGCCGATTCCCCCTCCCCCATGACCCCCACCCCATGAGACCCACCCCCCCCTTTCCTGACCTAGCTGAGGCCTGGTTCCAGCAATGCTCCTTGACCTCCAGTAAGTGCTCCTCCAACAGCAGCAACCACCTCCACGATGGTGCTGCAGCTGCTGGCCTCTGATTTGCCAGCAGCTCTCCAAGGGCGGGACTTCCGGCAACCGGGCCCTTGATCCTGTTGAAGACCTGTCGCTGTCCACTTAAGTGCCTGATTGGCAATAGACTCAGCGGGCTTTCCGGAGAAGAGGTGACGTGGGGATTTTGGTATTGCTTTTTCCAGACGTCGAAATCCCCGCAGGCAGGATAAAATTCCCACCAGAGTTTTCCAGGACTTGCTGTTTGTGAGTTCTGTACCCTCACCCACACCTCAGTTTCCAAGTGATGAACAATTACTGACAAAATAAAAAACAGGAAATTATTTTGGTGATTATGAGAGTAGAAGTTCAGGCAGCAGCTGCACTTATTGTTCCTTTACCTGCCAAGTACCTACCAGGGAGTGGGCTTCAGCCAGGAGTCTGACTGAGCCTATATAGGCACAGTGCAATTTTGGGCACACTGCATGTTATATACAGGAGTCTAAGTTCTTCCTGTACCATGTTGTAAATGTAATTTTTCTTGAAGAATGACTAAGTCCAGGAATGATAGGCCATAACATTCAGATAAACATGAAACTTTTTTTCAGAACAATATGACTATTGCTTTTTGTTAATTTATACTCTCAAAGTCATTGTGGCTTAATCAAATCTGACTCATCTTGTCCAGCAGGGCATTAGGAGCTTGAATGGCTCGTTTTACCAAACTCTTGAAAGTTAGTTCCAATGGCCTGGATATTAACATGAGCGGGCTAAATAGACAGGGGTGAGGGGATGTTGTTTTGGATGAGAAACCTGGAAGTGAACCTGCTGTGGAATTTTAATTGCTTTTCCCTGATCCACAAGTACTACTGAAAAGGCACTTCCCTTCTTCCCGAAGCTGTCCTTGCCTCCCTTTAATTGCCGGGTTTCCCGAGGCCTAGGAAACAGAACTGCCCACTGTAAAACCTGCAAAGCTGATTTAATCAGAGGCTAGCAGCCTCACTAAAATATTTAAATTTCCAACCTGCCTCCAGGGAACTGTCTGGCTGCCTTCCCCCTGTCCTGCCTTCATTAAGTGGATTGAAGTCAGGTTCAGATTTTTAAAATTTTAACATCTGTCTTGACCACAAGCCACTCATTTTTGGCTGTCAAAATTCAGTCTCTGTCCAAACTCACTCTTGTTAAAGTAATATAATCTATCAACAGATGGACATTGGATGTCTGCACTGAAAACTTTTCCAGTATGATTTCTGACAAGATGTGCAATATTTTAACAGCTGTCAGAGTTCACTCACTGGAAACATTACAGTTCTAAGATGCACTCTTAGCAATGTGAAGTACATGCTGTGGTTGCAAATTTAACCTTTTTATGTTTCTGCCATTTTTTTTTTAATGCTGCTCATCTTGGTCTGTCCAATACTGTCAATATGATAATATGGATTATTCTAGTTCCCTGCTTTCTCCTCAATATTCCGTGCACTGATTAGACAGTATCAGATGACCAAAGAACTCATTTTAATGCTGCTGGTCATAGCCAGCAGTCATTAGTCTATAGAAATCCCATAAATTTTAGCAGCAGTGGGAAATGCTGCCTGTATAAAAGCCAGAAATCATTTTACATACGATAATCCCTGTAATAATGGGAGTTGTTATTGGTAAAAGTAAACTTCATCAACTTAAATTGGTTTATTTCATTTTTTTAATGTATCTTGAGTATTTTGCAGCAACTTAATTATCTTGAATGCCGCTGTCCCAGCAGCTGCATGTTACACAACTTTTAATTTGTGCTCCTCCTGTTACAGACAAGGGCTAGTCAGCTGAAGGAGAATGGCAAAACAAGTGGATGGATTGTGCATGAAGGCCATGTACAATGCAGAACATGAGGAGAGCCCATTCAGATATCTTAATTATTTTTCTGCAATGCCACTGCATTTCACTAAATTGACTTAAAACATGTTGAATTAAGTACAAAAAAAAAGCAAGGGTTATTTATTTTTGGGCACATATAGTTGTAGGTTAATGAAAGAAATTGGATTTCCATGAGACATGAAAATTTAGCATAAAAGCAAAATACTGCGATACTGGAAATCTGAAATAAAAACAGAAAATGATGGAAACAATCAATAGGTCAGGCAGTATCTGTGCTGGGGAAAACAGAATAAACGGGCTGGATTTAATGGGCATCCAGAGAGAAGCTAGGAGGCCGGGGCCCCATTGAATTGCGATGGAAGGCAGTGGCTGGAGAGTCCGTTGTCTTCCCGTCACACCGTGATTAAGTCGGGGGTGGGAAAGACCAAAGACAGACTTCCCGCGCAGAGGCCAATTCAGGCCCTTCAGTGGCCAATCAGTAGTTACTTAACAGCCTCTTCCTGTCACCACTGGAATTAAGCTAGTGGCATGGGGGGAAGAGGGGGCCTCCGTCATGTGATGATGTTGCCCAGTAAAATGAGGTGACCTCCCTATGGGCTTGGGCAGGTGTGGGCCTCCTGCGTGGATAATCTGTGGCCCATGGAGGGTCCCTGATGGTAAAGACCACACCTCCGGTAACACCATCCCCTGCTCTCATCACCCACACTTCCCACCACCCCCCCCACCCCCACCGGGGCCTGTGAACTGGCCCCAGCGACCCGGCCTCACTTACCTATGGTCCTGTGGTCCAGCGCTGGGCCTGCTCCTAGGCCTCCTGTGGTACTGGCAGTGGCCACTGATGGTGCTGCTGATACTACTGAGCTGCCGGCCCTCTGATTGGCGGCAACTCTCGGAGGCAGAATCCTTAAAGGGACAGGGATCCCGGTGGCGGGCCCTTAAGTGCCTGAGAACCGTTGAATCGAGCCTGGGGCGAGGATGGGTGGTCTCCGAAAGGCCAAGGCACTTTGTCTTTATTGGCCTGGTGCCGGGAGCCCCGCTGGTACGACTAAATCTAGCCCAACATTTCTGGTCTGTGATCAGAACTGGGAAAAATTAGAAATGTACTAGGCTTTGAGCAAGTGAAAAAGGGGAGGGGGAAGGAAGAACAAAAGGGAAGGTCTGTGAAAGGTGGAAGACAGAAGAGATTAAGTGACAAAAGGTTTCATGGTACAAAGCCAAAGGGAGTGATAATGGAACAAGTAAAGAAACAAAAGATGTGTCTGGATGAGATGTGAATGGCAGAATAGCAGCCGTCCGAATGCAAAGTAAAGGAATTAAGAAAGAAACAAGAGGGGAAAAAAGAATCAGCAAAAAAAACGGGGAGGCAGATGTTATGATCTAAAATGATTGAACTCAGTGTTGGGTCCAGAGGCTGTAAAGTGCCCAGTAGAAAGATGGGAACTACTGATTGGCCACTGAAGGGCCTGAATTGGCCTCTGGGCGGGAAGTCCGTCTTTGGTCTTTCCCACCCCCGACTTAATCACACTGAGCTTCATTGGAACACTGCAGCAGGCCATGGATAGAAAGATCAAAGGGGGAGCAAGGCAGAGAATTGAAATGACAAGCGACAGGAAGCTCGAAGTCATGATTGCGAACTGAACAGAGGTGTTCCGCAAAGCAGTCACCTAGTCTGTATTTTGTCTCCCCAATGTAAAGGAGACCACATTGTGAGCAGCAAATATAGTATACTAAATTGAAAGAAGTACAAGTAAATCACAGTTTCACTTGGAAGGAATGTTTGAAGCCTTGGATAGTGAGAAGGGAGGAGTTAAAAGGGCAGATTTTGCATCTCCAGCACTTGAATGGAAAGATGCTGTAGGAAAGTGGGGAGGTATTGGGGGTAACTAAGGAGTGGACCAGAGTGTCGCGGAGATAACAGTCCCCTCGGAATGCTGAAAGGGGAGGGGAATATATTATATATATTAATACTATATGAAAATGTAGTAACTATTTCTGAAGGAAATGATCCCACTTGAGGTCAGCAAGAAATGTTATGTAGCCAGTGAATAGTTGTATAGAATTTAATACAAATCACTTTTATTGTAGTGGGATATGAATTGTGGAGAAACGCAGAATCCAAATGATGAATTGTATTAAAAGGTTCAAATCCAATTGAAATCTACTGTTCTTTGCTGACACAATGTAATTTCAGTAGGCATTCTTGAAGAACAGTACACAGTGCGTGAAATGTATTCATTAAGTGTAAGGAACAATTTCTTAAACTGCCAGATCTATCCTGTCCCATCAGCATCCCCAATGACCTTTCTAGCCAACAAATGACAACAGACTGTTTAAATGATTTTTGATCACTGCTAATTAGAATGAAGTACCTGCTGCATTTATTAATATACCTGTCACATGGTGACCGGTTAACTTCAGCTATAGAGAGCTGGCTTCCCACGCAGAACACCCACATCTTAGATCACAGCCTTGATTGTTTTTAAACCCCAATAATTGATTTTTTTGCCGATTCTCAGCTAGATTGCCAGGGTGCAGTGCCTGGATGCAGCAGTGCTCAGTACACTTTCGAAAGAAACAACGGGCAGAAGCTGATACAGATACAAAAATTTTGCCTCATGTCAATCAATATGAGGAACATTTCTCATGAGCTAATTTTCGCACCCTCCCAACTGAAGAACTGCGTGGAAATAGAAAAATAAAAAATAATCAAAGAAATTATTGAAATAAAAATATATTTATCTAAGTCAGATCTCTCCATTAAGAAATTATGCTCTCGTGAGTGCTCTTGTAAAATTAACTGAGTCATGCTGTACCTTCTGTATTTTGCCAACTTGACTTTCTCTATTTAAAATAACCATGATTTTCTGAGGTAGATTGCTATTTCCCTGTGTGTGTGTGAATGATGCACATTTGAGTATCAGCACAATGTGGTTCCATGGTGGATGCTTCACATTTTATTACCCAGTTCAATGAATGTGCATGTCTGTCAGTTCCATAAGCAAGCTAATGCCTCAATAATCAGTGTATGATGAATGAAATGATGCATATGGAGCAGGAGATGGATGGAATTTACTGCGGATCCTGAACATACGACACAAACAATGTCAGACTCCAGCAGTGATTCAGAGCACCTTGAAAAGGCAATTTTACAATGAAGAATTTTCACTTTCAAACACAGGGTCAAAGGAGCTTAATCCTAACTTGGCAAACTATAGCCAATAAAATGAAGCAGATTCCTACATGAAACAAGTGGAAAATATGAAATCACCCGAATGGCAGAGGAAAAGAAAAAACTGACATATCAGCTAAGAAATTTGTTTAGCTCTGGAAACCAATACAAAATGGGCATCGTGTTTGCAACATACACCTGAAGTTGTCAACCCGAAGCTCACTGCAAATTGGTCTTGGACGTCATCTGCATAAACCCAGCGAGCTGCACTTGATGCCCTTTGCCTCAGGAAAATCAGCCATCGCCAATGAAAGCCAGCCTGCATGTAGGTACTAGGAGAGGGTTGAGGTGAACCTGGGTGGAGGAGTGGAAATGATGAGTGAGGGCAAGTCCAGCTGGCAGAAGTCAGCAGGACTGTTCAGAAGCCAGGAGGAGCATTCCACATAAACTTAAGTTTAAAAAAAGCTGCTTATCTTTACTGTAACTTAATGGGACTGTAGACGCAGAAATGTTGAGCAGAGCAAACTTTTCCAGTTTATGCTGAATTTGGGAGTGGTATCCTAAAACAGGCAAAACCCTGCATGGCATTTTGAAGAAGCGTAATGCCTAATTCAGGTGGGCACCGTGGACACTTAGAGCTGAATTTTTGTTACGGGATCGAGAACTGGATGCCCAGAACATTTCTGGGTCCCTACCCCAAAGCTCGTAAGCGCTATCTTTAAATGGAAATACGTTAATTGCAAGTCCAGCACCCAATTGGAGACACCGGAAGCAGCCTGGAAGCGAGAACAGGTCACTGGGGGCAATCTTAAAAGGCAAACAGCACCATGACTGGGCTTGCTGTTGTCTTTAGTGATGCAACACCAGGGAAATGGGAGAGCCTCTGTGGGCAAGGTCATGCATCCCCAGATGGCACCCCAAGGTACTAATTGATGCAGTCTCACAGAGGAGAGAGCTCTTCTTCCCGGCCTCAGAAAGGAAAAATCCACTCGGCGAGACCAAGAAGGTGTGGATGGAGGTGGCCACGGAGGTCAGCAGCCAAGGACCCATAAGAAGGACCTGGGTCCAGTGCTGATAAAGGTTCAGTGACCTCTTGCAGTCTGGTGAGGTGAGTGGGCAATGACAACCTGTTCATTGGGCACCAATTTTCTAATCACCAGAAAGCACATGAGCTGACCTCACAGAATGCCCAGAATTCTACCTCACGTTGTCAGAATTAGTCAACCGTTGCAACACTGAGATGTAATCACCCTCACATATGGAGTGACATTCAAATAGGGACATCAGTGAGGGGAGTATCAGCCCACAAGTATGTCATGCTGGAAGAGAGGAGGACGGGCAGCCTACTCATGAATTTTTGTCCTCTCATTCTGCAGGAGAAGAGAGCCCATAATATGCCAGGTGGACGGACAGAGCAGGAGGTTGAGTGGCCCAACTCCACACGCTAACAGCAGTGGAGGAGGCAGCACTGGAGATCATCGGGGTGCCAATGAGGCATTCGGTGAGTGATGGCGAGACTGCAGGCCATGAGCAACAGGGGCTTTGGATAGCTCTTCTTGAGGTGAAGGGCATGGAGGAGACTCCTGCCCAATGCTGTCATCTGAGGGATTGATCTGCTGGTGCACTTGTTGAGTAGGACCAGTTCTCGTTATCATTCTCTGGTTTCTCCTAAAGGGTCAGTTGCACAGCAGCACCAATGTGGACCTGCCATATTGGCATAGACATCCTTGGCCGGGGGGGTGGAGTGGGGGGGTCAATGGAACCTGCACTGTCACAACATACCTTGGCACCTTCCATGAGCACAGAGACACTCACCTCGGTTGGGCCATAGATTACTGTAGAAAATGGGGGGCACTGAGTGACCCTCATAGCATGTGCGAGCTGGAGGACGAGGGTGAGGCAGAGTCAGTAATGGGCAGTCCTCCTCAGAGGACAGAGGGCAGACACAGTGATGCTTCACTGGGCAAAGATGCTGGGCCTCAGATGTCACAGACAAGGACAGCCTTTCTTGAGAACCAGTGGCAAAGATGTTCACGGCTGTCAGAGTTCCCTGAGGCCTTGAGGAGCCGTGGGCATGCAGTGGAGGAGTCCATGCACAGCACGTGCTCTGTTCTGACTCAGGGATTTGATCGCATGAGCTCCTCCACTGAGAGACTTTGGCAACCTCCTAAAGAGCCATACGTGGCACCGCTGAGTGGCTTCAGGAGCAGAATGATAATATTGTTACAACTAAGGCAGGCTGAGTGCACTGTTAATTCAGTCCCACTTCTCCACAGGTCACAGCATTTCATTAAATTTTCCCACTTAACAAAACAGCCAATTAGATACACTCTTTGTTCACCAGAGTAAAGCACACCAACCAGGTTTCTTTAAGCAACAACAAAAATTAACTGTTTATTATAAAACCAAGTCTTAACCAATAATGAAGTAAATCTATATACGAATTGAGATATTAAAGCTTCTTATTTTCCCTAGCCCTCATGCACACGCACATACATCCAAAAACTGGTTAACTGAGGAAAAAAAAGGATTTTGGTTTACAGCTGTTTCATAGACATGAAAGGAATAATAAAAACACTTAAATTGTCATGATATGGAAGGAAGTTCTTCGGTTTGCCGAGGTGTCCCAAAGTTGAATAGTTGGATGCCATTCAAAGTCTTTCCAGGCGAGGTTGATGAACAGTCTGTAATGGGTAGGTGTTCAAAGAACTTCAAGAGTAGAAGGCTTCACATAAGGTCTTCCATCAGGTATGCAGCAACTGGTCTTCTTAGGTCTTACAACAGCAGTATAGCAGTAGAGGGCTTCTTAAAATTTCAGGATTTCTTAAAACACAGGAGACAACAGGAAGTACACTTGATGCAGGGATTCTTCAAAGACAGGGGGCAATAGGAATTTGCCACATTTGAAATACAGGGTTTCTTCTCAAGAAATGCAGGATTCCTTTACAGAGAGGTAATACTTTTTCTGAGCCTTCCTCTGATCTCCAGGCAGGTCAAAATCAAATTTCAAATGCCTGCTTTTTGTCCAAAGCCACTGTTTTTTTTTTAAGTTCAAAACTGAAAGCATAACCTTCTTGAAACAGGTCACATGCCCAGTCTTAAATTCTGTCTTGTCATACAGAGGGTAGCTCTGAGGTCAACCTCCTGCTGGTTTCCTTGAAATTACCTGCATTCCAATCCTTGTTTATCAGTTCAGCTTCTGTTGAACTTCCTTTCAAAACATCCATAAAGTTTAGCTATTTGCAGGTGTCTCAATGTCCACTGAAATCCTTTTTCAGTTTTTTAAAAGCACAGAATCCTAAGTTTTAATACCAAAAAAATCCTCGTAACAATATGCACCAAAAGAGTAAAACTTTCTGTAGCATTGACCGCTCAGTGTCACTGATGACACAAAGGTGCTCAGAATAGATGCCAGCTGTGTCCCAGTCAGTGGCCGCTTTCAGCATCCATGGGTGCCAGGAAAGGGCTGAGACTATTAGAGTCTAATAAGTTCTGTTGATGGATGTTAAATACCTAGCAGTTGAAGGTAATAGGGTGAACAGGTATTGATTAGTTAATTGTACTCAGATGTATATATAAAGAAGAGCCAGCCAGCACTGGCTGGAGTGTGTTAGGAGTGGAGTAGTAAGCAATAAACAGTCCCCACTGAAGTATCCAAGTTTTAATGCCTTCTTCACAAACAGGATATGAGGGGACTCTGACAATGGTAGCAGAGGATGATTGCTGGAAAGTGAAGACTGGAGCCTGAGATTTATTTTCAGACAGGAGATTAGAATTGGAGGGTTTTTTTTGAAGACTGTAATTGGAGTTTTTTTTTGAAGAAAGAATGATTGAAACCAGGTGTGAGGTGTCAGGATATGATTTTCCACCACTATTTTGTGAAGCTGAACCTTACGATCAATGAAAAAATGAAGTTGATCTCTGGATACAGGTTATGTCTTTACCAAAGCAGAAACAAGGAATAGCCCTTGCACTTTCACCTCCTGCCAGAAGTAAAATCAGGTGCAAAGTGTTTTCTGAGCTAGAGGCTCATAATTTGGACAATGAAGAAGGTTTGGACAATCTCTTAAAATTTATGGATAAAATTGATATGAAAGATGACTTATTGAACACAAGAAATAGGAGCAGAAGTTGACCATATGGCCCATCAAGCCTATTCTGTCATTCAATATGATCATGGCTGATCTTGTGCTTCAATTACACTTTCCTGCCCCTCCCCATATCCCTTGATTCCTGGCGAGATCAAAATTCTATCTATCTCAGCCTTAAATGTATTCAATAATGGAGCATCCACAACCCTCTGGGGGAGAGAATGCCAAAGATTCACAACCCTTTGAGTGAAGCAATTTCTCCTCATCTCAGTTCTGAATGATTGACCCCTTAGCCTGAGACTGTGTCTCTGTGTTCTATATTCCCTGACCAGTGGGAACAATCTCTCAGCTTCTATCCTATCAAGCCCTTTCAGAATCTTGTATGTCTCAATTAGATTGCCTCTTATTCTTCTAAACTTCAGAGAATATAGGTCCAATTTACTCTGCCTCTCATCATAGGACAACCCCCTCATGCCAGGGACCAATTTAGTAGATATTTGCTGTACTGTCTCCAGTGCAAGTATATCCTTTCTTAAATGTGGAGACCAAAACTGCACACAGTATTCCAGGTGCGGTCTCACCAAAACCCTGTACAATTTTAGTATCACTTCTTTATTCCTGTACTCCAATCCCCTTGCAATAAAGGCCAACATTCCATTTGCCTTCCTAATAGCCTGCTGCACCTGCATGTTAACTTTGTGTGTTCCTTGTACGAGTACCCCCAAGTCTCTCTGAACATCAACACTTACCAGATTCACACCTTTTAAAAAAATATTCTGCTTTTCTATTTTTACGACCAAAATGAACAACTTCACACATCCCTACATTATACTCCATTTGCCATCTTGTTGCCCACTCACTTAACCTGTCTATGTCTCTTTGCAGCCTCTCTACATCCTCCCCGCAGCTTATCTTTCCACTGGGCTTTGTATCATCAGCAAACTTAGATACGTTATTCTCTGTCTCTTCATCCAAGTCATTAACATAGAGTGTAAATAGCTGAGGCCCCAGCACTGATCCTTGCGGCACCCCTCTATTCACTGCCTGCCAACTTGAAAATTGCCCATTTATGCCCACTCTCTGTTTCCTGTCGGTTAACCAATCCTCTATCCATGCGAATATATTACCCCCAACACCATGAGCTCTTATCTTGCCTATCAATCTTTTGTGTGGCACCTTATCGAATGTCTTTTGAAAATCCAGGTATACTACATCTAATGGTTCCCCTTTATCTAACCTACTAGTTACATCCTCAAAAAACTCTAATAAATTTGTCAAACAGGATCTCCCTTTAGTAAAACCATGCTGACTTGTTCGAATCATACCATGCTTTTCCAAGTACGATGTTAAGACTTCCTTAATAATAGTTTCCAGTATCTTCCCAATGACTGATCTTAGGCTAACTAGCCTGTAGTTCCCTGTTTTCTCTCTACCTCCTTTCTTGAAAAGCGGCATAACATTTGCCAACTTCCAATCTGTGGGGACCATTCCTGAATCTAAGGAATTCTGGAAAATCATAGCCAGTGCATCCACTATCTCTGCAGCTATCTCTTTTAGAGCCCTATGATGTAGGCCATCTGGCCCTGGGGCCTTGTCAGATTTTAGTCCCTCAAGTTTCTCCAATATTTTTTCTCGACTGATATTAATATCCTTAATTTCCTCACTGTTTTTAGCCCCTAGGTTACTGTCTATTTCTGGTATGGAACTTGTGTCATCTACTGTGAAGGCAGGCACAAAATATTTGTTCAACGCCTCTGCCATTTCCTATTCCCCATGATGATTTCTCCCGTCTCTGCCTCTAAGGGACCAACGTTTACTTTAGCTATTCTCTTTTTTATGTACTTATAAAAGCTCTTACAATCTGTTTTTATATTGCTGGCTAGCTTGAATGCCTATAAGGTGTGGTCAGGCTTTGATACATTTAGAAAAATGGATGCTTCTTGCATAGAAGAATATATCATGCAGTTTAACCGACAAATGCAAGATTGCTTTCAAGTTGTTGGATTGTGCTAGGATATCGAACATGGATAGGCTCTTGGTATTGACCAGAGTTAGATTCAAAGAAAGAGATGCGCTTTTGATCAAATGTCTGAAGCCTTAAAACATTTTTTGGGAAAACATTCATTTCTGGTCGCTTTCATGACACATATGGGCTCTTCAGCAGTGACACCAAAGATGGAGGATGCACTGCTAGCAGCATTTCAAGGCTGTTCAAATATGGGGCCCAGACTTCAGTACGAAGGAAGAATCACAAACAAAAAGAATGAGGAGAGGGACCCTTTTGGCAGCTATAACAGACAGCTGGAATTGGGCAATTATGGCAGAAGGATGAACCCCAGGAATAACCAAGGGGTAGTCAACGAATAACAGGGTTTTTGAGATGACATATGATGTGGAGGGTTCAGAAGGCGTGGATGACGATATGGATCAATCGGAAGGAGTTGTACTGGTCACAAGAAGCTTTAGTCCGGTAATGACTGTCCTAGTCACAGATTCGGTCAATTGCGCAGTACTAGACCGTGGGTGTTCGTCCACGGTATGTGGCGGGGACTGGTTACAATATTACCTGTATTCTTTAAGGAAAGGAAGACCAAAGTAAGGTCAAAGAATATGATAGTTCTACCTGTTTCAGATTTGGGGATGACAACGCGTTGAGATCACTAAAAAGAGTGGTCATTCCGTGTAAAATAGCAGGGATAATCCACTTTATTAGTACTGATGTAGCATCCGGTGAAATACCTTTGCTGTTAAGTAAACCGTCTGTGAAGAAGGCTCAAATGAAATTGGATATGGAACATGATAAAGTGATTGTCTTTGGGAGATCTGTAGATTTGCAGTTTCCACAGTCGGGACATAATTGTGTTCTTTTCACAAGACATAACAACATCTCTACGCAGAATGTTAAAGAGGTATTAATGGCATCTGTGGGTAGGGATTTAAAGGAGAAAAGGCAGATTATTTCAAAACTACATTGTCAGTTTGCACATCCATCTGGTCATAGGTTGAAGATTTTGTTAAAAGATGCAGGGTTAATAGATGATGACTATACAAAACTTACCTAGGATATCAGTGAAAAATGTGACTTCTGTAAAAAGAAAATACAGGAGGATGCCATTGCGACCCATAGTGAGTCTCCCCTTAGCAAGCAACTTTAATGAAACTGTAGAGATGGACTTGAAAGTATGGGATAAAGACAAAAACATTTTTCTTCTACAATTTATAGACATAGCAACTAGATTCAGTCTGTCAACGGTAATTTATAGTGAAGACAAAAAAGTAATAGTGGACAAGATAATGGAAAGATGGATAGGAACGAGACTGGGACCTAAATTTCTAACTGACAATGGAGGAAAATGTGCCAATGATGAGTTCAGGATTACGTGTGAAAATATGAATATTGTAGCAATGCACATGGCAGCAGAAAGTCCTTTTAGTAATGGGATTTGTGAGAGAAATCACGCCGTGATTGATGAAATGCTCAGAACGATTTTAGCTAACCAACCAAATTGTAAATTGACAACTGCTCTGGCGTGAGCGGTACATACGAAAACCATGCTTCAAATGATTGGGGGCAACAGCCCCTATCAATTAGTTTATGGCAGGGACCTGAAAATACCTTCAGTAATTTGGGATTTTTCCCTGCTTTAGAGGGAACTACAATTAGTTCAATTTTTGCAGAACATTTGAATGCCATGCATGCAGGGAGATGAGCATTTATTAAGGCAGAGGTTTCAGAAAAAATCAGGAGAGCTTTGAGGTATATTATGCCATCAGAAAAGAATTTTAAATCAAGGGACATGGTGTATTACAAAAGAGAAGGGCAGAAAGAATGGAGAGGCCCAGGAAAAGTTATAGGCACTGATGGCAAAATGGTAATTTTACAACATGGCAACCAAATAGAGTACACTCCTTGCAGCTTATTAGCATTGATTATACGCTAACAGAACCTAAACAAATGAGGGAAACTGATGATGCACCATGGACTTAGCATACACAAATGTTGGACCTTTATGAGCAACAGATTGTGGCAGATAACGGGCTAACTAAGAGTGGACAATGTTATAGTGAAGATCGAGATAAGGCCATTTATCCTAAAGGTCAACTACAGATAGGTGGATATGTACAGATAAAGTACTTCTCAATGGTACGTATAAAGCTAAGGCCAGATTTGAGGAACAACTAGGCGACCAAGACAGCAGGAAAAGTAAGTTTGAGGATTTTCCGAGCATTTTTAGCAAGACACTCATGGGAATGTAAGTCTATTGATATCAAAGCAGCATTTTTGCAAGGGGAAAAATTTCAAACAGAAGTATTTTTAAAGCCACCAAAAGAAGCTGGAGATATAGAGGGGAAATTATGTAAGCTAAACAAGTGTGTTTATGGGCTAAACGATGCATCCAGGGTGTGGTATTTTTCAGTTAGGTCTGTCCTACAAAAAGCTGGTTTATTACCACTGTGAAGAAAAACAAGAAGACATTTTCTTGATGCATGTAGACAATTTTCTGTGGGGAGAATCTGCGGAATTTGAGAAATTTGTGGTAGATAAAGTTATAAGGAGTTTAAAATTGGAAGTCGGGCTTCCGGAGCTTTTAAATATATAGGGATGGACGTTAAGCAGACTAAGTTGGGAGTAACCCGAAATCAACAGTCTTAACTACAGAATGTTAATATGATCCCGATAAATTGGGCCAGATCCTCACAAAAGGAAGACTCTGCAACCAAGGAAGAAGCAGACCAGTTAAGGAGCTTAATCAGGCAATTAAACTAGTTGTGCACACAAACTGGACCAGATGCATGCTATGATGTATTAGAATTGAGAAACATGTTACTGTTGGGGAAGTGCTGAAAGCAAATAAGATATTGAAGAAATCGAGTTTAGACAAATGTCCAGCCTTGGGTGACCCAGAAGAAATGAAATCAGTAATTTTTAGTGATGCCTCAGACGCTAATCTTCCCGATAGTTTTTCAAGCACAGCAGAGTTCATTATATTTTTGGTGGGAAGAAAGGATAGATGTTATCCATTAGCCTGGGAATCGAAGAAAATAAAGAGGATAGCTAAAAGCACCTTAGCTGCTGAGACACTTGCACTGAAGCGATAGATATGGGTATGTATTTATCGAGTATTTTAAAGGAACTCATATAAAGGGTAAATGGAGAAAAATTTTCCTATAGGATGCTATATAGATAACCATTCTCTCTGGGACAATGTCCATTTGACAAAAAGTGTCACGCAAAAGAGGTTGAGGATTGATCTCGCAAGTATAGAAAAAATGTTGGAACAAAATGAAATTTCAAAAATAAAATGGGTCAACGCGAGTCATCAGTTGTCAGATTGTTTTACGTAAAGAAGTGCTTGTTCAAAGAAATTGCTGGATGTCCTTGAAGAGGACCATCTTGTGTTGTGATGAGTTGATAGACCATGGAAATTTTTATGTTAAGTTCTCTTTATAATTCTTTAAACAAGTTTTTTTTATTGTTAAAAGAAAAAGAAGTGGGTGGGGGGGGGAATATACAGTATGTTAATGGCTGGTGCTGTTAAAGACTGATGGTATAATAATGTATAGAAGAATGTATCATCATTTTGTCTCTCTTTTTAGTTTTATATATATGTATTTAATTTAAAGAAAAGAAGGGAATCTGTTCATGTCTAATAAGTTCTGTTGATGGATGTTAAATACCTAGTAGTGAAGGTGATAGGGTGAACAGGTGTTGAGTGTTGATTGGTTAATTGAACTCAGTTATATATATAAAGAAGAGCCAGCCTGCACTGGCTGGAGTATGTTAGGAGTGGAGTAGTAAGCTCTGTGGCAAGCAATTAGCAGTCTCCACCAAAGCATCCAAGTCTCAGTGCCTTCTTCACAAATAGGCTTTGAGGTTACTCTGACAAAGATCGTCGTTGCAGCCGAGGAAGGGGCCACCCCTCGGGGGACACTGGCGTCACCCTTTGGCTCCTCACCTCCTCCGACTTAAGAATCTGTGCGCTAAGGCCCTATGGTAGAGGCAGCCCCTGCCATGACGTAGGCGCGGCAGCCTGTGGAGGAGCTCCCATGGGCACCTCCAAGTTGAGGTCGGAAGCCATGAGCATCTCAGTCGGTGGCCCAGAGTTGGGATCAGTCTGCCTCCACCTCATCCTCTGCCATAGGGGGAGCATCCCGTACAAGTGTTAGGGAGAGGAAGGTGCCAGGGTGTTAAATTCACTTAATGGGTCACCTGGGTGCTACTGTCTACCTCTGTTATTTTGTTTGCCTCTCAATGTAACTTCTTTATTTCACCACTCTGACAGGTGTGTTGTTGATGTCTTATCTCAAAATGACAGACAGCATTGTGGGGTGGGTGGCGGGGACTTGAGGCCTGAGAATGTTATGTGCTGATGCCTTATGATATTGGACAGTGGATGGAGGAACCTTCAAACTGCATGCTCATGGCTGCCAATGTGACCTTGCAGTTAAGGGTCATAATGGCAAAATAGCTCTGTATGCTGGAAGGTGAGTTGTGGGATCATCAGCCACAAGGGCTCGGGAGACATCAGATGATGCACTGTTGAATCAGCATCATCCTTTCTGCTATGGCAGCCTGAGGTCTGGGATGGCATAGCCAGGCACCCTCCACTGCCGGAGCGCTAGCCACCTCTAGAGCAATCCCCTCCTCCTCCACTTCTTCTACTTCCTCCTCCCAGTACTCCTCCAAAGTGGAGTGGCATTCCAACTCCTCTATCTCCAGGCCTCTTTCCAGTGTCATTGTTGTGCAGGGCGCAGCAGACAACCATGATATGGGAGATACTGGCTGGCATGTACTGGAGGGCACCACCTGACCGGTCAAGGCAATGTCAGTGCATCTTCAAGATGCCAATGGTCTGTTTAATGTGGGCCCATGTAAAGAGATGGCTCTGTTTGTCACGCCGCTCCCCATCTGTGTCTTGGTTTGAATGCGTATCAGGAGCTACAACCTTAGGGGATAACCCTTATCCCCCCAACAGCCACTCACGAAGCAGGATGTGGACCTGAAGAGTTGTAGCAGCTGGGACTCTTGCAAGATAAAGAAGTCATGACAGCTGCCCAGGAACAGGGCGCAGACCTGCAAGATTTATTTCCTATGGCCACAGACCAGCTGGACAATAGTAAGTAGCCTTTTCTGTTCAGGAATCTGACTGGCAGCTCTGTCAATGCCTTGATGGCTATGTGGTGCAATTGATGACACCCTGGACCTGAGGGAATCCATCGGTGGCAGCCAAAGCCCTCTGTGCCAGTGCAGGCCCATCTGTGTCAAAATGGATGTAGTCCCTCACCTTCCGGAATATGTCATCCGTGAATTATCTGATGGCGTGATGAGATGCCGATTGCAAGATGCCACCTAGGTCCGCAGATGATCCGTGCAACAACCTGATTGCATAGAAATTCAGAGCTACGGTGACCTTGACGGCTGCAGATAAGGCACTGCCATCGGGGCACGAGGCCTCAGGTCATTGTGGATCACAGCAAGCAGGCCCATGACCATCATCTTGGTGCTCTCAACTTTGCAAGTAGTTGACACTTGGGCGGTAGACCCAATGTCTTGGGTAGCACCTTCCCTTTGCAGCTCCCCGCCATGCTCCTCTGGCCTCCTGCTGTCGAGGAGGTTGCATCTTCTGCAGCTCATCATGGTTGCTCTGTCCAATGGCCTGCCCCCATCTGACCTCCCTCACCTGGGCTTTGTGCGTTCACCAGGCCTTTCCCTGCCAATACCAGGTGCCCAAAGTAATGCCAGCGACCTGTCTGGATTCTTGCCAGTCACCACGGGGAGAAGCAAGTCTTTCAGCTCCAGTAGTGGCTACTCTGTGACACTTTTGGAGAAGCTGAACTTTATTTTGGGCCTCTGCATTATCTTAATCAGCCCTTCCCATGGCCTTCATGACCCCCTGCAGTGTTTATGACTTGTACACCCCGCTGTGTTATAGACATGTCATTCTCCACGTTCGCTTCCTATCAAAATTGAAAACTGCTGCTGACAAACCTGTTAATGAGCTCCTCAATGAACTCAATTGGCACTTAAATTCGAAGCATGCGGGGTTGCCATTTCCTCTCTCCCAGTGTCCTTTTAAAAATGGCTTCGCATTCCGGAGGCGGTGGGACCCAGTGCCAACCTCCAAGAACGCAAACTTTAAATTGCACACGCACCCACTCCTGCCCCCCGTGGGCTTTAAAAATCTGGCCCGTGAAATGTGGTGGCTGCCTATTTGAGGACAGATAAAGATTTAGATTAAAAACTGAAGATTTAGGTGTCCAGGCTATGTCCCAGACCTAGACCCCAACGATGAGCCCGCCTATTTGCCAGTTGACATGCTGGTCTACTGGATCCCACTAGATTTACCAGCTCGCCACTCTACCAGTATGTTGGAACTTCAAGCCTGGGAGTCTCCGACCCCAAACATGTCTCCTCCTGTCTAAGGCTCATAACTGATGTAGCTGGGTCCTAGCCTACTTTGTGCCTGCAGAAATTTGGGCCCATAGCAACAGTTGTTACATTTGCTCACTTCATTCTTCAGCAGCTGATCTGGTTTCCACAAGATTATATTGCCTACCGCATGAACTGACTGCAACAATACTCAAATTGAAACTTCGATAGAGTCATCTAGTGACAGTCATGAGGGCAGCAGTAAGCAAGTACTATATTGCACTCCTGATATTAATTACCTACTCCTTCACCTATTCACTACCCATTCCCCCTCCTACCACTCCTTTATTCTTATCACTACTCCAAAGGGTTTAAAGTGCCCATTCAACTCTTATATATCTATCTTCCCCTTGCTTTGCTGTCACTCAACTCACCCTTTACACTCTGTATATGTTTTCTCACATTCATTTGTTCCCTCTGGCCCGAATGGTGAATTCAAGAGACCAGAGGCTTTCTCAACCTCAAAACATTTTCTTCCTTCCCCTCCACTTCTCCCTTCCAACAATTTCCTTCAAAGAAGCTTTGTTTGCTTTCAAAATACCAATTTTTTCAAATTGCAGCAAAGCAAACCTCCTGTCCATCTGGGGGCGGTAGCAGGAAAGCGCAAGTGATTTTGACGTGATAATTATTAATGACTACCAACTAGCCTCTCTTGCCCAGAAAGTAAATAATTATAAGTGTGCCGTGACATTTCTTAATTGTTTTAGATCATTTTAAAAATGTCAAATTCTAAATTAAACCATATTTTTTCTTTCTTTTCCTTTTGTCTTTTTTTCTTTCTCTTCATCCAATTTTGCTTTCCCTTTCTTTCTCTTTCTGTACCTGATTTGATATTGAATTCATCTACTCTAGTTCACCTTCCAACTCAGTCCTTTCACTGTTTATTTCTCAATCCTGTAATCTCTTGGGTTAAGGAGACAGACTTTGTCCTGTTGTTCACTGAGGTCCCTTACTGCATCATTATCAACTCTCACTTCCAGCAACTTTAGTATAAATGGGTGGTTGTTGGTCGGCGTGGACTCGGTGGGCCGAAGGGCCTGTTTCAGTGCTGCATCTCTAAACTAAACTAAACTAAACTTGGTGGGCAAAAAATTTAGAAACCTAAACATGCAATTGTAAGTCTAAGGCATGCCACAAGATGTCCCTAAATCAGTATGTCGAGCAACCAACTAGGAAATGGGCTATTTTAATCTATAATTGATCCATAATTGTGCAATGAGAAAGGGTTAATTAATAACCTTGGAGTAAAGGAGCCTCTAGAGTGATTATGATATGATAGAATTTTATATTGAGTTTGAAAGTGATTGAGTAATGTCAGAAACTAGGGTTTTAAACCTGAACAAAGCAAATTAAGTCAGTATGAGGGGAGAATTTGGCTGAGGTAGATTGGGATTTACGTTAAAAGATATGCCTGTCGATAAATGGAAAAAATTTAAAGAATTAATTCATAATTTGCAACAAATATACACTTCTTTCAGGAATTAAAACTTCATGGGAAAAGTGGTACAATTGTGGCTAACAAGAGCAATTAAAGATAGTTTAGAGATACAGCACTGAAACAGGCCCTTCGGCCCACCGAGTCTGTGCTGACCATCAACCACCCATTTATACTAATCCTACACTAATCCCATATTCCTACCACATCCCCACCTGTCCCTATATTTCCCGACCACCTACCTATACTAGGGGCAATTTATAATGGCCAATTAACCTATCAACCTGCAAGTCTTTGGCATGTGGGAGGAAACCGGAGCACCCGGAGGAAACCCACGCAGACACAGGGAGAACTTGCAAACTCCACACAGGCAGTACCTGGAATTGAACCCAAGTCGCTGGAGCTGTGAGGCTGCGGTGCTAACCACTGCGCCACTGTGCCGCGTATTAGGTTAAAGGAAGAGGTTTATGGCATTGCTAAAAAAAAAGCAGTTGGGAGGCTTTTAGAATTCTACAAATGATGACCAAGAAATCATTAAAAAAAGAGAAAAGAAAATACAAAAATAATTTAAAATAAGCTAGCAAAGATACATAAAAACAAATTGTAACAGCTTTAATGGTTATGGAGAAAAGATATTAGCGAACATCAACCTGAATCCATTAGAGACAGAGACAGGAGAAATTATAATGGGGAATAAGGAAATGCCAAGGACATTAAACACATATTTTGTATTTGTATTTTGTAGGACAAAAATCAAAGTTGATACGCTAGGCAGTACTGAGGGAGTGCTGCAATGTCGGAGGTGCTGTCTTTCAGATGAAACATTAAACTGAGGCCCTGTCTGCCCTCTCAGGTGGACATAAAAGATCCCATGGTGCTATTTTGAAGAAGAGCAGGAGACTTATCCACTGTGTCCTGGCCAACATCTATCCCTCAATCAACATCACAAAAACAGATTATCTGGTCATTATCACATTGCTGTTTGTGGGAACTTGATGTATGCAAATTGGCTGTTGCTTTTCCTACAAGAGACTATACTTGTTACGACCAGGTGAGAAAGAGGTCTAGGGTTCCCTCTCAGCCTTCACCTGGTCCTACCATAACAGGGTTTAATTTTAAACACACTTTTTTTTAGCTCCCCCTTAATGAATCCTTGTTCACTATTTTCCAATTATAAGGCAAAGAAACTAGCCAAGCAGGTTTTCTTAGGTTTGTAGAAAAAAGGTTGAACTTCATTAAACTTAAACTCTAATTCGGTTAACGCCTACGGATACGTGACGTGCCCACGCTGGAATGCATACACGATACACACATGCAGATAGAGACAGAAAAGAGCAGAAGAAATAAAGTGGAAAAGTTTGAGGCAATATCTGAAGATGGTTTTGGTTACTGTTCTTCAAGCTCGCTGTAATGTCCTTGATTGTAGATAGGTCTTGCTTTTCGTTGGGGCCCAGTATTCTTCTTAAACCTTGTTCGATGTAGGAAACTTTTCTCTCTTGAAGTTCATGTGTCCTCAGTGGGTCCAGAGGCTTGTGAGAAAGAGATGGGAGCAGACAGGAGAGGTCTTCTCACTGCAGGAGCAAACAGTCTTTCTGAGTTCAAAAACTCTGTGGTTCGTTCAAAAAACCCTGGACCTGCCAGTTAGTCATGTGACCAGTTGGTTTAACCAGTCCTGGCTTTTGTGGATTGTATCACCTTAGCAGTCTCTGGAATGATCTTCCTTACACCTTCAATGTCTGGTGATCAAAATCCATTGTCGGTTGAATGTGTCAGGGAATGGACCTTTTGTCTCCACAAGCACTGTCTGTTAGTATGCAAATGTTTTTCAGCTATGTGTCTGGCAACTCTTATAACAGGCTTTCTCTTCTTCCCAGCCAGTTTAAAATTACTGTTCATATGACAAAATGAATATGCCTCATTCTTGGCAGGTGGGGGCCTGCATGACAACTTTAAAAGTACTTTGTTGGCTGTAAAATGCTTTGGGGAATCCTGTGGTTGTGATAGACACTCTATAAATGCAAGTCTTTCTTATCTTTTCTGTCTTCAAGGTAAAGGACAGAAAAAACTTTCCAGAAATAATGGGTAACCAAGGATCTAGTGAGAATGAAGAACTAAAAAATTAGTATTGGTAAATAAATAGTACCAGAGAAATTAATGTGACTGAAGTCAATAAATCCCCTGGACCTGATGGCCTGCATCCTCAGATTTCAAAAGAGGTAGCGATAGAGGTATTCAATGCATTGGTTTTTATCTTCCAGAATTCTCTAGGTTCTAGAATGGTTCCTGCAGATTGGAAGGTGGTAAATATAACCCCACTGTACAAGAAAGGAGGGAGAGAGAAAACAGGGAACTACAAGCCAGTTAGCCTGACATCAGTGGTAGGGGAAATACTAAAATATATTATTGGGGCTCTAGTAACAGGGCATTTAGAAAATTGTAACATGATCAGGCAGAGCCAACATGGACCTATGAAAGGGAAATTGTGTTTGACAAATCTGTTAGAGTTTTTGAGGTTGTAACTAACAGGGTATATAAGGGGAGAACCAGTGGATGTAGCATATCTGAGTTTTCAAAAAGCATTCGATAAAGAGGTTATGACACAAAATTAAGGCTCATGGGATTGTGGGTAATATATTGACATGGACTGAGGATTGGTTAATGGACAGAAACAGAGAGTAGGAATAAATGGTTCATTTTTGGGTTGGCAGGCTGAAATCAGTGGGGTACCGCAAGGATCAGTGCTTGGCCTCAGCTAATTACAATCTATGTCAATGACCTAGATGAGGGGACCGAGGGTAATGTATCCAAGATCGCTGATCGTGCAAAGTTAGGTGGAAAAGTAAGCTATGAGGAGGACGCAAAGAGGCGGCAAAAGAATTTAGACAGGTTAAATGAGTGGGCAATAACATGGCAAATAGAATATAATGTGGAGAAATGTGGAAGTATGCACTTTGGTAGGAAAAGTAGAAAAGCAGAATATTTTTAAATGGTGAGAGACTGGAAGATGTTAGAGGGATCTGGGTGTTCTTGTACACGAATCACAAAAATGCAGACACAGCAAACAATTAGGAAGGAAAATATTATGTTAGCCGTTATTACAAATATATTGGAGTATAAGAATAAAGAGGTCTTACTACAATTATATAGGACTTTGGTGAGACAACACCTGGAGTACTGTGTACCATTTTGGTCTCCTTAGGTTATATTTGCCTTACAGTAAGTGCAATGACCATTCACTAGACTGATTCCTGGGATGATGGGATTGTCCCATGAGGAGAGATTGAGTTGACTAGGCCTATATTCCCCAGAATTTAGAAGAATGAGAGGTGATCTTGTTGAAACATATAAAATTTTTAAGAGGCTTGACAGGATAGATGCTGGGAGGATGTTTTTCTTGGTTGGAGAGTTTAGAACTAGAGATTACAATCTCAGAATAACAGGACAGCCATTTAAGACACAGATGAAGAGAATTTCTTTACTCAAAGGGTTGTGAATCTTCGGAATACTCTCCCCAGAGAGCTATGGATGCTCAGTCGTTGATTATTGATCTCTGTCTTGAATATAGATTTTTGGATAATAAGGGAATTAAGGGATCTGGGGATAGTGCAGGAAAGTGGAGTTGAGGTAGATGATCAGCCATGATTTTATTGAATGGTGGAGCAGGCTTGAAGGGCTGAATGGCTTACTCCTGCTCCTATTTCTATGTCCTTATGTCCCATTCCAGCAAAGTCATGTCCACTATTTTTTGGCATTTGTTAGTGCATAACCTTTGCCCTTCATCAATAAGTGCTGGTCTGTCAACAAGAAGTTCCAGGTTATGTTTATTTAACACTTTTTAGAGTTGGTATTTACTTATTTCATTACTTTGCAAATGCTCATCTGTTCATTTTAATTACTGTTTATGTGATGTTGTGATGTATATAGTTAATTTATGACAAATTAGACAGCTTCATCTATTTTATTACAGTTGGATATGGTAAAACTTTTAAGAAACATGGGCAAAATGATCAACGATTAGATGTAGCCCCTGATTTGGAGAAGAGGTCAGCAGTGTTGACAGAGTTAATTGAATGCACTGAATGATAATGGGATTGATGACTGGACAGAAGGAGAAACAGTCACTGAAAATAGGATGGACATAAAGGAGTATGCTGAAGAGAAGGAGAGGGTGATGGAGAGTTTGACAGTATGGAAATCGGCTACAGGCAGACAGATGGATACTCAAAAAAGGACAAGGAGTGAATTAAACTGTGCACTGAATGGCAGGTACACAGTGCAGAGTTTTTTTAAAAATGGCAAAGATAAAAACATACCAAAAAGACATTACAAATAAATCCTGATACATACATCGTTATTTTTTGTAACCTATCTATATGAAGAGACACCATAGGCAGAATTTTAACTGTCAAGGGGGGAACCGGTTCGGGTGTGGCTGGGAGTTATGTTGAGGGGGGGCAGGGAGGCGGAGGTTTTAAAGCCCCGAAAAATGGCGATGGGTCAGGAACCTGACATGATCCCAACCATTTCCGGATTAACCCGGGTGGGTTCGCAGTTGTCAGGTAAGTGATTACAATATTCAAAGAGGCAATTAACTGCGAATTTAACCCAGCATTTTGTCTATAACAGCCAGTGTACGGGTTTCCCGAGCTGTGTGGAACTCACCAGGGTCAACGAGGCAAGAAGACAACAGGGTCTTAATGCACTATGAAACTGACATGCTGGGAAGCCTTTAAAGAATGAAATCACAAAGCTTGTGGCCGGCTTCAGTGAAAGACTTGTCCTTGCTGCATTTGTTCCGTGAGCCTGAATTCACTACTTTGAAGGTCATTTCCAACTTTTTGGAAGTACTTTTACAATTACAAATGGGTTCCTGACCCACTACTGGCCTCCACACTACTGTTCTGTTGTGATTCTGGTCCATGATTCTGGATTACAATAAACAAAGTAGTAGATGGCTGCTCAGCTCACAAAACACTGATACCAAATTAAAGCTTGAACAATTGATAACGTCTGAAACACAAAATATTTGTCATAAAAATCATGTCACCGACTACATCATGGGACCGCGAATTTGGTATATTCAGTAGGCTCCTGTCTGCCTGGGATGGGGAGCCTTCCTGTACCTGAAACTGCAGATGCTGGAAATCTGAAATAAAAAACAGAAAGTGCTGGAAATACTCAGCAGGTCAGGCAGCATATGTGGAGAGAGAAGTAGAGTTAACGTTTCAGGTTTGTGACCTTTCATCAGAACTGGCAAAGGTTAGAAAAGAATTAGGTTTTAAGCAAGTGAAGAGGGGGGAGGTGTGGGTTGTGGGGAAGAGAACAGAAGGGAAGGTGTCTGATAAGACAGAGGACAGAAGAGATTAAATAACAAAGCTGTCATGGGACAAAGGCTAAGAGAGTGTTAATGCTTGTGGTAAAAAAACAAAGCATTAGTCCAGATAGTGTGTTGAGGCAGAGTAATGAGAAGTTCTGTCCACATGAAAAAACAGGCACATGGTTAAAAAAAAATAATTTAGAAAAGTATAAGAGAAAAGGCCAGTCATGCTCTGAAATTGCCTAACTTAAGGTTGAGGCTGTAGAGTGCCTAATCGAAAGATCAGGTGCTGCTCCTCGAGCTTGAGTTGATGTTTGCAGGAAGTGTAATACCTTCCCTTTTATCTCCTCTCTCCTCACCATCCAAGGCCACAAACTCTTCTTCCAGGGGATGCAGTGATTTACTTGTACTTCCTTCAATTTAGTATACTGCACTCACTGCTCACAATGCAGTCGCTTCTATATTGGGGAGACCAAATGCAGATTGAGTGACCGCTTTGCGGAACATCTCCACTCAGTCCAAAAGCATAACCCTGAGTTTCCGGTTGTTTGCCATTGCAAGACACCCCTCCTGCCCTCAGGCCCACATTTCTGTCCTTGGCCTGCTGCAGTATTCCAGTGAACATCAACGCAAGCTCGAGGAGCAGTACCTGATCTTTTGATTAGGCACTCTGCAGCCTCACGGATTCAACCTTGAGTTCAGCAATTTCAGAGCATGAAAAAATATTTTTCTATTTTTTATTATTTCATTTTATTTTATTTTTTTAACTATGTGCCTGCTTTTTCATGTGAACAGAGCTTCTCATTACTCTATCATTAACATTGGGCTGTATTTTATAGAAGCCATGACGTCAGGATTTGTGGTGGGGGGCATGAAGATGGCCCCGGATGAGGCCCGCCATGCATCTCAACGCCAGCAGGGCCCGGCCTGATACTGCTGGTGGCAGTGAGGCCTCGTGGCAGCCCCCCACCGCGTAGCAAAGGGACTGCCATTTAAATATTTAAATAAATTCAGTTACCTGAAATAATGAGTCTCCTGTTGCATTCTAAAGTCTCACCACGATCTTCACCCAGGCAGCCAGCACTGCTGCGCCTTCGGATACCCATCAGGGGAAACGAGGCGCAACAGTGATGGGGAGATGGGAGGAGGTAAGTTTCTCAGTGTGGGGTGGCAGGGGGAGACGGGATCAAATAAATGTCATGGGTGTAGGGGATGGTGGGAAGGATGGGAAGGGTCTTGTTTAAAGTTTGTGCAGCTTGTGTGGGGGGGCGCGGTAAGATCAAATTGGGAGAGGGGCGAAAGAAATGTATTTATTTATTGTAATTCAATTTTACTTTAAATATTTAAATGTCTCGGTAGGGCTGACAGCCCTTTAAAAATGGCACCAGCGCCTGCGCATAGGCAGCTGATGCCATTGCCAGGGATGGACAGGCCGCCTCCTCCACGTGATCAGGGGTGGGTGGGTGGGGGACCCGCCCCTGGCATGCGGCCAAATTTTTTTGCCCGCCGCTGATTTTGACGGCAGGCTTATAGAATTCAGTCCACTGTCTTCGGACTAATGCTTTGTCTTTCACCACAAGCATTAACACACTCTTTGCCTTTGTCCCATGACAACTTTGTAATCTCTCTTGCCCGCTGCCTTATCACACACCTTCCCTACCAACCACCAGCAGCACACCAGCAGCTCCCCCCCCACCACCAACCCGGTCACTTGCTTAAAACTTAAATCTTTTCTAACCTTTGCTAGTTCTGATGAAAGGACACAGACCTGAAATACTAACTCTGCTTCTTGCTCTACAGATGCCTGACCTGCTGGGTATTTCCAGCACTCTCTGTTTTTATTCCTGTGCCTGAAATGCCCCTGGTTAAAATGGCAACTGGAAGGAATGCAGGGCGGCATAGTGGTTAGCACCGCAGCTTCACAGCTCCAGCGACCTGGGTTCGATTCTGGGTACCGCCTGTGCGGAGTTTGCAAGTTCTCCCTGTGACTGCGTGGGTTTCCGCCGGGTGCTCCGGTTTCCTCCCACAGCCAAAGACTTGCAGGTTGATAGATAAATTGGCCATTGTAAATTGCCCCTATTGTAGGTAGGTGGTAGGGAATATGGGATTACTGTAGGATTAGTATAAATGGGTGGTTGATGGTTGGCACAGACTTGGTGGGCCGAAGAGCCTGTTTCAGTGCTGTATCTCTAAATAAATAAATAACCTGCCAGCCATCAGTTTCATTTCTATCCTGACTTGTATGTGCTGGGCAGGCTGAATACAGTGCCTGCCACAGGGCTACCTGTAGTTCTGAAGGACATGTTATCTAAAGGACCACATCTCTAAATCTCATCATCATAGAATCTATGAACCTACATGGGGGAATTGTTTATATCACTCATGTGTCCATAACATTTCCTTTCTCCCTTCAAAGGAAAAGATGGGTCTACAAGCAACAACAAAGAAATAGAACTGGGGAGGAGGAGCAGCACACTAGAAACCCTAAGTGCATATGAAGAGGAAGTTCTGCAAATTATGGGCTTGAAGAACCTGTAGGAGATGGCAAGGTAGAGGTGAAATGGCAACAGAGGTTGGTAAAATCTGGAAAATGCTCATCATAGGAGCCTCAATCTTATGTGCTTCCTCAAAGTATTGCAATGCCCTTACATTCAGCAACTATTTAATCAAAGGGAATGGCACTCTGAACAGCACTTCTGTCTGTCATATTGTAGGTGCCTTGCAGGAAGGCGTGGCCATGATAATTACCAAACAAACACCCACTGAAGAATCAGCTGCCAGGACCAAAACCTTAACTGCTGTCACAAATTACTGTTTTTTTCACACAAGAATAATGGTGGGTGTCGTGAACTTGCCATTATTTTCCTTGCAATTTCCACGTCATTAAAATGCAATTTGCAGCTCAGTTAAGTTTGACACACATAAGAGAAATATAATAATGGGTAAATGGAAATTAAATCAGACTGGATACTAGAATGGCAAAACTGTGTCAGGTTAGTGGCACAGATGCAAAATATCTGGATTAGAGACTGAATAAAACAGCAACAAAACATGAACCATGCTGCTATATAAGTAAGTGATTGTGAATATCATAATGTAATGCTAACTGAAGTCAGGGTTTGCAGCTGCTGAAAGTTTTGCTAGCAAAATATCATGCTGTAGCTTGATATATTCCTGCCGATTGGTAATTTTATTTTTGAAACTAGTATAGCTCCTAAGACATTGCTTGCAGTTAATCTTGGGCCTCAGTTGTGGTATCTGATGCTTCCTATGGTCCTCCAGCAGTCTAAATACAATAAGTCGCCACTGTTATGGGGCAGACTGGTATTCTGAAAGGGCAGTAGATTATTTGGGATTCTCACCAAGAAAGGAGGGGCACATTAATATGGAACCGTTCAAGGGAGACTCGGGAAATCTCTTTATTTTCCAAGTGGCCAAGCCACCCTGCACTGCAAGAATATAGTAAATATACTTGAGGAATATCTTTACTCATCAAATGAGTGATGCCAGATAAAAATAAGCCCTTACTAGTGCTGACAGGTGCAGGCCTTCACAGGTATATTTATAATACTGTGCTTTGCTCTAGCCAGAGTCCCAAAGGACCATAGGCATCTCTCCCCATTAGAGAGAGACAGTTGGTGATATATAGTTTGAGGGTCATCACTCCTCAAGTGTGGGGGAAGACAAGGAGGCAGGTCTTCATGAAGTACCACAGCCAGTACGGGGATTGAACCCATGCTGTTGGCATTTTTCTATATTTCATGCTAGTTGTCTAGCCAACTGAGCTAACTGACTCCCCCAAATATTCCTCAATATTGATTGTAAAAGTGACTGGCAGTTTTAACTTCAGTTTTTTAAAAATTTGTTCTTGGGATGTGGGCAATGATGACAAATCTGCATTAGTTTCCCATCTCTAATTGCCCTTGAACTGCTGGGGTCCTGGTAGTGATTGTGTTCCCACAGTGATAATAGGTAGAGAATTTCTGGATCTTGATCCACCGACAATGCACAAATGTCCACGCCAGGATGGCGTGAAACTTGTAGGCAAACTTCGAGGTGATGATGTTCCCACAACATTGCTACTTTTGGCCTTGGTAGTAAAGTTGCAGGGGAGGGATGTGCTTCTAAACAACTTTGGTGAGTTGCTAACTGCATCCTTTGAAAACACATACTGCAGCCTCAGTATGTCCTGAATGGAGGTGGTGGATATTGAGTCGAGCAGCAAGGGCACCAATGAAACAATTGCTCTGTTATGAATGATGTCAAGCTTCGAGTGTTGTTGCACCTGCAAATCCAGGCAATTGATGATTATTCAATCACACTCTTGATTTGAGTTTTGAAGATAGTGGTGAGTCTTTGTGGAGGTCAGAAGGTGAACTATGCATCACAAAGTGCCCTGCTCTTGTACCCATGATGTTGATGTGACTGGTCCAATGTAACTTCTGGTCAATGGTGATTTCCCCCCCCCCCCCCCCCCCCCCCTCAACCCACACAAATATGTTGATGTTCGTGCTGTTGAACATCAAGAAGAGATGACTGAACTTTGTCTTGTTGGAGATGGTCATTACATGTCAAGATGTGACACAAATATTATCGAGGTCCTGCCGTAGGCTGGAATGAGCTGCTTCATAATGGGATTGGGAATGGAGCTGAATGCTGTGCAATCATTGGCAAATAGCTTCAGTCCTGACCTTATAATGTAGTGAAAGTCATTAATAAATCAGCTAAAATGGTTTGATCCCCAAGAATATCAGCTTTGCTAGAACGTTTTGGTGCCATTCTCACATCAAATGCTGCCTTGAAGTTGAGGGCTGCTAATCTCATCTTTCCTTTGGCATTCAGCTTTTTATCCATGTCTGAAACAAGGCTCTGATGAGGTCTGAGTTCAATGGTGCTGGTAGAACCCAAACGTAGAATTAATGAGCAGGTTATTGGTGAATAGGTATCATTTGAATGTGCTATTGATTCATTCCATCATAGTTTCCAGGTGATGCAGATTTCTAAGAGTATACATTTTCAAACTGAAATCCCAAGGGGTCCATGAAGGCATCAAACTCAACCGTTCAATGCGTTCTATATTTATTGGCTGACTGACATATTATTTATATGAGAAGAGGCACTGTGAACTAAATGGTACAATTTTAAAGAGGGTACTGGAACAGAGAGACCTAGAGTTATGTATAAAAATCTTTGAAGATGGCAGGACAAGTTGATAAAGCTGTTTAAAAAAGCATATTGGATCCTTGAGGTTCAGTAATAGAGGAATAGAGTACAAAAGCAAGGAAATTACGGTAAACCTTTATCAAGCACTGGTTAGCCCTCAGCTGGAACATTGGACTGGATTTTACCGTGGGCTTTGGGACCCCAGTGTCAGGACCAAATGGGGGCCTGAGCTCACACTTGCCAGAAGCATGCCTGCCAGTGCAATCTTCCCAGAGGTGACCTCCTAATTGGCTGCCTCCGTGTTCACCATCCTAAAGGATGATGGATGAACTCTTGATGTTGCCTGCCCCATCAGAGAGCTCTGGAGACTCAGCAGCCTCACCGGAAGAGGTGGGTGCTGCTTAGGCAGGTCAGGGACCATAAGGACACCTCAACATGGAGGCGCAATTGGAGATGTTCATGAAATTAAAAACTGAAAAGGATCAAAGCCAGTAAGACATCACGGAGCGAAGGGGAAACACTCTGGAAGATTAGTTTCGGCCGTGGGAGCAGTCTTTAGGAACATAGGAAATAGGAGCAGGAGTAGGCCATCCGGCCCCTCAAGCTTATTCTGCCATTCAACCAGAACATGGCTGATCTTCTACCTCAATGCCATTTTCCTGCACTATCCCCATATCTCTTGATATCTTTAATGTCTGGAAATCTATCGATCTCTGACTTGAACATAGTCAATGATTGAGTCTCCACAGCCCTCTGGGGTAGATAATTCCAAAGATTCACTACCCTCTGAGTGAAGAAATTCCTCCTCATTTCAGTCCTAAATGGCCTACCTGTTATTCTGAGACTGTGTCCTTTGGTTCTAGGCCCCCCAGCCAGGAGAAACATCCTTCCTGCATCAACCCTGTCGAGCCCTGCAAGAATTTTGTATGCTTCAATGAGATCACCTCTTATTCTTCTAAGCTCTAGAGAATACAGGCCCAGTCTCCTCAACCTCTCCTCATAGGACAATCCCGTCATCCCAGGAATTAGTTTGGTGAACTTTCGTTGCACTCCCTCTATGGCAAGTATATCCCTCCTTAGGTAAGGAGACTAAAACTGTACACAATACTCCAGGTGTAGTCTCACCAAGGTTCTATACAATTGCAGCAAGACTTCTTTACTCATGCACTCAAACCCTCTTGCAATAAGGGCCAACATACCATTTGCCTTCCTAATTGCTTGCTGCACCTGCACCTGAAGTCCCTTTGGACTTCAACACTTCCCAATCTCTCACCATTTAAGAAATGCTCTGCATTTGTTTTTCCTACCAAAGTGGATAATTTCACATTTTTCCACGTTGTATTCCATCTGCCATGTTCTTTATCACTCACTTAGCCTGTCTAAATCCCCTTGAAGCCTCCTTGCATCCTCCTCACAACTCACATTTCCACCTAGTTTTGTGTCATTAGCAAACTTGGAAATATTACGTTTGGTCCCCACATCCAAATCATTGATATAGATTGTGAATAGCTGGAGCCCAAGCATTTTCTTGCCTCTGGCCCCGTCATTCGGGCATGTTGCTTCTGGCTCCGAAGACCCTTCAACCTGCCACAGGGAGCCCATCTCCATTGAGCTGGTGGCCTCCGCACGAAGTGGGGGATCACTCCACTGGCAGCAAAACGCCGGCAAGGCTGCAAAATCTTTATTGGCTGCTCGTGTCTGTGATGCATGCAACCGATCTGGTTCCCTGCCCACCCAGGGAAACTTCTCCAGGGGGAGGAATGCACTATTTTCCTGGGCTCCCTGCCTCCAACCCCATCTCCATGGGGCTAGGAAAATCCAGCCCATTGTTTTCAATTTAGCACACTTTAGAAAAGTTGTCAAAGCCTTAGAGAAGGTACATAAGAGATTTATTAGAATGATACCAGAGATGAGGGACTTTAGTTATGCAGAGCGACTGGAGCAGCTAGGATTGTTCTCCTCAGGGTGGAGTAGTTTAAGGGGAGATTTAATAGAGGTGTCCAAAACCTTAAAGGCTTTTGATAGAGCAAATAAGGAGCAACTGTTTCTAATGGCAGAAGGGTCAGAAACCAAAGGGCACAGATTTAAGGTAGTTATTAAAAGAACCACATGCGACATGAGGAATTTTTTTTTAATGCAGCGAGTTGTTGTGATCTGGATAGCATTGCCTGAAAGGGTGATGGAAGCAGATTTGATAGTAACATTCAAAAATGAATTGGATAAATATTTTAAGCAGAAAAAATTGACAAGCTGTGGGAAAGGAGGAGTGGGACTAATTGGATAGCTTCTTTAAAGAGCCAGCATAGGCATGATGACTTCTGTGCTGTATCATTCTATGATAAACTAATAAAAATGCCTTCTGAAATTATTGCTGTTTTTCTTTGGGTGATGGGCATTGCCTTTCAAATGTTAGGATGGGATAACTCAGGGAGTGTGTTGATACTTGCAGAGCGTCTTTCATAAAGAAAGCCATATTCTGGTTCAACAGTCCTTGGGTGTTTTACAATTACAATCAGCAAGGGAGCTGCAGAGCAGTCAGCTCCCCCAGACCCAAACCTCCCAAAACATTACAAATTTTAAAAATGCATTTTCCTGTACAGGGGAATTGCTGTGGCAATTGATTTTGGTTTGAGTCGTTCGTCTCTACCAGTTGAATATTCAGGTAATGGTCTTGATGCTTTGATAATGGGAACAGGATAGGTGGTTCACTCAGATTCCCCAGGTCATTGTCCTTGATGGGTCTGTGCAGACATGCTGTCTCCATCTCAATGCACTGGGATGTGGAAAGTACAGTGATGCAAATTGGGGAGGCCATCTTTAGCTGCCAGCATCGAGGCACTCTTATCTGTTTTTGTTAAAAATTCAATTCAAAGCCGGTGGATTAAAAATCATCATTCGACATAGCACATTTTCGTGACAGACTTAACTACACATACCCACCTTTGCCCCATATTCTTTAAATACCTTTGGCTAACAAAAATCTTTCAATTTTAGTTTTAAAATTAACAATTAATCTAGCATCACTTGCTGTTTGCGGAACAGAGTTCCAAACTTCTACCACCCTTTGCATGAGGAAGTGTTTCCTAATTTCACTCCTAAAACCTCCAATTTTTTGACTATGCACCCAATCCTAGACTCCCCAACTAGCAGAAATAGTTTCTCCCAATCCACCCTGTCTGTTCCCCTTATTGTCTTGAAAACCTTGATGAGATCACTCTTAACCTTCTAAATTCCAGGTAATACAACCCGAGTTTATTTAATCTCTCCTCGTAGCTGAACCCTTGGATTTCAGGTATAATTCTAGTAAATCTATGCTGCATTCCATCCAAGGCCAATATAGAATCATAGAATGTTTGTAGCCCTGGTCCACTCCTCCATCACCCTCAACACCTCGTCCTCTTCCCACGCAAGCACAGGAGGTGTAACACCTGCCCTTTTACTTCCTCTCTCATCACCATCCAAGGCCCCAAACACTCCTTCCAGGTGAAGCAGCGGTTTACTTGTACTTCTTTCAATTTAGTATACTGTATTCTGTGCTCATAATGTGATCTCCTATACACTGGGGAGACCAAATGCAGATTGGGTGACTGCTTTGTGGAACACCTCTGCTCAGTTCGCAAGCATGATTCTGAGCTTCTGGTTGCTTGCCATTTTAATTCACCACCTTGCTCTCAAGCCCACATTTCTGACTCGGCCTACTGCAGTGTTCCAGTGAAGCTCAACGCAAGCTCAAGGAATAGTAGCTCGTCTTTCGATTAGGCACTTTACAACATTCTGGACTCATCCTTGAGTTCAATAATTTTAGACCATGACCCCCATTTTGATTTAAAAACAGAAACTGATGGAAATACACAGTAGGTCAGGCAGCATCTGTGAAGAGGGAAGCAGAGTTAACGTTTCAGGTCTGTGACCTTTCATCAGAACTGGCAAAGGTTAGAAAAGGATTAGGTTTTAAGCAAGTGAAGGGGGGTGGCGCCGGTAGTGGAGAAGAGAACAGAAGGGAAGGTGTCTGATATGGCAGAGGGCAGAAGAGATTAAATAACAAGGTTGTCCTGGGACAAAGGCAAACAGTGTGTTAATGCTTGTGGTGAAAGACAAAGCATTAGTCCAGAGAGAGTGTTAATAGCGGAATAATGAGTAGCTCTGTCTATATGAAAAACAGGCACATAGTTAAAAATAAAATAAAATGATAATTAAAAAAAATATAAAAAGGCCAGTCATGCTCTGAAGTTATTGAACTCAGTGTTCAGTCCACAAGGCTGTAGAGTATCTAATCGAAAGATCAGGTGCTGCTTCTTGAGCTTGCGTTGATGTTCACTGGAACACTGCAGCAGGCCAAAGACAGAAATGTTGGCATGAGAGCAGTGTGGGAGTGCGGGGGGCGGGGAGGGGGGGGGGGGAAGGTGTTGAGATGGCAAGCAACCGGAAGCTCGGTGTCATGCTTTCAGACTGAGCAGAGGTGTTCCACAAAGCGGTCATCCAATCTGCGTTTAGTCTCTCCAATATAGAGGCAACTGCATTGTGAGCAGCAAATATAGTATACTAAATTGAAGAAAATACAAGTAAATCACTGCTTCACCTGGAAGGAGTGTTTGGGGCCTTGGATGGTGAGGAGAGAGGACATAAAAGGGCAGGTATTACACCTCCTGCGATTGCCTGGAAGGTGCTGTGGGAAGGGGATGAGGTGTCAGGGGTAATGGAGGAGTGGATCAGGGTGTCGTGGAGGGAACGATCCCTTCAGAATGCTGACAGAGGAGGGGAAAGGGAGATGTGTTTGGTGGTGCCATCACGCTGGAGGTGGTGGAGGATGATCCTTTGAATGTGGAGGCTGTCGCGGTTCTGGGAGGGAGGGGAAGGGGTGAGGGTAGAAGTGCGGGAAATGGGTCAGACATGGTTGAGGGCCCTGTCAATCACAGTTGGGGGGAATCCTCGGTTGAGGAAACATGAAGACATGTCTGAAACGCTGTTGTGGAAGGAGGTAACATCATCAGAACAGATGCATCGGAGACAGAGAAACTGGGAGAATGGGATGGAGTCCTTACAGGAAACAGGATGTGATGTGAGGAGGTGTAATCAAGGTAGCCGTAGGAGTCGGTGGACTTATAATGAATATTAGTAGACAGCCTATCTTCAGAGATGGAGACAGAGAAGTCGAGGAAGGGAAGGGAACTGTCAGAAATAGACCTTGTAAAGGTGAGAGAAGGGTGGAAATTGGAAGCAAAGTTGATGAAGTTTTCCAGTTCGGGGTGAGAGCAGGAAGCGGCACCAGTACAATCATCAATGTACTGGAAAAAGAGGTGAGGGTGGGGGCCCGTGTAAGGCTGGAACAAGGAATGTGCGACATATCCCACAAAAAGACAGGCATAACTAAGACCCATGCGACTACCCATAGCAACACCTTTTATTTGAAGGAAGTGAGTGGAGTTGAAGAAGTTGTTCAATGTAAGAACAAGTTCAGCCAGACGGAGGAGGGCGGTGTGGATGGGGACTGGTTGGGCCTCTGTTCAAGGAAGAAACAGAGAGCCCTCAGACCGTCCTGGTGGGGGATGGAGGTATAAAGAGATTGGACGTCCATAGCGAAGAGGAGGCGGTTAGGGCCAGGAAACCGGAAATTGTCAAAACGACATAGGGCGTCTGAAGAGTCTCAGATGTAGGTGGGAAGAGACTGGACCAAGGGAGAAAAGATACAGTCAAAATAGGAAGAAATAAGTTCAGTGGGGCGGGAACAGGCTGCAACAATGGGTCTACCAGGACAGTCCTGTTTGTAGATTTTAGGAAGGAGGTAGAAGCGGGCTGTTTGGGGTCGTTGGACTATGAGGTGAGAAGCTGTAGAGGGAAGATCTCCGGAGGAGATGAAGTCAGTGACAGTCCTGGAGACAGTGGCTTGATGTTCGGTGGTGGTGTCATAGTCCAGGGGGAGGTAGGAAGAAGTGTCTGAGAGTTGGCAAGGTAGAGGTTGGTACACCAGACTACAACAGCACCACCGTTGTCTGCAGGTTTGATCACAATGATGGGGTTAGACCTAAGAGAACGGAGTGCAGCAAGTTCAAAGAGAGAGGTTGGAGTGAGCGAGGGGAGCAGAGAAATTGAGACAGCCGATATCACGTCAACAGTTCGCAATGAAAAGGTCAAGAGAGGGTAACAGGCCAGAGGGAGGGCTCCAGGTGGATAGAGAATACTGGAGGTGGGAGAAAGAGTCCGCTGGTCAGGAGGAGGACTCCTGGTCGAAGAAGTGAGCCCGCAGGCGAAGACGATGGAAGAAGAGCTCAACGTCAAGCCGAGCGCGAAATTCATTGAGGAGGGGGCATAAGGGGATAAAATTGAATCCTTTGTTAAGTACATATTGTTCAGTGTCAGAGATGGGAAGGTCAGACAGTATTGTGAATACATGGCAAGGGGTCAGATTAGGAGAAGGGATGGGGTCAGACAGAAGTGAAGGGGAAAAAGGATCTGGAGGGACGTTGATACCCATGAGCTGCTGGAGCTTGCGTTCCTTAACACCTGAAAGGAAGAGAAAAAGTTTTTTGTTAATGCGTCGGATAAGACGGAGGATGAAATGAAACTGCAGAGCAGAACAGCTTTGAGATATGTTGAGGTGGTGCATCTGGAGAGAGAGGTCAAATGTGTACATGCAGCGGTGCATGGCACTGAGTGTGGATCTCAGGATGCGGCGAGAGCAGCAGTCCGAGGAACGTTGTATTTCTCAGAGATTCCTGTAATCCTGGGTGGATTCAAAAAATGAAGGATGGAACTTCAGTTGGAATCCACATGGTATAGGTCGGAGCCGGAGACAGTCACTGAGGAAGGAGATGTGGCTGTGAAAACGAGTTTTGGTAGACACCTTATCAAACACCAGGAGGGAAGTAGAAAGCAATGAAGGTGAACAAGGTAAAAGAGACAAACGGAAATCCTGTCAGAGAGAAGAGCAGAACTTCTTCAAGATAGCATTCCTGCAAGAGAAGTGGCAGTGAATTAAGCACTAAAATAAAAGCAAAATACTGCAGATGCTGGAAATCTGAAATAAAAACAGCAAGTGCTGGAAGTGCTCAGCATGTCAGGCAGCATCTGTGGAGAGAGAAGCAGATTTAACGTTTCAGGATTGTGACCTTTCATCAGAACTGGCAAAGGTTAGTAAAGAATTAGGTTACCATGTGCTGGTCTTAAACTTGTTTTTCATGTTTTTGCTTTTGGACAGAGCTGTTCATAATTCTGCCATGATCACTCTCTCTGGACAAATGCTTTGTCTTTTACTACAACCATTATCATTCCCTTTGCCTAATGTTCTATGACCGGCCGTCCATGTCTCCGCTATAAAGACGTCTGCAAACGCGACATGAAATCGTGTGACATTGATCACAAGTCGTGGGAGTCAGTTGCCAGCGTTCGCCAGAGCTGGCGGGCATCCATAAAGACAGGGCTAAATTGTGGCGAGTCGAAGAGACTTAGTAGTTGGCAGGAAAAAAGACAGAGGCGCAAGGGGCGAGCCAACTGTGCAACAGCCCCGACAAACAAATTTCTCTGCAGCACCTGTGGAAGAGCCTGTCACTCCAGAATTGGCCTTTATAGCCACTCCAGGCACTGCTTCACAAACCACTGACCACCTCCAGGCGCGTATCCATTGTCTCTCGAGATAAGGAGGCCCAAAAGAAAAAGAAAAGAAAGAATGTTCTATGACATCTTTGTCATTTAATTTCTCCTGCCCTCCGCCCTTTCACAAACCTTCCCTTTTGTTCTTCATCAACCTGAAACGTTAACTCTGTTTCTCTCTCAGCTGCCAGACCTGCTGAGTATTTTCAGCACTTTCAGTTTTTATTTCAGATTTCCAGTATCCGCAGTATTTTGCTTTTAGATCATTTTTTGCATCCGCTCTAAAGCCTTCACATCTTTTCTAAAGTGCGATGCCCTGAATTGGACACAATACTCCAGTGTTGTGGCCAAACCAGTGTTTTATAAATGTTCGTAACTTCCTATTGTACGCTTCTGTTTATAAATAAATGAACCCGTATGCCTTTTCAGCCACTTTCTCAATCTGTCCTGCCACCTTCAATGATTTGTGCACATATACCCCAAGATGTCTCTGTTCCTGTTATCTTCTTATCTTTGGCCTCCTTGTCTCGAGAGACAATGGGTAAGCGCCTGGAGGTGGTCAGTGGTTTGTGAAGCAGCACCTGGAGTGGCTATAAAGGCCAATTCTAGAGTGACAGACTCTTCCACAGGTGCTGCAGATAAAATTGGTTGTTGGGGCTGTTACACAGTTGGCTCTCTCTTTGCGCTTCTGTCTTTTTTCCTGCCAACTGCTAAGTCTCTTCGACTCGCCACGCTTTAGCCCCACCTTTATGGTTGCCCGCCAGCTGTGGCGATCGCTGGCAACTGACTCTCACGACTTGTGGTCAATGTCACAGGACTTCATGTCGCGTTTGCAGACGTCTTTAAAGCGGAGACAAGGACGGCTGGTGGGTCTGATACCCGTGACGAGCTCGCTGTTCAATGTGTCCTTGGGGATCCTGCCATCTTCCATGCGGCTCACATGGCTAAGCCATCTCAGGCGCCGCTGGCTCAGTAGAGTGTATATGCTGGGGATGTTGGCTGCCTCGAGGAG
This sequence comes from Heterodontus francisci, assembly GCF_036365525.1. NCBI lineage: Eukaryota > Metazoa > Chordata > Chondrichthyes > Heterodontiformes > Heterodontidae > Heterodontus > Heterodontus francisci. The sequence continues at coordinate 53,302,413 of NC_090389.1, forward strand.
ATACGATCCTGCCACCTGATGCCAAGGACTCCCCAGATACAGCGAAGATGGAATGAATTGAGACGTCGCTCTTGGCTGACGTGCGTTGTCCAGGCCTTGCTGCTGTACCTGTACCCCCTTTAGAATTGTGCCACTTATTTTGCCTTTCCTTGTTCTTCCTACCAAAATGTACCACTTCAGACTTCTCTGCATTAAATTTCATTTGCTATGTGTCTACCCATTCCACCAGCCTTTCTATGCCATCTTGAAGTCTGATAATAAATATATCCTTCCTAAGGTGTGGTGCCCAGAACTGCTCACTGTCACCCAGGTGTGGTGTAAGCAAGGCTTTGTAAGCTGAAGCATGACTTCTGCCCACTAATACCGCCGCCCCCCCCCCCCATATTCTAGTCTGTAGATACAAAGGGCAGTATTCCATTAGTTTTTTAGATTACTTTCTGCAGCTGTTCATGACATTATAATGAACTGTGTACCTGGACCCCAAGTCTCTTTTAACCTCCACTGTTTCTTGCTCTGGGATCTTTTACATCCACCTGAACAGGCAAACAGCATCTCAGTCTAATATCTAATTTGGAAGATTGCACCTCTGCCAATTCAGTATTGCAGTGAAGCCTCAGTGTTGATTGATGACCTGCTGTGAAATCCTGGGGTGGAGCTTGAAAGCATAACTTTTTGACTCACAGCCCAATCTGCTTCTAAGTGAGTTAAGCTAACACTGATAGGTGTTAACTTGTCAAAGTGGCTTTTTGAAATAATGTAAAGATGTTGGCTCCGAGGCTCAAACCTTAACATAGAACCAGGGCAGAGACCCCACCAAAGCGCTTTCTGGCTTCGAGTTCAGCGCATGCGCACAGCCGACAAACCGTCGCCCTGCCGCGTCCATGTTACCATGACAACACGGGAGGTTCACCTCAAGCCCTGCTCGCGACCAGCGGTATTTCGCGTTCTGATTGGGTGAGTGGGCAACAAGTGCAAAATGGTGGCTGAACCTACGAGTTATTCCCCAGCCGGAGGCAGGTTCATCCTCGTCCTGTGAGCCAGCGGCTGGTGACGAGTGAAAACAGATTGTTTCTCTGTATTTCCTTCACTAACCTGTTCCACATCTTTATACTCGTCTTGCAATATGTTCAAGAACGAGTATCAGGTAATGTTTCGATGTTGCACCTTTTGGAAAGTACGAGAATAAACAACATACCTCAGTCATGATCAATATAGTATGTTATAAACAATATTAGCGTGTTTCAGAACTAACCGTTTTTGAACTATATTTTGTAATGCAATGCTTTATATTTCCACATTAGAACTTTTTCACCGTTTATGGCGTTGCAGTTGCTGTTCAGTGTTGTTCATGAACTGTCACTGCGTTGTCAATTTCCTTCACTGTCCTGTAATGTGCTTGTTAATGACTATTTTAATTTAGCGCTTGCTTTATCGAAGTGGAAAACAAACATACGACTTTTTTTTAAATAAAGGGAGGACCATTTGTAGAAATCTTCAGCTCACAAGGTAAAGATCCAGTTGCAAAATGGAAGCTTTGCGGCAGTCCAGCAGTCCAAAAAGTAAGTTTCTGGCTATAGTTGGAATTGTTTCTTTCTTATATAAAGAAAAAATGAAACAACTTTCGAAAACATATTTTAAACCTGTTATTCCCTATATATATGAATCTTGCATTTATTTCCAATGCTTCCATAATACAAAATAAATATGTAAAAGTTTTGCAAACACTATAATGTGAAAAATAATACAAAGTAGATGCAATTTCTGATTACCACTAGAGCTATTGGTAGAAGAAGGGATAGGTACAGTTTTGAGCTGTGAAAAACACCAAAATATAGAAAACAAAAGCAAAATACAGCAGAAATCTGAAATAAAAACAGAAAATACTGAAACTGCTCAGCAAGTCAGGCAGTCTCTGTGGAGAAAAAAGCAAAGTTAACTTTCAAGTTGATCTTTCATTGATAGAGACAAAATTGGTAGAACTTGGCTGATCTGGAATTAAAAATGATGAAAGACTTGCATTATTATATGGTGTCTTTCATGACCACAGGCGATCCCAAACTAACAATGAAGTACTTTTGAAGTGTAGTCACTATTGTAATGTAGGAAATTAGCCAATTTGCACACAAGAAGTTCCCACAAACAGCAATGTGATAATGATCAGATAAGGAAGTAGAATCTGAGAGAATGTTGGTAGAAGTGGAGAGAGTAGAGGCAATGGATAGGTTAAAAATTGAGATGGAGGAGGTACTAAAAAGGCTTACTATCGCTTAGGGTAGGTGGGTCGCCTGATCTGAATGGCTTGCATCCCAGGTTGCTGGGGGGAGGGTGGGGTGTGGATGGAGTTGGGGGGTGGGTGGGGCTTGCTGTGGTTTTCCAGTCTTCCTTAGATGTGGGGGAGGTGGGTGCTGGAGGCTTAGAGAGTGGCGGGTGTGGCATCCTTGTTCACGGGGCTGGGTGCAATGTGGGGACGGTCCTAGCAACTGCAGGCCAGTTGGTTTGGTATTGGTGATGGGTGGGGTTTTGGACGTGGTGGATCTTCGAATACAGAGTAGAATATCGGGATTTGCCGGTGGGGCCAAACTTGGAGGTGTGGCAGCCTTTGAGGATGATGTGGGCTGCCTGCAACAGGGCATGGATGGGCTAGCAGAATGGGCAGAGTGGTGGCAGATGGAGTTTAATGTTGACAAGTGTGAGGTGATGCATTTTAGCTGAAAGAATAAGGAGAGGCAATGTGTACTTGATGGTGCAGTTCTGGGAAGTGTGCGGGAGCGGGGGAACCTGGGGGAGTATGTGCGTCGGGCTTTGGGGGTGACGGGACATGTTGGGTAAATAGTTGGTGGAGTACGTGGGATCTTGGGCTTCATGAATGGGAGGCATTGGGTACAAAAACAGGGAAGTTGTGCTGGACCTTTACAGTGGTGCAGTGGTTAGCACCGCAGCCTCACAGCTCCAGTGACCCGGGTTTGGTTCTGGGTACTGCCTGTGTGGAGTTTGCAAGTTCTCCCTGTGACTGTGTGGGTTTCTGCTGGGTGCTCCGGTTTCCTCCTATAGCCAAAGACTTGCAGGTTGATGGGTAAATTGGCCATTGTAAATTGCCCCTAGTGTAGGTAGGTGGTAGGTGGTAGGACAATGATGGGGATGTGGTAGGAAATATGGGATTAATGTAGGATTAGTATAAATGGGTGGTTGTTGGTCGGCACAGACTCGGTGGGCCGAAGGGCCTGTTTCAGTGCTGTATCTCTAAATAAAATAAATAACTCTGGTTGGGCCCCAGCTGGAGTGTTATATTCAGTTCTGGTCACCACACTTTAGGAAAGATGTGAAGGTCCTTGGGTAGGTGTAAAGGAAATTTACCAGAATAATTCCAGGGATGGGGGATTTTAGTTACAAGGTTAGATTGGAAAAACTGGGGTTGTTCTCAAATCTTCCCTTAATCTCTTCTGTTTTAACAGAAATGTACAAGGTTATGGCAGGCTTAGATGGGTTGGACAGGGAAAAACTGTTCTCATTAACTAATGGTGCAAGGACAAGGGGACACCGATTGGGGGTTTTGGGTGGGAGGGGGAATGTGAGGAAGAACTTTTTTACACAGCGGGTGGTAATGACCTGGAGATCGCTGCCCAGAGGGGTAGTGGAAACGAAGATAGTCAGTGACTTTAAAAGGAAATTCGATGGCTACTTGAGGGAGATCGACTTGCGGGGGAGTGGGGCTGACTGGATGCCACCATGGAAAGTTGGCATGGACTCGATGGGCCAAATGGCCTCTTTCTGTGCCATATATGACTCTGTTTTTCTGATGTTGATTAAGGGGTGAATATTGGCCAGGACACCAGGGATAGCTCCCCTGCTCTCTGAAATTTTGTCATGGGATCTTTTACGACCACCCGGGAGGGAAGATCCGGTCTTAGTTTAACATCTCATTTAAAAATAGGACCTCTGACAGTGCAGCAATCCCTCAGTCCTGTACTGGAGATTGTTGGACTTGATTTTTTGCTCAAGTCCTGAAGTGGAACTTGGACTGAAAATCTTCTGATTTCAGAGGCGAAATTGCTAGAAATGGAGCTGGCAAATTATATAGCACTGTACCTGTGCTGACTCTCTGAAGGAGCTAACCAATTAGTCCCACTCCCCTGCTCATTCTATATAACCCTACAGATTTTTTATTTTCAAATATATATCCAATTCCCTTTTGAGGATTACTATTGAATCTGCTTGCACCACTCTTTCAGACAGTGCATTCCAGATCCTAACATCCTGTTATATAGAATAATTCTTCCTTATGTCCCTTCTGGTTCTTCTGCCAATTATCTTAAATCTGTGTTATCTGGTTACCGACCCACCTGCCAGTTGGAACAGTTTCTCCTTGTTTACTCCGATAAAACCCGTAATAATTTTGAACACTTCTGTCAAACCTTACCTTCACCTCTGTTCTAAGGACAACAATCCCAGCTTCTCTAGTGTCTCCACATAATTGAAGTCCCCCATCCCTGGTACATTCCAGTAAATCTCCTCTCTTCCCTCTGCAATGCCTTGACATTGTCATGCAGACCCCCACCTGCTAAGAATGAGGCATATTAATTTTGTCATATGAACACTGATTTTAAACTGTTGCTGGAGCAATGAAAATGACTTGTTAAACAAATCAGCCATGGCTGGAAAAAACATTCACATACTAACAGATAGTGCTTGTGGAAACAAAGGACCATTCCCTGACACATTCAACCTACAATGGACTTTGATCACTAGACATTGAAGGTGAGGAAGCTCACATTCCAGGATGACTGCTAAGATGGCCAAATCCACAAACAGACATGGTCAAACCAGCTAATCACATAACTAACCTGCTGGGCAACCTGAGTTTTTTAAAAATTGTACAGACAGTTTGAGAGAGAGAGAGACTATTTGCTCCTGGACTGTAAAGACCTCTCCTGGCTGGCTCACCACAGCCTCTCCTGTCTGCTCCTATCTCTTTCTCACGGAACTCCAAATCCACCGAAGACACATGAATCTAGAGAGAAAAGTCTCCTACATCGAATAAGGTTTAAGAATGCAGCGCCCCAACGAAAAGCAAGAGCTACCTACAATCAAGGACTCTACAACGAGCTCGAAGAACAGTAGCCAAAACCATCTTCAGATATTGCCTCAAACTTTTCCACTTTATTTCTTCTCTTTTCTGTCTCTATCTGCATGTGTGTATTGCGTATGCATTCCAGCGTGGGCGCGTCGTGTATCTGTAGGCGTTAACCAAATTAGAGTTGAATAAAGTTCAACCTTCTTTAAACCTAAGAATACCTGTTTGGCCGGTTTCTTTGCCTTATAATTGGAAGTCAGTGAACAAGGATTCACTAAGGGGGAGCTAAAGAAATGGTGTGTTTGAATAAAACCCTTATACAGTAAGACCAGGTGAAGGCTGAGAGGGAACCCTAGACCCCATTCTCACCTGGTCGTAACAACATCCTTCATAAAGTGTGGTGCCCAGAATTGGACACAGTACTCGAACTGTGGCCTAACCAGTGATTTATAAAGATTCAGCATAACATTTTTGCTTTTGTATTCTATACTGCTATTTATTTTAATAACTTTATCAACTTAACTTGCCACCTTCAAAGATTTATGCATGTGTACCCCATTTAATATTGTATCATTTAGTTTATATGCAGTCTTTCATATATTTCTCGTGAAATCCACCCTGACTTTAAGACAAATTGACAAACAGCAAGAGTGCTATTCCCAAAAGCATTGATCACCAATACTCAAGCTGATAAAATGACTTCTGGAGCCATAGATCACTGAGACTAAGACCACAGTAGCCATATATATGAAGAAGGATCATAATGAAGACTTATGGATACTCAAAAGCTACCACGGATGACCAACCAGGATGCACATTTAGTCAAAGATTCCAGTAGAGCTGTAACCTGGACTGGAAACCAAACACACATGATAGTCCTCAAAACATACGCACCAACATATTTAGCAACATCCTTACAATCTGACACCATCTAAAGAATTCTGAAATGTATTTGAATCATCATTGTGTTGCTAGTGTATCCATCTGTTCTTTTCATTGTGCAATCTAGAGAATAGTGTAACTTTCCTAATTATCCCTTTCTGATCTGTTCTGTCATAGATTGCATTGTCATTGACTGTTACTGTACTCACTTTATCTTTTGATATCCCTTCTTTACCATATATGTGTGTCCAGGGATGTAGTTTGACTCGTATCCAATTCTGATCTGAGACTATTATTTCTGAATATATTAAAACAGATTCTCTGCATTATGCAAAATAACCACGAATTTTAACACTCTCATTGCCATTATTTGACCTGAACTGAATCTGATAAGGCACTTGAATAGTTCTAGAAAACAGCCATTGTGACAAACCTAATAATTGTGAAGTAGCCAATGTGTTCCATCTCGTCTGTTCTTCAGTCTGCATGGGATTGGTGCTCTGATTCTTCAGATCATGATCGACCTCGTCTTATTTTTGCTAACTTTTGATTTACTAATTGTGCAGCTCACTGAGATTTATCTAAGGTTGTTTGTGTAACTTAATTTTCTAAAATGAATAAATCAGCAGCATAAAATTTAACTCAACACATCAGAGCTGAAATGTTGCATATAAATTGTTTGATCAGCCTGTATTTACATATATATCAACAGACTTGACAGCTGTTTGTAACCCTATCATAGTCATATTGTAGTTTAAAATCTATGTTAGGTGTTAAAATTTATGCATTGAATCCTTGCTGCTCCTCAGGTCTTCAGATTCCTTAATGCTGTTAGGAGTTGTTTCTTCACCACATTTTCATGGAATATTGTAAATGGATCCTGTTAAAGTGTTTTGATATTTGCCTTCTCGATAGTTCTAATGTATTAAAGGTCTGAATCAGAACGAAACAGGTTTGCCTCAATAGAACTTAGATTTTATTCAAACTCGGTGGTTAAATTTTCAACCCAATCATCGTTAAAGGCTGAAACAATCCAGCACTATGAAACACTTTGTCATCTGTCTGTAAATTCCTTTCAAAGCTCTGCATACTGGGATTCCTGAATCTGAAAACACTCAGCCCATGATTCTTAAAATTGTCAACTCAGTAGCATCTAAACATTTCATTGAACTTGACAGGAACCTTAATCTTGTCAGACTCTTGCAGTAATCACAGTGAAAACTACTTGTATGTGTGCATGTGTATCCATGAATCAATTTCCCAGTAACTTGGAACTTTGTTGTATTCTCAATTGATTAGTGGCTTCCGACCATCAAATGCTTGGTAAAGTTTGAAAATTGGTGTAGCATTTTACAGGAGTATGTTCTTCTTTGTCAATATCATTGGCATGTTCAGAGCATGTTTATAGTCACGAAGAGTAGGACAACAGGAAAATCATTGAAACACGCATACATAAAAATAAATCACATTTATAAAAGTGTTTTTACAAGTGTCATAATTGCTGATGTGTTGGCTAAATGATTTCAGTGCATAGATTTATAAGATTAGTCAGATTAATTGTATACAAATCTCCATTCTCTCCCAATATAATTGTCCTCATGTAAGGTACTTCTTGCTAACTGAAGAACAGAGAAAGTAAAACATAAACCTGGACAGTGAATCCCATGTATATGTACAATTCTAGCTGTATATAGAGGTTTTTCTGATGGAGGGCAGTAGGGCAAGTTACCATTGTTTACTAATAGGTTTGAAGTTGCATGCAAATGCCTTTCTCCCAGCTGACTCTAGACATTTACTTTTTTTTAAAAAGACAGACCTGCATTAATAGAATGCCTTTCATGACCTCAGGTTGTCCGAAACCAAACTGCTTTACAGTCAATTAGCATGAAGTTCTGCTCGACTGAGTCCTGTGAGACAGTGCCTACCTTGGGAATTTGGTAAGTGTGGGAATTCGGTGAGTGAGGGAGGAAGTGCTGTTCTGGTCTTTCACAGAACAAACAGTAATCCAGGAGAGAGCGAGCGACAGTGAAACCCGAGAACTGAAGCCCAGAGGCATTAATTAGGTGAGCAGGTAGGTCATCGGTTGGTCAGTTTTAAGGTTTTTCCCTTTCTAAACTGGAGCAGTAGTTTAAACTGGTACTGGGGAGATGGAAGTATGGTGTTAAGCTACAAATTAATAATTTGTATTTATATTAATTAAGCTAATCAGTGATAGTTCTAAACTTGAAACTTAATTAGTTAAATAAAACACAATAGAGATGGCAGGGCAACTGATGTGTTGCGGCTATAGCATATGGGAGCCAGTGGACACCAGTGTGATCCACTGCAACCACATCTGCAGTAAGTGTATGCAGCTCGAGAAACTTTGACTTAGAGTTGATGAGCTGGAGTTCAAGATTTGGACACTACGATGCATCAGGGAGGGGATAGTTACCTGGACACTTAGGCTAGGTACTTCAGATTCAGTGCGTTCTCAGGGACAGGAGGGTGTGACTATGAGTGAGCGAAGTATGGGGATTCAGAAAGTAGCAATGGAGAAGCCTCAGCCCTTGCACTTGTCCAACAGGTTCAAGGTTCTTGCAGCTTGTATGAACGAGAGCAGGAACTGCAGGGTGGATGAGCAAACTGACCACAGCACCATGGTGCAGGGGGCCATTCAAGTGGGGGGAGTAAAAAGGAATGTAGTAGTAGTGGAACAGTATAGCAAGGGGAATAGATATTGTTCTCTGCAACCGAGAGCATGAGTCCTGAAGGCTGCGTTGCCTGCCTGGTGCCAGGGTTAAGGGCATTTCCTTGGGGCTGGAAAGGAACTTGGAGTGGGATGGGAAAGGTCCAGTTGTCTTGGTCCATGTGGGTACCGACGACATAGGTAGGACTAAGAAAGAGGTTCTGCTGAGGAAGTATGAGCAACTTGGGGCTTATTTAAAAAGCAGAATCACAAAGGTGGTAATCTCTGGATTATTACCTGAGCCACAAGCAAATTGGCATGGATGAATAAGATCAGAGAGTTGAATGTGTGGTTTAAACATTGGTGTGGGAGAAATGGGTTTTGATTCACGGAGCATGGGCATCAAAGAACAAAGAACAGTACAGCACAGGAACAGGCCATTCGGCCCTCCAAGCCTGCGCTGATCTTGAAGACTGCCTAAACTAAAACCTTCTGCACTTCCGGGGACCGTATCACTCTATTCCCATCCTATTCATGTATTTGTCAAGATGCCTCTTAAACGTCGCTATCGTACCTGCTTCCACCACCTTCCCCCGGCAGCAAGTTCCAGGCACTCGCCACTCTCTGTGTAAAGAACTTGCCTCACACATCCCCTCTAAACTTTGCCCCTCGCACCTTAAATCTATGTCCCCCAGTAACTGACTCTTCCACGCTGGGAAAAAGCTTCTGACTATCCACTCTGTCCATGCCGCTCATAACTTTGTAAACCTCTGTCATGTCACCCCTCCACCTCCGTTGTTCCTGTGAAAACAATCCAAGTTTATCCAACCTCTCCTCATAGCTAATGCCCTCCAGACCAGGCAGCATCCTGGTAAACCTCTTCTGTACCCTCTCCAAAGCCTCCACGTCCTTCTGGTAGTGTGGCGACCAGAATTGCACGCAATATTCTAAGTGTGGCCTAACTGAAGTTCTGTACAGCTGCAGCATGACTTGCCAATTTTATACTCTGTGCCTTGAATGATGAAGGCAAGCATACCGTATGCCTTCTTGACTCCCTTATCCACCTGCGTTGCCACTTTCAGTGACCTGTGGACCTGTACGCCCAGATCTCTCTGCCAGTCAATACTCCTAAGAGTTCTGCCATTTACTGCATACTTCCCACCTGTATTAGACCTTCCAAAATGCATTACCTCACATTTGTCCGGATTAAACTCCATCTGCCATTTCTCCGCCCAAGTCTCCAACCGATCTATATCCTGCTGTATCCTCTGACAATCCTCATCACTGTCCGCAACTGCACCAACCTTTGTGTCATCCGCAAACTTACTAATCAGACCAGCTACATTTTCCTCCAAATCATTTATATATACTACAAACAGCAAAGGTCCCAGCACTGATCCCTGCGGAACACCACTAGTCACATCCCTCCATTCAGAAAAGCACCCTTCCACTGCTACCCTCTGTCTTCTCTGACAGAGCCAGTTCTGTATCCATCTTGCCAGCTCACCTCTGATCCCGTGTGACTTCACCCTTTGTACCAGTCTGCCACGAGGGACCTTTTCAAAGGCTTTACTGAAGTCCATATAGATAACATCCACTGCCCTTCCTTCATCAATCATCTTTGTCACTTCCTCAAAAAACTCCATCAAATTAGTGAGACACGACCTCCCCTTCACAAAACCATGCTGCCTCTCACTAATAAGTTTGTTTGTTTCCAAATGGGAGTAAATCCTGTCCCGAAGAATCCTCTCTAATAATTTCCCCACCACTGACGTAAGGCTCACCGGCCAATAATTTCCTGGATTATCCTTGCTACCCGTCTTAAACAAAGGAACAACATTGGCTATTCTCCAGTCCTCTGGGACCTCACCTGTAGCCAATGAGGATGCAAAGATTTCTGTCAAGGCCCCAGCAATTTCTTCCCTTGCCTCCCTCAGTAGGACTTATCTACCTTAATGCTTTGCAAGACACTCAACACCTCCTCCTTTTCGATAATGAGATGACTGAGACTATCTACACTCCCTTCCCTAGGCTCATCATCCACCAAGTCCTTCTCTTTGGTGAATACTGATGCAAAGTACTCATTTAGTACCTCGCCCATTTCCTCTGGTTCCACACATAGATTCCCTTCTCTGTCCTTGAGTGGGCCAACCCTTTCCCGAGTTACCCTCTTGCTCTTTATATACGTATAAAAAGCCTTGGGATTTTCCTTAATCCTATTTGCCAATGACTTTTCATGGCCCCTTTTAGCCCTCCTGACTCCTTGCTTAAGTTCCTTTCTACTGTCTTTATATTCTTCAAGGGATTCGTCTGTTCCTCGCCTTCCAGCCCTTAAGAATGCTTCCTTTTTCTTTTTGACTAGGCTCGCAATATCCCGCGTTATCCAAGGTTCCCGAAACTTGCCAAACTTATCCTTCTTCCTCACAGGAACATGCCGGTCCTGGATTCTAATCAACTGACGTTTGAAAGACTCCCACATGTCAGATGTTGATTTACCCTCAAACAGCCGCCCCCAATCTAAATTCTTCAGTTCCTGCCTAATATTGTTATAATTAGCCTTCCCCCAATTTAGCACCTTCACCCGAGGACTACTCTTATCCTTATCCACAAGTACCTTAAAACTTATGGAATTATGGTTACTGTTCCCGAAATGCTCCCCTACTGAAACTTCGACCACCTGGCCGGGCTCATTCCCCAATACCAGGTTCAGTACGGCCCCATCCCTAGTTGGACTATCTACATATTGTTTCAAGAAGCCCTCCTGGATGCTCCTTACAAATTCTGCCCCATCCAAGCCCCTAGCACTGTGAGTCCCAGTCAATATAGGGGAAGTTAAAATCACCCACCACTATAACCCTGTTACCTTTACATCTTTCCAAAATCTGTCTACATATCTGCTCCTCTACCTCCCGCTGGCTGTTGGGAGGCCTGTAGAAAACCCCCAACATCGTGACTGCACCCTTCCTATTCCTGAGCTCCACCCATATTGCTTCGCTGCATGACCCCTCCGAGGTGTCCTCCCGCAGTACAGCTGTGATATTCTCCTTAACCAGTAATGCAACTCCCCCACCCCTTTTACATCCCCCTCTATCCCACCCGAAGCTTCTAAATCCTGGAACATTTAGCTGCCAATCCTGCCCTTCCCTCACCCAAGTCTCTGTAATAGCAACAACATCATATTTCCACGTACTAATCCAAGCTCTAAGTTCATCTGCCTTACCTGTTATATTTCTCGCATTGAAACAAATGCACTTCAGACCACCAGTCCCGCTGTGCTCTGCAACATCTCCCTGCCCGCTCTTCCTTTTGGTCTTACTGGCCTTATTTACTAGTTCCCCCTCATTTATTTCACTTGCTGTCCTACTGTTCTGGTTCCCACCCCCCTGCCACACTAGTTTAAACCCTCCCGAGTGACGCTGGCAAACCTTGCAGCCAGGATATATGTGACCCTCCAGTTTAGATACAACCCGTCCTTCTTATACAGGTCCCATCTGTCCCTGAAGAGATCCCAGTGGTCCAGATATCTGAAACCCTCCCTTCTACACCAGCTGTTCAACCACATGTTTAGCTGCACTATCTTCCTATTTCTAGCTTCACTGGCACGTGGCACAGGGAGTAATCTCGAGATTACAACCATAGAGGTCTTTTAACTTTCTACCTAACGACCTAAACTCCCCCTGCAGGACCTCGTCACTCTTCCTGCCTGTGTTATTGGTACCGATGTGTACCACAACCTCTGGCTGTTCACCCTCCCCCTTCAGAATGCCCCCTGTCCGTTCAGAGACATCCTTGACCCTGGCACCAGGGAGGCAACATACCATCCTGGAGTCTCTTTCATGTCCACAGAAGCGCCTATCTGTGCCCCTGACTATAAGAGTCCCCTATAACTATTGCTCTTCTGCGCTTTGTCCCTCCCTGCTAAACAACAGTGCCAGCCGTGGTGCCACTGCTCTGGCTGCTGCTGTTTTCCCCTGATAGGCCATCCACCCCCCCAACAGTATCCAAAACGGTATACTTGTTAGAGAGGGGGATAGCCACAGGGGATTCCTGCACTGATTGCCTGCCCCTTCTAGCAGTCACCCATCTATCTGCCTGCACCTTGGGTGTAACCACTTCTCTAAAACTCCTGTCTATGACGCTTTCTGCCACCTGCATGCTCCTAAGTGCATCCAGTTGCCGCTCCAACCGATCCATGTGGTCTGTGAGGAGCTGCAACTGGGTACATTTCCTGCAGATGTAGTCGTCCGGTACGCTGGAAGTGTCACGGACCTCCCACATCTCACAGGTGAAGCACTTCACCCCTCTAACTGACCTTTCTAGCACTAATTAATAAATTAATTTAAAATAACTAAATACTTATTAAATCATTACTAAATTGTTATAATTAACTATATGGTCCCTAGTGCTAGATTCCTACTATAAATATTAAATGCTAACTAAATACAGTAATCTCCTCCCTCTGGTTTAGTTACTCTACTTATTAATTAGTTAATTAGGGTTTTAATCAATTTTTATCAATGTTTTATTTTCAAATTCAGTAAAAATTCCCTACCAGCCAATCAGGTCACAGCTTTCCTGTGACGTCACTTTCAGTTTTTTTTACCAGAGGTAAGTTTTTTTTTATACTTACCGATCTGGAACTCTGCCCTCCGAGTCTTCTCCCAGTCAGCTGTGCTTTTTGGAAACTCTCGGCTCCCCTCACTCTGAGGACAGGTAGGAAATGAAAGGAGCTCCTCACTCCCTCCTCACCTAACTTCCTCAGTTACCAAACTTCCACTATAGTACTCTAATGCAACCCAAGTCAGCACTCTACTACAAACAGAGGCAGCACTATAAGATGGCTCACTTTTATACTGGGGAAAAAGTGAGCTGTACATACGAACATATGAATTCGGAGCAGGAGTAGGCCACCCGGCCCCTCGAGCCTGCTGGGCCATTCAGTAAGTTCATGGCTGAACTGGTAACTCCACATTTCCACCTACCCCCAATAACCTTTCACCCCCTTGCTTATGAAGAATCCATTTACCTCTGCCTTAAAAATATTCAAAGACTCTGCTTCCACGGCCTTTTGAGGAAGAGAGTTCCAAAGACTCACGACCCACTGAGAGAAAAAATTTCTCCTCATCTCTGTCCTAAATGGGCAACCCCTTACTTTTAAACAGTGACCCCCTAGTTCTAGATTCTCCCACAAGAGGAAACCTCCTTTCCACATCCACCCTGTCAAGACCCCTCAGGATCTTTTATGCTTCAAAGAAGTCGCCTCTTACTCTTCTAAATTCCAGTGGATCCAAGCCTAGCCTATCGAATCTTTCCTGTACTGTTGGGCCAGCCTTCACCTAAACTGTACTGGGACCAGTGTCCTGGCAAATCATATAACTGTAGAGAGGGCTTTAAATTAAAAAGTTGAGGGAGAATTCAGGTGAGGGGAAATTTGGAAATTTAACAAGAAAGGACAAGGCAGTAGTGCAGGGTACTGATACGGTAATGCTAACCAGAGTATGACAGGTAGGGACAGAGTGTACAAACATAAGACTGCACCAGCAAATAAGGTCAGGGTAGGGAAAAATGGTAAAAAGACAGAATTAAAGGCTGTTTATCTGAATGCATGCAGTATTTATGACAAGATAGGTGAATTGGTAACACAAATAGAAATAAATGGAGATGATGGCCTTTACAGGGATATGGCTGGGAACTAAATATTCAAGGGTATTTGATGTTTTGGAAGATTAGGAAGAAAGGAAAAGGACGTGGGGTAGCTCTGTTAATAAAGGATAAGATCAGTACAGCAGTGAGAAATGATCTTGGCTTGGAAGGTCAAGATGTAGAATTAGTTTGGTGGAGTTAAGAATTAGCAATGGAAAGAAGTCACTGGTGGGAGTAGTTTATATGCCCCCCTATCAGTGACACTGTAGGGCAGAATATAAATCAGGAAATAATGGGGGCTTGTAGGAAAGGTACTGCAATAATTGTGGGCAATTTTAATTTTCATATAGATTGGACTAATCAAATTGTAACGGTAGCCTGGAGGTTGAGTTTATCAAGTTTATTAGGGGCAGTTTCTTCAAACAATATGTTCTGGAACCAACTTGGGAGCAGACAATTTTCAACCTGGTAATGTGTAATAAAACAGGATTAATAAATGACCTCATAGTAAAGGATCCTCCAGGCAAGAGTGACCATAATATGATAGACTTTCACGTTCAGTTTGAGGGTGAGAAGTTTGGATCTCAAGCTAGTGCCTTAAACTTACATAAAGGCAGTTGCAAAGGTATGAAAACAGAATTGGCAAATGTGCACTGGGCAAATAAGTTAAATGGTAAGACAGTAGAGAAGCAGTGGCAGACATTTAAGGAGATATTTTATAACTCCCAACAAAGATATATTCCATTGAGAAAGAAAGACTCTATGAGAAGGATGCACCATCCGTGGCAACTAAGGAAGATAAGGATGGTATCAAATTGAAAGAAAAGGCATATAATGCTGCAAAGATTAGTGGTAGGCCAGAAGATTGGGAAAATTTTAGAAACCAGCAGAGGGTGATTTAAAAATTAATAAAGAGGGAGAAATTAGAGTATGAGAGTAAACTAGTAAGAAATATAAAAGCAGATAGTAAAGGTTTCTACAAATAGAGAAAAGGGATGAGAGGTGAGGTGAGAGTGACTGCCCTTGACAT
Organism: Heterodontus francisci; assembly: GCF_036365525.1. NCBI lineage: Eukaryota > Metazoa > Chordata > Chondrichthyes > Heterodontiformes > Heterodontidae > Heterodontus > Heterodontus francisci. The sequence continues at coordinate 53,317,707 of NC_090389.1, forward strand.
CAAGGCAGCATTTGACCGAGTATGGCATCAAGGAGCCCTAGCAAAACTGAGGTCAATGGGAATCAGGGAAAACTCTCCGCTGGTTGGGGTCATACCTAGTGCAAAGGAAGATGGTTGTGGTTGTTGGCGGTCAATCATCTGAGCTCCAGGACATCACTGCAGGAGTTCCTCCGAGTAGTGTCCTTGGCCCAACCATCTTCAGCTGCTTCATCAATGACTTTCCTTCAATCATAAGGTCAGAAGTGGGGATGTTTGCTGATGATTGCGCAATGTTCAGCACCATTCGCAACTCCTCAGATAATGAAGCAATCTGTGTAGAAATGCAGCAAGACTTGGACAATATCCAAGCTTGGGCTGACAAGTGGCAAGTAACATTTGTGCCACACAAGTGCCAGGCAATGACCATCTCCAACAAGAAAGAATCTCACCATCTCCCCTTGACATTCAATGGCATTGCCATCGCTGAATCCCCCACTATCAACATCCTAGGGACTACCATTGACCAGAAACTGAACTGGAGTAGCCATATAAATACCGTGGCTACAAGAGCAGGTCAGAGGCTAGGAAGCCTGTGGCAAGTAACTCGCCTCCTGACTCCCCAAAGCATATCCACCAGTTACAAGGCACAAGTCAGGAGTGTGATCGAATAGTCTCCACTTGCCTGGATGGGTGCAGCTCCAACAACACTCAAGAAGCTTGACACCATCCAGGACAAAGCAGGATGCTTGATTGGAACCCCATCCGCAAACATTCACTTCCTCCACCACCGACGCACAGTGGCAACAGTGTGTGCCATCTACAAGATGCACTGCAGCAACGCACCAAGGCTCCTTGGACAGCACCTTCCAAACCCGTGACCTCTACCAACTAGAAGGACAAGGGCAGCAGATGAATGGGAACACCACCACCTGCAAGTTCCCCTCCAAGTCACACACCATCCTGACTTGGAACTATATCGCTGTTCCTTCACTATCGCTGGGTCAAAGTCCTGGAACTCCCTTCCTAACACTCCTGTGGGTGTACCTACCCCACATTGACTGCAGCGGTTCAAGAAGGCAGCTCACCACCACCTTCTCAAGGGCAATTAGGGATGGGCAATAAATGCTGGCCTAGCCAGCGGCGCCCACATCCCATGAATGAAATAAAAAAAAGCTGACCTAAGTGTTGGTCCCTTAGAGGTTTAGACTCGGGAATGAATAATGAGAAATAAGGAACTGGCAGAGACTTTGAACAAGTATTTTTTTATCTGTCTTCACAGTAGAAGACACAAAAAACATCCCAAGAATAGCAGAAAATCAAGAGTCAAAAGGGAAGGAGGTACTTAAAACAATCACTATCACAAGAGAAAAAATACTAGCAAAACTAATGGAACTAAAGGCTGATAAGTCCCCTGGACCTAATGGCCTGCATCCTAAGATATTAAAAGAAGTGACTGCAGAGATAATGAATGCATTGGTTGTAATCTTCGAAAATCCCCTAGATTCTGGAAAGGTGTAAATGTAACGCCTCTATTCAAGAAAGGAGGGAGACAGAAAGCAGGAAACTATAGGCCAGTTAGCCTAACATCTGTCATTGGGAAAATGCAAGAATCCATTATTAATTAAGTAGTAGCAGTACGTTTAGAAAATCATAATGTAATCTGGCGGAGTCAACATGGTTTTATGAAAGGAAATCATGTTTTACAAATTTATTAGAGTTCTTTGAGGATGTAATAAATAGGGTAAATAAAGCAGAATCAGTAGATGTAGTGTATTTGGATTTCCAAAAGGCATTCGATAAGGTGTCACATAAAAGGTTACTACAAAAGAAGGCTCACGGTATTGGGAGTAATTTATTAGCATGGATAGAGGATTGGTCAACTAACAGGAAACAGTCGGGATAAATGGGGCATTTTTTGGTTGGCAAACAGTAAATATTGGAGTGCCACAGGGATCAGTGCTGAGGCCTCAAATATTTGCAATGTATATTAATGACTTGGGTGAAGGGACCAAGTGTATTGTAGTCAAATTTGTGGATAATACAAAGATAGGTAGGAACCCAAGTTGTGAGGAGGACATGAGTTATCTGCAAAGAGATTTAGATAGGATAAGTGAGTGGGCAAAAATCTGGCAGATGGAGTAAAATGTGAGGTTTCCATTTTGGCAGGAAGAACAGAAAAGCAGAATATTATTTACATGGAGAGAGACTGCAGAATATTTCGGTACAGAGGGATCTGGGTGTCCTTCTACGTGAATCATAAAAAAGTTAGCATGCAGGTACAGCAAGTAATTAGGAAGGCAAATGGAATATTGGCATTTATTGTAAAGGGGTGGAGTATAAAAGTAGCGAAGTCTTACTACAACTGTGCAGAGCATTGTTGAGACTGCACCTAGAGTATTGTGTACAGTTTTCGTCTCCTTACATATGGAGGGATATACTTGCTTTGGAAGCAGTTCAGAGAAGGTTCACTAGACTGATTCCTGGGATAAAGGAGTTGTCTTATATGAAAAAGTTGAGTAGGTTGGGTCTGTACTCATTGGAGTTTAGAAGAATGAGAGGTGATCTGATTGAAATATATAAAATTCTGAGGGGGCTTGACGATTCAGATGAGAGGATGTTTCTTGTGGGTGAATCGAGAACTAGGGGTCTCCCTTTTAAGACAGAGATTAGGAGGAATTTCTTCTCTGAGGGTCATTAATCTTTGGAATTCCCCAGAGAGCAGTGGAGGCTGGGTCATTGAATATTCAAAGTTGAGTTAGACAGATTTTTGATCTATAAGGGAATTGAGGATTATGGGGTGCAGGCAGGAAAGTGGAGTTAAGGCTATAATCAGCTCAGCCATGATCTTTTTTTTTAGATTAGAGATACAGCACTGAAACAGGCCCTTCGGCCCACCGAGTCTGTGCCGAACATCAACCACCCATTTATACTAATCCTACACGAATCCCATATTCCTACCAAACATCCCCACCTGTACCTATATTTCCCGACCACCTACCTATACTAGTGACAATTTATAATGGCCAATTTACCTATCAACATGCAAGTCTTTTTGGCTTGTGGGAGGAAACCGGAGCACCCGGAGAAAACCCACGCAGACACAGGGAGAACTTGCAAACTCCACACAGGCAGTACCCGGAATCGAACCCGGGTCCCTGGAGCTGTGAGGCTGCGGTGCTAACCACTGCGCCACTGTGCCGCCCTTGCGCATTATTGAATGGTAGAGCAGGCCCGAGGGGCTGAATAGCCTACTCCTGCTCCTATTTATTCTGTTCTTATTAGCCAATAAAGCACTTTTTGAAGTTTAGTCACTGTTGCAATGTCAGAAATGTGGCAGCCAATTTGTGCACAGCAAGCCCCCACAAACAACTATGAAATAAATGACCAGGCCATCCATTTTACTTGGTGGTTGAGAGATAAATGTTAGCCAGGACACTAAGGAGAACTCCACTGTTCTTTGAATAGTGCCATGGGACTTTTTTAACGTCCATCTGAGAAGGCGGACAGGGCTTCGGTTCAATGTTTTATATGTTGGTGTATACAGAACTCCTTTCTCACTCGGTAGGTAAGATGTCCACCAAGATACAAGTGAGAGTAGGACAGCATCTTAGTAGTGATTATAATGCAGCAAAGTTCAAGATTAGGATCAAGCATGCCTTAAGTTGTATACAGGTGAAGGAAAGAAAATGGAAAAGGGCAAACGATCAGGATATGAGGGTGGATCTAAAGGTGCACCGAGAGAAAATCTTGAAAAATAATTAATAATCTTTAATTACAAAGTCAAATTATCAAGGAATATGAAAAGAAATAGTGTTCTTTGCATATAAATAACAACTTATATTTATATAGAGCCTTTAATGTAATAAAACATCCCAAGGTGCTTTACAGGAGCATTATCAAACAAAGTTTGGCACAAAGCCACCAAAGGGGATAGTAGGTCAGATGACCAAAGGCTTGGTCAAAGAGATAGGTCTAAGGAGTGTCTTAAAGGAGGAAAGCAAGGTGGAGAGGTTTAGGGAGGGTATTCCAGAGCTTGTGGCTTAGGCAACTGAAGGTGCGGCCACCAATGGTGGAGCGATTAAAATCAAGGATGCACAAAAGGCCAGAATTAGAGGAGCGCAGATATCTTGGAGGGTTGCGGGGCTGGAGGGATTACAGAGAAAGGGAGTGGCAAGGCCATGGAGGGATTTGAAAACAATCACTAGATTTTAAAATCAAGATGTTGCTTGACCGGGAGCCAATGTATGCCAGCGAGGAAAAGAGGTGATAGGGGAACGGGACTTTGTCCGAGTTAAGACATGGGCAGCAGAGTTTAGGATGAGCTCAAGTTTACGAAGAGTAGAATGCGGGAGATTAACAAGGAGTGCATTGGAATAGTCAAGTGCACAGGTAGCGAAGGCTTGAGTGAGGTTTTCAGCAGCAAATGAGCTGAGACAGAGGCGAAGGCGAGCGATATTACGGAGGTGGAAATAGGCAGTCCTGGTGATGGCATGGATATGAGGTTGGAAGCTCATCTTGGGGTCAAATGTGACACCAAGGATGCGAACACACTGGCTTAATCTCATTGTTTCCAGGGAGAGGGATGGAGTCTGTAGCTAGTGAACTGAGTTTCGAGCAGGGAGTTCTTCCCAATCTTTAATTGGAGGAAATTTCTGCTTATCCAGTACTGGATGTCGGATAAGCAATCTGATAATTTAGCAATAATGCAGGAGTCGAGAGAAGTGATGCTGAGGTAGAGCTGAGTGTCGTCAACATACATGTGAAAACTAATGCTGTGCTTTCAGATGATGTCATATAGACGAGAAATATAAGGGGGCCAAAGATCGTCCTTGGGGGACACCAGAAGTAATGGTGCAGAGGCAGGAAGAGAAGCCATTGCAAGTGACCCTCTGGCTATGATTGGATAAGAACGAAACCAGATGAGAGCAGTCCTACCCATCTGGACGACAGTGGAGAGGCAATGGAGGAGGTTGGTGTGGTCAACCGTGTCAAAGGCTGCAGGTAGGTCGTGAAGGACAAAAGGAAAATTATAGGGCTACTAAGTGATGAGCAAGATAAACTCACGGGCAATGACGGAGAAACGGCAGAAGTATTGAATAATTACTTTGCCTCAGTCGTTCAAAAGAAGATAATGAAAGACATTTTGCTGGAGGATGAGGTTGAAAATATACGAATATAGTAGGATAGGAAAGGAGAAAATAATTGACAAACTAACAAAACTAAAAGAGAAAATTCCAGATCCAGATGACATGTACCTATGCATACTCACGGAGACTACGGAGGATATACAAGAGTTCCATAGAAGACTGGGTAATGTCGGAGAACTGGTGGACAGCTAATGTCGTTCCATTTTTTTATTATTCGTTTCATCAGATGTGGGAGTCGCTGGCCATACGAACAGGGAGATGTTCTATAGACCAGTCAGATTAACGTCAGTGATGAGAAACAAACTGGAATCTATACTAAAAGAAGTGATAGAAGAGCATGTGGAGACAGAAAATATACTTTAAAAATGTCAGCCCAGCTTCAGAGAGGCTGTCTTACTTAACTAACCTGACTGAATTCTTTGAGGTAACTGAAAGTATAGACCAGGGTAATGTAGTAGATCTTGGTTTTCAAAAAGCCTTTGACACGGTGCTATATGGTAGACTCATGACAAAGATGAGAACAAGTGAAGTCAGTGGACAAATAACAACTGAATGGATAGCAAATTGACTAAAAACAAAGAAAGCAAAGAGTAGGGGGTGAAGGGTAGCTATTCAGATTGAATGAAGGTAGAGAGCAATGTTCCACAAGGATCAGTGCTGGGGCCACTTTTATCCATAATTTACATTCATGATTTGGACTTGGGAATAAATAACTTATTCAAAATTTGCAGATGACCAAACTGGTTTGTACAGCTAACACTAAAGAAGAATGCGGCATAATACAAAGAAGCCCTTGGAAAACATGTACACTGTGCCGAAGTGGCAAATGAACTTTAACATAGAGTTTGGAAGGGGAAATAGAAACATCACATATCCCTTAGCAAATTAGAAATTGAATAGGATGGAAGAAGAAAGGGATCAAGGGATACAGGTGAACGAATCATTAAAAGTGGCATTGCAGATCAGTTAAAAAGGCTAACAAAACACTGGGATTTATTTCTAGGGATATAGAATTCAAAATCTGCGAAAAGCAAATGGTTGCAAATTTAAGCTCTGAGGTATTGCATCACTTAAAATGTACTGGTCACTCTCAAGTGATTTGAGCATGTTAAGTTTAGGGATGTGCCTATTACACTCAACATCTAACTATGTGATAGCATAACCCAGGGGTGTAACAATAGCACCTCCTTGTGATTTGAACTGGATATTGTCTGTCTTGTTGTGCTTTTCCAGTCTTTTTGAAGGCAGACTGAGAAACACTAGGTGAAACAAGACAAAGTACCAATCATTAAGCTGTTTATTTCAGAGACTATGATTGAACATACAGAGTAACAGTGTAATGTGTTTTGAATTAGTTAAATCAATCTCACTTGGCTCCTTGGGAAAAAGTAACAAACTGCACCCCGTCCCTTTTGTGGGCTAACTTATTTGTTTTTGGCATGACTTTCTCTCAAGACAACTTCTAATATTTATGGCTGATTCACATTTGTTAGACTGCTTAGCGCTGCTGGACACTTTAAAGAGCTGATTAATCAGCTGGTTTGCCACGCCCCTCATCCTCTCTCATTTAGTACTATTAATTTAGTCGCATTCATTTAATTTCCAAATTCCTCTCCAAGCCAAATGCTGTTCAATACTAAATGACACTATTTACATTGCTGGTTTAGTGCTGAACAGCATTCTGCTTAGTGACAGTTGGAGACTAAATCAATATACTAAATTAATTTGACGAAATGAGAGAAGACAGAAAGCAGCTCATTAATCAACTGTTCAAAGTTCCCAGCAGGCCTGAGCAGCCTGCAGGACATTGCAGAAGTCCAGTGCTAAACTGATCACTACAACCAAAGGAAAATGAAAGGTCTCAAATTGGTTTTGGCAAGCAGGGCCTTCTTGGTTAGACTATCTGCCATTGACTATGAATAAGTGATAAATCTAGCCCATATATGGCTTACATGCTTTGGATGATCACGACAATGGATTTTGCAGTATAATTTCGATTTGTTTTGATCTCTCCACTCTATCCAAATGTAGTACCTTGTATGCTTTCTAGTCTGCTTGTACAACTGAAATTTAGTTTTGTTTCAGAATTGCAGCCAATTCTATGCAAGTGTGTTGAAAAACGTGCACGTAGAAAAGTGACAGACCAAACAATCCATTTAGGTGGGGTGTCTTGGTGCATCTTTGATGGATGTGAAAGCCAATCCTTGAGAGGCAGGTTCTGCCACAAGTGCTGCACGTAAAGCTGCCAAGTGACGCTGTGTGATGTTGTTTTTGACTTTGGCGCCTGTTGCCAACCTGCTGTAGCAACTGGTCATCCTGGTGGTGTACACCAGTTCACAGGACGTGTCGCCATTTCCCTCTTTTACCAGTAAGTAACTCCCAGGTGCAATAGTCTACATTTAGGGCCTTCATGTCATGCTTGCAAGCATCCTTGAAGCTGACCTTTGCGGGCCCCGCTAGTTGTCTGACCTGGCTACCTCACCATAGAGAAGGTCCTTGGGTATGGGACCGTCTTCCATCCTGCTGACATGTCCAATTCACTGACGCCGCCTCTGTTTGGTTAGTGCCAACACACTTGGGAGCTCTGCCTTTGAGAGGAGTGCCGCAATCAGGGTATATCCTGGCAGGACATGAACAGTACCAATTAAGATTTTTACAGATACTAGCAGATGACTGTGGAATTGCTAACAGTTAGAGATTGCACACTTCTATAATAACGTAGATGTCTGCCATGTAATGCAGAATATGTTATCAGTTACCTTGCGATCTAAGATTTTTACTGGAGCTTTGGGTATCAAGATCCTCAACTCTACCTATTTTTTCTGTGAAAATCTGCAATTGTGATGCAGTACAGCTTGTGTGGTTTTTTTTTTTTGAGACAGTCCCTGATTTGAAGTTGAAAGTAAAAGGTTTCCAGGTTTTTGGGGAGTCAAACCCAGGTTAGACAAACCAACAGTTCTGTCTGAGAAAAAACAGTTTTCTTTTTAACCAAGGACATGTAACTGAGGGCATAGGTTTCAGTTTCACCTGAAGGCTTTTGAAGAATGTGGGAGCCAGCTTAAAAAAATGTGCCTTTTTTAAAGAGAAGGTTTTTTGAGAGTTGGAAAGGACACTGCAGTGGATGGAAAAATCATCCAGTTTGTTTAAAGCGACAGGCCGAGAGCTGCAGGTTTTTTGCTTCCAGAGACGCTGTTTGGAATTGAAGCAGCCAGTTTAAGCATTTGTTTTGACTGCAGGCTGAGGAGCCTGGACTGAGGGCTGACCATTGGTGAATGACTTACGGCAGTTGTCTTCGGCAACTGAAAAGGTGTCAGCGGAACCACGTCATCAGGACAGGAGTGGAAAAGGCTGAGGTTATTCGAGAGTCGACAAAAAGCCTTCTCTTTAAAAAGAGCACACATTCTTCTAAAGCCTTCTGGTGAAACTCAAACCTAAGCCCCCAGTTACATGTCCTTGGTTAAAAAGAAAACTGTTTTTTCTCAGACAGAACTGTTTGTTTGTCTAACCTGGGTTTGACTCCCCAAAAACCTGGAAATCTTTTAGTTTCAACTTCAAATCGGGGACTGTCTCAAAAAAACACATGAAAGGGAAGATTGCGTCATTCGCTTTCGACAGGACCTCTTTACTTCTGTATTTGCATCCTGGAGGACAGAACTTGAACTACCTGAGGAGGATCCTAATGTTCTTGTACTGTGGGACTGTTCAGTGCCACCTTGCTGATGAGACTATTCTGAAGATCTGTAAGAACTACCTTTGCTTCTGCCAATTTATGTGTAACCTTTAAGATATACATACCGACCATGAGTTAACTGTTCATGTTTAATTTATGTTGGTTTGGTTTGATGTTTAAAGTAAAATTTATAAAAGTGAAATCTTATCCCTTTGGTTTCTGTTTCCTAAATGGGGTCAGTTGGTGGATTAGATTTTTTTTTTTTGGTTTGTTGGTGGTCTCCATAGGGATTATAACATAATTGAATGGCATTGATTATTATATGTTGCTTTATTTACGTATTTCATTTTAACCTTTTGCTTTTTTAAAGCCCAGGTTACAGAGCACGATGAGAGGCAACATGTAGACTGGAGGTGGGAACGTGAGGTTTAGCAGGAATGGGGAGGTATGCTGGTTCTGGCTGCTCTGTAGAAGTTAAGTGGGTGTTGGGCTTTGGTGACATCGAGTGGTTTTAGAGTATGGCACATTTGTAGATGGTGTGTCTGATGGTTGGCAGCAGTGAATGTGAAATGTGGGAGCATGATGGGGAAGCTCCCAGGGTTTGGATTGGCATATTGTTGGATTGGAGGTCTTGGTGTGGGGACCATTTGGGGAGTTTATGTACCAAAATAGGTCAAGGAGGTGACCGAAGTGGGATTGGGGTCGTTTGGGTTTGGGGGTTGGTTTTGGGTACAAGAGTCCTAAGGTCTAGAGCTCATTAAATGGTGGGACAGGCTCGAGGGACTGAATGGCCTACTCCTGTTCCTATCTTCCTATGTTCCATTGGGAAAGGTCTGTGGCCTGACAGAACTGAAGTGAGATGTCGGACTCTTGCGTGGGGAATTCCATAGATATGGTGTCTGTGTGGAAAGCGGGGAGGGTGTCTCGTGGTCTGGAAGCACTGGGGAAAATTAGTGCTGTCTGTCACTACTCTTATGATGTCCCAGGATGTGATAGCACTAAGGAGGTATGTGGGAAGTGAGGTAATGGAGTTTTGATCTTTTGGGGAAGACCTGGAGCCTCAAAATATGCTTGTAGTAGGTGTGGGCAACAGAGTCTGAGAGCATTGGGGCCTGAGTAATGGGAGCAAGTTTCCAGGCTCTGGCAACATTCTGCAGGGATTGAAGTCTAACTGCCTTGAGGATGGGGGCCTGGTAAATTGAGAGGGAGGTGAGTTCAGGAGCATGTGGCCCGACTTATTCCTGATCTATTCTCATCCATCAGGTACCCATGCCTTGTTCTGGGGTTATTAGCCCAGGTTCCTGATTACAGTAACAGCATAAAAGTGTGCCTTTACAATTCTGTGCCAAACAAATCTATAAGCATTTTATTGTTTAATTTTTAAGGTTTATGTTTTAAATGTTACTTTTACCTCTAAATTTTCATCTTGAGGAAGAAGTTACCATTTTCTTTCCAGTGTAGTTGGTATGATTTGATTAGTCACTTCCTTTTCATTGCAAGTTTGTGATTGGTAGTTAGCAAAAACAAATATGATTTGATTGCTCTGTCTTCTGTTGCTTATTCATTCCTCATTGTTACTTACTAATTAAATAAGACAGGTTTTGATTTACTTACGTTTAGTTAAGCAGACATTTGGTTCATGATTGAATAAATAAATCCTCATTTCCGTCAGTCGCAATTATTAACCCTAAGGATAAATCCAGAATACTTGAAGCAGCAGGATGTGCTGGATATGATACAGTGACTTCAGGTGTTGTTTCTGAGGTTTTGTTGTTGATGCAATCAGAGCACTTGTGGAGTTATAGTGCGGACGTGGTATTCCAAATATTGATGTATGCGTGGAGCAATATTTGGACATGGGAACATAATTGACGATTTCCATGACGCTGACTGGACAAGAAGCACTGCAAGGCTTTTAAATTGTAGATTTTACTCCTTCTCCATTCCTACATCTGGCGTTGATGCTTTACAGATATGTAACTTTGTGTCAGAAAACTCACCAAGTGATATAGTGTCTCATTTTTTTTCAGTTTAGGGTGGGGAATGCCATAATCCATTTGCCTGTTTAGACTTTATGGGTTGGATTTTGTGCTGGAGATGGGCTTCCAGGCATTGGGCCAAAAAGGCAGAGGGAACCCCGCCTCTGCCTTTTCGTGCCCCACTGGAGCAGATCCTCTGGTCTTTTTGATTAAAAGTTTTAGGAGGTGGAATCCCCGTTCCTTTAAAGGGACGGGGATCCCACCTCCAAGAGCTGCCGGCCAATCAGAGGCAGGTACTGCAGAGGCCTCGGACCCAGGCCCAGCGCTAGAACCCCGGAACAGAGGTAGGCGAGACAGGGGTCGCTGGGGCCAGTCTGGAAGGCCGGGGGTGGGGGAGTAGTCCTTCAGTCCAGGGGTCTAAAGTTGTTCCCGTGGGGGTCTTCCGTGGGCCACAAATTGCCCATGGAAGAGGGACCCACGCCCTCCCCCCAAATCCTGAGGGAGGGTGCTTACTTTTACAAGGCGTCCTCCCCCCCCCCCCCCCCCCCCGCCACACAGCGGTGACCGCCACCCCACCCCAGCTGTTGGTAAGATCCCAGTGGCGGAGGGGTGGGGGGAGGAAAGAAGCCCTTAATTGGCCGTTAATAGGCCACTTAAGGGCCTTAATTGGCCTTTGGTGGGAAGGCCGTCGTCGGCCTATCCTGCACCCGGACAGATCACTGGGCCACAGGGAGGCGACAGGCCCTCTGCCTACCGTCATGTGTCACAATACTCTGTGCCCCCCTGCCTCCAATCCCACCTCGGGGAGCCTGTAAAATTTCGGCCCATATTTCTGAGAAACAGAATTATTTCAAAGTTATCATGTTAAAGGTTTTTACAGATGGCAGTAGTGTATCGAGCATGGCTTTTGCTAATCTAACTTTGGTGTTTATTCCTATTGTGTTCCAGAAATTTGTTTTAGTAGAAGTTCAATGGACATATTCAGAATGCCTTAACTTTGCTTTGTTTGCATCTCAAGAGTCATTTTTTGTTTCAGGTTTTTGATAAAGAAGTGAAAAGCTATGTTTATATACTGGAAGGTAGCAGTCAGAGAAACAAGATGCAATTGCCTAAGGACAGCAAGCAGACACGTAAGTAATGGAGCAGCTTGTTTAAACTGACCCATTTGTTATCGCTTGCACGTGATGTATATAGAATAACAATCAATATACATGCTTGGAACTAATGGAGAAAGCCATAGACTTCTAAACTTTATCCCTGACCGTTTGATATGGTGTATAATATGTGCAAGGTACTTAACTTTCCGTTCAAGGGAAGTTATCGGCAGTGCCTCACGATGAGCAGGCTGCATGGGAGGAAAGACCTTGGTAATGAAGAACAAAGAGCTTGTGGCCTAGTTAGTGAAAGAGAACTATTGGCATTTGATATGTGAAAGACTATATAAGCATTTACATGTCTGTATATAAACATGCTGTTTGCAGAGATACATTTTTAATAAGGAGGTGCAATATCTGTATTTTGCTAAAGGTTGTAAATTATTAATTTGCCATCCTTATTTGTGTCTCATCAATTATACTAATGAAAATCTGAGTCAACTGCTTGGGTGTAAGATCTGGGGTTTGCTTTAATTTAATTGTATAACTTGGGTGAATTACAATTACAGACTAAGTTGGGAAGGCAGATCTAAAAGAGACTTCCAGGTCAGACTAGCTGCAAAACCACACTGGTACGAGGGTGTTTTCACAAGCGTCACAGACTTTATTTCCACAATAAGCACAAAATCATGATACTTAGCAAAGGGCAGTGATCAGCAGTTGCATTCATGATGGAACACCGGTCCTCAACCTCTGGTTAACTGGGCTGCTTGTCTCTTAATTGAAGTCTATTTCTGTCTTCTCTTGATGGTGATGCGCCTTTAGTATCTTACAAATCCTATTTTATACACTGTTCCTAGCTTGGCTTTGTACCATATTAGGTAAAACTCCATTTCTGTCCATCTAGTCAGTCATTACCTAACTGCCCATCCATGAAGGTACCTTGAGCCTGGTTTAGGTCATTGTCATTGTCATTCAGTGAGGCTCCAGATTCATGCTTCCTTGCTGTTTATTCATCAATGACCACTTAACGAGATTGATATGCACTTGTCCTGTTTCACAGCTATTTGGCTAGACATGTTTACAGTCTTCCCTGGTTAAAAGGCTAACAGCCTCCCTGGGATAAACCACAGACTAAAGACTCATAATTAAAGGGTCTTTACATAGTCTGAATTAACCCTTTCCATCACTTCTCAACATGTCATGACTTGTACAGCACTTTAGCTAACATCATGCTTTGTGGTTATGTTACATATGGAATACAATTTTAACTGTTAGAATTTAGTTGTAATATCCTTATGTATAACAGTCCTATAATAAAATAAACTCAATCCTACATGGGGTTACATGAGAACAAACCCCAAGATAATCTATCAGTTTTTATTTGTATTTCCCATGGGAAAGTGCATGAGTTGCTAAAGACCTTCACACGCTGAAAACAGCTGTGATCAGATTCAGAAGAATTGGAGAAATTGAACCTGCGCTTGCGCAGGGTTGAGATTCATATTCAATCTCCGCAACCAAGAGTGCTTTGCTTACTCTTAGTAGCTAGATGCAGTGCTTTTAACAGTTGATTAGACAAGAACAGTTGGCAGGAGATAGAAATGCCTCATGCAGTTAAGACAATATTGACTGCAATTAAAGAAATGTGTGTCATCAGTGATCTTATGGGTAGTGAAAACAGTGGCGCCCCCACAAGGTGAGAAAATGGGGTGAGGAATACAAAATACGATTTGAAATGATTTAATTTATCTGGACTTTGTTATCCATTTGCCAACCTAATTTGTATACGTCTGCTACTGTTGATGTATGGCTCATAGTTGTGAAATAATCTGTTACACCATTTAGAACAAGCTTGCATATAACTGTACCAATTAAAATGCTGGTTATACTTACAAAGTAGTTACAGCACAGAAACAGACTACGTGGCCCCATAAGTCCATGTCGGTGTTTGTACTCCACATGAGCCTCCTCCCACCTCTTTTCATCAAACTCCATCAACATATCTTTCTTTCCTTTCTCCCTCATGTGCTTATCTAGCTTCCCCTTGAATACATCTGTGCTATGCATATCAACTACTCTTTGAGGTAACGAGTTCCACATTCTAACCACTCACTGGGTAAAGAAGCTTCTCCGGAATTCCCCACTGGATTTATTGGTGACTGTCTTATATTTATGCCTCTTTATTCTGGTCTTCCCTGCAACTGTAAACCCCTTTTCTACAACTACCCTATAAAATCATGTCATAATCTTACAGACATTTATTTGATCACTCTCCCCGCACCCCCCCCCCCCCCACCCACCCCAGTCTTGTCTTTTCTGAAGAAAAGAACCCCCGCCTGTTCAATCTTTCTTGATAGATATAGTCTCTCAGTTCTAATATCATTCTAGTAAATCTTTTTTGCACCTTCTCCAGTGCTTCTATACCCTTTTTATAATATGGAGACCAGACCTGTTTACAGTACTTCATGTGGTCTAAACAAGGTTCTGTATAAATTTAACATAACTTCTCTGCTTTCAATTCTAACTCGCAAGAACTGAACCCAGAGTTTTTTTTAATATATAGTCTTATTAATCTGCAATGCTGCTTTTAATCCTTGTATCTGTAACTCCGGATGCCTCTGTTCATCTATCCCAATTAGGCGCTCACTTTACGAGGACTATATGGCCTCCTTATTCTTCCAACTAAATGACCTCCCTCAATTATTTATTTTGAAGTTCATTTGGCAATTACGTGCCTATTCTGCCAAATTATTAATGACTTCCTGTATTTTGTCATGGTCTTCCTCTGTATTAACTACACCCACCAATTTAATGTCATGCACAAATTTTGAAATTCTAATTCCAATTCCTGAGCCCAAATCCTTTATGTAAAATGGTGAACAATAGTGGTCCTAGCCCTGATCCTTGTTGAACAACACTTACTACCATTTGCCATTTGAGTAACTACTTTTAATCCCTATATTGTTTTCTGCTCTTTAACCAGCTGGCAATAGATTCTGCTACACGTCTCCTGACTCCACATGTTCTGACGTTAGGCATGAGTCTGCTATGTGGAACCTAATCAATGGTTTTTGGAAATCCAGATATATTGCATCTACTACGTTACCCCTATTAACCCTTTCTGTTACTTCGAAGAATTTAATCAGGTTGGTCAAGCATGATTTTCCCATTTGGAATCCGTGCTGACTGATGTTTATCATATTTTCAGTTTCTAGATGTTTTCTATTACATCGTTGAGTAAGAATTCCATTATCTTTCCAACCACCGACATTAGCTAATTGGTCTATAGTACCCTGAATTTGTTCTAGCTCCCTTTTTGTATTTAAGAATCCCATTAGCTGTTCATCAGTCCTCTGGCAATATTTATAAGATTATCACATTTACTTGCAATAACATATTCTTTGGACTAAGTATTGGTTGTAAATTTGACAGCATAGTGTTTAGATAGAGCCATAGCAAAATTATGGTACAGAAGGAGGTGTTCAGCCCGTCGTGTCCGTGCCAGCTGAACAAACTAGCCGCTATCTAATCCCATTTTCCAGCAGCTAGTCCATAGCCTTGTAGGTTGCAGCACTTCAGGTGCATGTCCAGGTACCTTTTAAAAGAATTGAGGGTTTCTGCCTCCACCATCATTCCAGGCAGTGAATTCCAGACACCCACCACCCTCTGGGTGAAAAAGTTTTTCATCACGTCCCCTCTTATCCTTCACCTTAAATCTGTTCCCCCTGGTAATTTACCTCTCCGCTAGGGGAAACAGGTCCTTCTTTCTACTCTATCTAGGCCCCTCATTATTTTGTACACCTCAATTAAGTCACCCCTCAGCCTCCTCTGTTCTGGGAAATACAACCCTAGCCTATCCAGTCTTTCCCCATAGCTGCAACCTTCAAGTCCTGGAAACATTCTTGTAAATCTCCTCTCTACTCTCTCCAGAGCAATTATGTGGTGACCAGAACTGTACGCTATACTGCAGCTATGGCCTAACCAGCATTTTATACAGTTCCAGCATTACATCCCTGCTTTTGTATTCTATACCTTGGTCAATAAAGGAAAGCATTCCATATGCCGCCATCACCACTCTATCACCTGTGGATAAGGACTCCAAGGTCTCTCACTTCTTCTACCGCTCTCAATATCCTCCCGTTCATTGTGTATTCCCTTGCTTTATTTGCCCTCCCCAAATGCCCTCACACTTCCCTGGATTGAATTCCATTTGCCACTTTTCTGCCCACTCAACCAAAGCATTGATATAATTCTGGAGTCTAAGGCTATCACAGAATGGTATTGAGCTGTTAATTAGATTTTTGAGAAATGCGCAAACTTTTCTGATATTCAGTGTACAAGAACACAAACTATTTTTTATTAAATACTGGAATATCCACTATTAATTCTAATTTATATCACATGTGAATTTTCATGTTGGAGTCTTATTCGGTAGTTAGTAGTGAATGTTTGTAATTAAGTATCCCCAGTGCTGCTTTAACATCTGAAGAATTTTTAACTGAAAACCGAGAGATTTCAGTTCATGCAATAAAGGGTCAGTAATGAGCGAGATTTACTTTTTAAGTTTGCCATTTATTATCTTGTACGTTTGACTAGCTCGTTACATGTGGACCTGTGTGTAAATTAGAACTTTCCTAAAAAGCTGGACTAATTATACCACAAGATAAATAAATATATATATATTTTATTTTATAACTGTGGCTGGAATTTTGCACCCCCCCCCCCCCCCAAATGAGAGGGCGGGGGTAAAATTGAGTTAGTGGGGGGGGTGCAGGTAAAATCAAGTGGGAGGCAGGGGAGGGGCGTCCTGCCCTTCCCAGGCCAATCAACTGACACTTAAGGCCTCCACCCGCAACGGCGGGTATTTTACCCTCAACTGGCAGTCGGCTGAGGCTCACCAGGCGGCTGCCTTGCGAGCTGGGAGGGTCCCTCCTGATCGGGCTTCCCCCAAAGCCCTAACTACCCCCAACACTCCTCCCGGCCCCCCTTGCCTCACCGGGGCCCAACCAATTGTCCCCGGTGAGGCCTTAAAAACTTACCTTTTTTCTGGGGCTGACCTTCATCATCTTCCGATGGCTGGGTGTAGACCCAGCAGTGGCCATTGCTCCCGGTGGTGCTGCTGGAACTGAGCTGCCAGCCAGCTGACTGGTCAGCAGCTCCTTCAGGCAGGACTTCCTGCCTCAAGGAGGTAGAAGTTCCGCCCAAGGCCAGTTAAAGGCCTGGGCAGTGAAAAATCCCTGTCTGGCTCCCCAGGCTCAGCGGAGGTGGGCTCGCCACCAACTTTTCGGCTGGTGGACAGGGCCTCCTGCCCAACGAAAAATTCCGGCCCTTTATCCTAAAAATTAGGACTAAAAAAAACGCATGGGATAGCACCAAGCTGACCAATGGACCAAACTGATGGTTTATAAGGCCTGTGTTCTCAGCACCTTTCTGTATGGCTGTGAAACATGGACGACTTACAGCTACCAGGAAAAGACGCTCAATAATCCTATTCTTTGCTATCTGCAGGGCATTATGAGTATATCCTGTGTTATGGACAGGTGGGTGATGGCGTTGGCTGGTTTCCACTTTTCATGACAGTGATAGTGTTTTTGTGTTACTTGTGTTTTATCCCCTGTGTTCTGTTTGCCAAATAAACAGACATTGACCGGTTTTCTCGTAGGTTTCAAACAGAGATTAAATATTTATCAAACAATATTCAGCACCCAAAATGTTCACAACACCATCCATTCATGCATTTTCTCTTACATGCACACACAAGAGAAGATAGATAGAAGGTAAAGGGTAAGAGGTATTCAGAGTTCAAGGTGTAAAAGTCTGTTGTTTCAGGAAACACAGTGGAATCCTCTTGGAAGGTGAGTTTTTAAAATTGAAGGCCAGTTTGCTGGTTATTTTGTATTTACTTGGTTGTTGAAGTTTTTTGGCAGATCACTTCAGTTTGAAGACTGTGCTGATTTCTTAGTTCAGTTTTCACAGGTGGAGGAGTGGTTCATAAGGCACTCTCTTCTCTGCTGCATTTGGCTTTCAAGTTGTTTCAGCATGGTTCAGTGGTGTTAGCTGGGACTGATGTCTCTCTTTCACCTTTGAAGGTGAACTCAAAAGTGTTAGTTTCGCCCATGTGACTTTAGGTTTCAGTTCTTGATTAGCTGGTATAATAGCTTTTGATGGACCCATTTTGATAATTGAGGGCTGTTCACACACTATTGTGGTGAAGGGTAGCTGGAGACTTAGAGTCTGGGGATTACTTTTATCTTTCTTCATTTGGGTGTAGCTCACATCCATGTGTGATAAGCTGTCTCATTTCCATGCAGACAAGGTTAATTGGTTTCAGTTCTAGTAGACCTGGATGTAGATTTTAGTGCAGGAGTTGGTATGGGTCATGTGACTTGTCCTCCATTTTGTATTCAGCAAATGTACCAGTCTTTTAAAACTGTTCTAATTTTTTATAACTCTTCAGTTTGTTTCTGTATTTTCATCGCTGCACTTCTCGTGAGCATGACACATGGTAGGACAAAAATCACAAATGCTGCAGAGCTCCCAAGTGTGTTGGCATTAATGAAACAGAGGTGGCTTCGGTGGGTCAGACACATCTGCAGGATGGAAGACAGTCCCATACCCAAGGACCTTCTGTATGGTGAGGTAGTTGGGCCAGACGACCTGTAGGGCTCCCAAAGCTCGGAAGGCCCTAAATGTTGACTATTTCACCTGGGAGTCACTAGCTGGCAAAAGAGGGAAATGGCAACACTACCATGGTGTGCACTACCATGATGAGCAGTTGCTACAGCAGTTTGGTAACAGGCGCCAATGTCAAAAACAACAACTCACAGCATCATTTGGCAGCTTCACATGCAGTACTTGTGGCAGACCCTGCCTCTCAAGGATTGGCCTTCACATCCATCAGCAAAGGTGCACCAAGAGAAGACACCCCACCTAAATGGATTGTTTGGTGTGTGTCCATCATCCTTCGTAGATGGAAGGATGCCAACCAACAACAAATTCAGACTGCCCAAGCAGTCAACAAACACGGCTGCATGGCAGGCAGCATTCAAGGGGGTGGGGGGGGAGAAAATTTGTTTTAATTTTGATAAAACTGCATACATTGCCTAATTCTTATGCTCATTCGCAATTTCAATAATTTTTCTATTTAGAACGTGGGCACAGTAGCATAATGATAATATGAGGACAAAGTGCTGGAAATGCTCAGCAGGTCTGGCAGCAATCTGTGTAGAGATAAGAGTTGATGTTTCAGTCCTATGACCTTTCATCAGAACCCACTCTGATGAAAGGTCACAGACTTGAACTCTGTTTCTCTCTGCACAGGTGCTGCCAGACCTGCTGAGTATTTCCGACACTTTTTGTTCTCATTTCAGAGATCCAGCATCCGCAGTATTTTGCTCTTATCTTAGCATAGTGAGCAATACTGGACCAGAGTCCTAGACTAACGATTTGGAGTCATGAATTCAAATATTACCACGACAGCCAGGAAGTTAAATTCAGTTAATTAAATAAATCTGGAGTAAAAAGCTAGATCATGAATCTACCAGATTGTGGTTAAAAACCCATCTGGTTCACTAATGTCCGTTAGGGAAGGAAGTTGCTGTCCTTACCCGACCTGGCCGATATGTGACTCCAGACCCATAGCAATGTGTTTGATTCTTAACTGCCCTCTGAAATGGCCTAACAAACTACTCGGTTGTATCAAACCACTACAACACAATCGAATAAGAATAAAAATAACATCGACCTCTGCACCTGACACAGCAAAGTCACACCCAGCCCTTTGACCCTGCACAGCCTTCCGTGCTAACATTTGGGGGCTTGAGCCAAAATTGGGAGAGCTGTCCCACGACTAGTCATGCAACAGCCTGACACAGTTGTATATACAGAATCAGGCCATACAGACAACCTCCCCGACTCCTCCATCACCATCTGTGTATGTCTTGTCTCACCGGCAGAACAGACACACCAAAGGTGGTAGCACAGTGGTACAGAGTTGTAAGGGAGTGACCCTGGAATCCTCAACATTGACACTGGATCCCATGAAGTCTAATGGCACCAGGTCAAACATGGAAAGGAAACTTCCTGCTGGTTACCACCTACTGCCCTCCCTCAACTGATGAATCAGTGCTCCTCCATGTTGAACACCATTTGGAAGAAGCACTGAGGGTGGCAAGGACACAGAATATACTCTGGGTGGAGGACATCATTGTCCATCGCCGAGCATGGCTTGGTAATATGCTGACCGAAATGGCTAACTCTTGAAGGACACAGCTGCCAGACTGGACCTATGGCAGGTGGTGAGAGAAAGTATACGAGGAAAAAAATCTACTTGACCTTGTCCTCGGCAACCTACCTGTCACAGATGCATCTATCCATGACAGTATTGGTAGGAGTGACCACCGCACAGGCCTTGTGGAGATGGAGTCATGTCTTCACACTGAGGACACTCTCCATCATGCTGTGTGGCACCAACACAGTGCTAAATGGGCTAGATTTCAAACAGATCTAGCAACTCAAAACTGGGCATCCATCAGATGCTGTGGGCGTTCAGCAGCAGCAGAATTGTATTCAGCCGCAATCTGTAACCTCATGGTCTGGAATATCCCCCACTCTGCCATTACCAACAAGCTGGCGGACCAACCCTCGTTCAGTGAAGAGTGTGGGAGGGCATGCCAGGAGCAGCACCAGGCATACCTAAAAATGAAGTATCAGCCTGGTGAAGCTACAACACAGGACTACTTGCATGTTAGATAGCGTAAGCAGCATGCAATAGACAGTGATAAGCGATCCCACAACCACTGGATCACATCGAAGCTCTGCAGTCCTGCCACATCCTGTCGTGCCTGGTGGTGGACAATTAAACAACTGACAGAAGGAGGAGGCTCCACAAACATCCCCATCCTCAATGATGGTTGAGCCCAGCACATCAGTGCAAAAGACAAGGCTGAAGTATTTGCATTCATCTTCGGCGAGAAGTGCTGAGTGGATGATGCATCTTGGCCTTCTCCTGAGGTCCCCAGCATCACAGCTGCCAGTTTTCAGCCAATCCGATTCACTCCACGTGATATCAAGAAATGACTGAAGGCACTGGATACTGCAAAGGCCATGGGCCCTGACAACATTCCGGCAATATTATTGAAGACCTTTGCTCCAGAACTTGCCGCACCCCTAGCCAAGCTGTTTAAGTATAGCGACAACACTGGAATCTACCTGACAATGTGGAAAATTCCCCAGGTATGTCCAGTCCACAAAAAGCAGGAGAAGTCCAACCTGGCCAATTACCGCCCCATCAGTCTGCACTCGATCATCAGTAATCATCAGTTGTCAACAGTGATATAAATCACGCATTGAAAAACAATAACCTGCTCATTGCCACTCAGTTCTTGACCTCATTACAGCCCAGCTCCAAACATGGACAAAAGAGCTGAACTCCAGAGGTGAGGTGAAAGTGACTGCCCTTGAAATCAAGGCAGCATTTGACTGCGTATGGCATCAAGGAGCCCTAGCAAAACTGGAGTCAATGGAAATCGGGGAAAACTCTCCACTGGTTGGAGTCATACCTAGCACAAAAGAAGATGGTTGTGGTTGTTGGAGGTCAATCGTCTCGGCTCCAGGACATCACTGCAGGAGTTCCTCAGGGTAGTGTCCTTGGCCTAACCATCTTCAGCTGCTTCATCAATGATCTTCCCTCCATCATAAGGTCAGAAGTGGGATGTTCACTGATGATTGCACAATATTTGGCACCATTCGCGCCTCCTCAGATACTGAAGTATCCCGTGTCAATATGCAGTAAGAACTGAACAACATCCAAGCTTGGGCCGATAAGTGGCAAGTAACATTTGCACCACACAAGTGCCAGGCAATGATCATCTCAAACAAGAGAGTATCTAACCATCTCCCCATGACATTCAATTACCATCGCTGAATCCCCCACTATCAACATCCTTGGGTCGTGGGGGGGGAGGTGGGGGGCAGGGCGGCGGTGCGGGGGTCACCATTGACCAGGAACTGGACCAGTCGCGTAAATGCTGTGGCTACAAGAGCAGGTCAGAGGCTGGGAATTCTGTGGCGAATAACTCACCTCCTGATTCCCCAATGCTTGTCCACCATCTACAAGGCATGAGTCAGGAATGTGATGAAATATTCTCCACTTGCCTGGATGGTTGCAGCTCCAACAACACTCAAGAAGCTTGATACCATCTAGGACAAAGCAGCCCATTTGTCACTGTCGCTGGGTTGAAATCCTAGATCTGCCTTTCTAAAAGCACTATTGGTGTATTTGCACCCTAAGGACTGCAGTGGTTCAAGGCAGCTGGCCACTACCTTCTCAAGGGCAATTAGGGATAGGCAATAAATGCTGGCCCAACCAGTCTCGCTCACATATCCTGAATGAATAAAACAAAAGGTTCAGAACTGATCCAGCAGCTCAAAACCCAGCACCCATGAATTGTTTTGGGCCATCGGAAGCAGAATTGTATTCCATCACATCTTGGTGCGGCATAAATCTCACTCTACCATTACCATCAAGTTGGAGGGCCAACCCTTGTTCAATGAGGAGTGTAGGAGAGAATTCCAGGTGTAGCACCCGACATACCTAAAAATGGGATTCCAACTTGGTGAAGTTACAGCACAGCGAATGCAGGATGCTTATATACAGAGTTAAGCAATTGCACAGTTAACAGATCAAATCAAAGCCCTTCTGTTCTGTCACATCGAGTCGTGAATGCTTGTGGACAGTTGGGCAACTAACGGCTGGAGGGGGTTTCAAGAACTTCCCCACCATCGATCATGGCAAGCCTAGCATGCGAGTGCAGAAGACGAGGCTGCTGCATTTGCAACCACATTCAGCCAGACGTGTTGACTGGATGATCCATATTGGCCTCTTCCGGAGAGCCCCACCCTCACAGGTGCCAGACTTTAGCTAATTCAATTCACTCGACATGATATCAAGAAATCCCTATGCGCACTGGATACATCAAAGGCTACAGGCCCTGACAACATCCCAGCTGTGGTTCTAAAGACTTGTACTCCAGAACTAGTCGCCTCTAAGAAAACTGTTCCAGTACAGCTGCAACACTTGCATCTACCTGACAAAGTGAAAAATTGCCCACGTGTGCCATGTCCACAAAAAGTAGGGCAAGTTGAATCTGGCCGGTTATCGCCCCTGTAGTCTGCTCTCAATCATGAGCAAAGTGATGGAGGGTGTTGTTGACAGTGATATCGAGTGGCACCTATTCACCATTATCCTGCTCACCAATGCTCTCCTTGGATTCTGACCACACACCTCTGTTCCAGACCTAATTACAGCCTTGGTCCAAGCGTGGACAAAAGAGTTGAATGCCAGAGGTGAGGTGCGAGTGACTGCCCTAGACATCAAGGTAGCAAGTCTGTGGCACCACAGGTGGCTCAGCTGCACAGGAAGGGAGGAAGAAGAGTGGAAGTAATAGGGGATTCATTAGTTAGGGGAACAGCCAGGCATTCCTGCAGCTGTAGACGTGACTCCAGGATAATATGTTGCCTCCCTGGTTCAGGGTCAAGGATGTCACAGAGCGGTTGCAGGACATTCCTCTGTGGGAGGGTGAACTGCCAGAGGTCGTGGTCCACGTTGGTAGCAACGACTTAGATAGGAAGAGGGATGAGGTCCTGAAAAAAGATTTTAGGGAGCAAGGAAAGAGATTGAAAAGCAGGACCTCCAAAGCAGGAATCTCAAGATTACTCCCAGTGCCACGTGCTAGTGAGCATAGGAATAGGAGGATTGAGTGATTGAACATGTGGCTGGAGAATTGGTGTTGGAGGGAGGGCACAGATTTCTGAGGCATTGGGACTGGTTCTGGGGCAGGTGGGACTTGTACAAGATGGACGGGTTGTACCTTAGCAGGACTGGAACTAACATCCTTGCAGGGAGATTTGCTAGTGCTGTTGGGGAGGCTTTAAACTAAATTGGCGGGGAGATGGAAACCTGAGAGGAAGCTCAGATTGGAGGGAAGCAAAACAGGTAACAGGAAGTAGAAAAGTAGTAAGTGAAATTAGAAGACAGATGAAGTAAAGATGAGCATCAAATAAGATCAGAATGCAGGATAATGTTAAAAAGACCAAGTTAAGGGCATGCTATCTGAATGCACGTAGCATTCGCGACAAGGTAGATGATTTGAAGGCACAAATAGAGGTAAATAGGGTATGATTTAATTGCCATTACAGAGACCTGGTTACAAGGTGACCAAGACTGGGAACTGAATATTCAAGGATATTCGTCATTTAGAAAGGTTAGACAAAAAAGAAAAAGAGGTGGGGTAGTGCTCTTAATAAGGGATGAGATCAGTACATTAGTTAGAAAGGATCTTGGATCGAAGGATCAAGGTGTAGAATCAATTTGAGTGGAGCTAAGAAACAGAAAGGGGCAGCAAACATTGATGCGAGTTGTTTATAGGCCATCAAACAGTAGTGGTAATGTTGGGAACAATATAAATCAGGAAATTAGAGGTGTATGTATCATGGGTAATACAGTAATAATGGGCGATCTAAAATTTACATATAGACTGGGTAAACCTAATCAGCACTAATGCTGTGGAGGATGAATTCCTGGAGTGTGTATGAGATGGGTTTCTGGAACATAGAAACATAGAAAATAGGAGCAGGAGTAGGCCATTCGGCCCTTCGAGCCTGCTCCGTCATTCATTATGATCATGGCTGATCAACTCCGTAACCTGTTCCTGCTTTTGCCCCATATCCTTTGATCCCTTTAAACCCAATAGAAACATAGGTGCAGTACATTGAACAATCAAATAGGGATCGTGCTATTTTAGATTTAATATTATGTAATGAAACAGGGCTAACTAATAACCTTGCTGTAAAGGAACCTTTGGGAAATAGTGACCATAATATGATAGAATTGCCTTTGTCTGATCAGAGTCTTCACTCGAGTTGTTTTAAACAGACTCCAGAAGCTGGCTGAGTGTGTCTACCCTGAGGCACAGTGCGGCTTTCGAGCAGAGAGATCCACCATTGATATGCTCTCCCTTCGCCAGCTACAGGAGAAATGCTGCGAACAACCGAATCCCCCTCTACGTTGCTTTCATAGATCACACCAAAGCCTTTGACCTCGTCAGCAGATGTGGTCTCTTCAGACTACTAGAAAAGATCGGATGTCCACCAAAGCTACTAAGTATCATCACCTCATTCCATGACAATATGAAAGGCACAATTCAGCATAGCGGTGCCTCATCAGACCCCTTTCCTATCCTGAGTGGTGTGAAACAGAGCTGTGTTATCGCACCTACACTGTTTGGGATCATCTTCTCGCTGCTGTTCTCGCATGTATTCAAATCTTCAGAAGAAGGAATTTTCCTCCACATAAGATCAGATGGCAGGTTGTTCAACCTTGCCCGTCTTAGAGCGAAGACCAAAGTACGGAAAGGCCTCATCAGGGAACTCCTCTTTGTTGATGATGCTGCATTAACATCCAACACAGAAGAGTGTCTGCAGAGACTCATCGACAGGATTGTGGCTGCCTGCAACGAATTTGGCCTAACCATCAGCCTCAAGAAAACGAACATCGTGGGGCAGGATGTCAGAAATGCTCCATCCATCAATATCGGCGACCACGCTCTGGAAGTGGTTCAAGAGTTCACCTACCTAGGCTCAACTATCGCCAGTAACCTGTCTTTCAATGCAGAAATCAACCGCTGCTATGTCCAGACTGACCAAGAGGGTGTGGGAAAATGGTACACTGACACGGAACACAAAAGTCCGAGTGTTTCAAGCTTGTGTCCTCAGTACCTTGCTTTACAGTACCGAGGCCTGGACAACGTATGTCAGCCAAGAGCGAAGTCTCAACTCGCTGCCTCCGGAGAATCCTTGGCATCAGGTGGCAGGACCATATCTCCAACGCAGAAGTCATCGAGGTGGCCAACATCCCCAGCATATACACCCTACTGAGCCAGCAGCGCTTGAGATGGCTTGGCCATATGAGCCGCATGGAAGATGGCAGGATCCCCAAGGACGCATTGTATAGCCAGCTAGTCACCAGTATCAGACCCACTGGCCATCCATGTCTCCGCTTTAAAGACGTCTGCAAACGCAACATGAGGTCCTGGTGACATTGACCACAAGTCGTGGGAGTCAGTTGCCAGTGATCGCCAGAGATGGCAGACAGCCATAAAGGCGGGGCTAAAGAGTGGCGACTCGAAGAGACTTAGAAGTTGGCAGGAAAAAAGACAGAAGTGCAAGGAGAGAGCCAACTGTGTAACAGCTCCGACAACCAATTTTATCTGCAGCGCCTGTGGAAGAGTCTGTCACTCTAGAATTGGCCTTTATAGCCACTCCAGGCGCTGCTCCACAAACCACTGACCACCTCTAGGCGCTTACCCATTGTCTCTCGAGACAAGGAGGCCAAAGAAGGACTGTGCTTTTCTGTGCCTTTTTAAGACCTCCTTAATAATCGATTTCCAGCATTTTTCCTGACGACTGATTGATTTTTTAAAATTTATTTAGAGATACAGCACTGAAGCAGGCTGTTCGGCCCACTGAGTCTGTGCCGACCAACAACCACCCATTTATACTAACCCTGCAGTAATCCCATAATCCCTACCACCTACCTACACTAGGAGCAATTTACAATGGCCAATTTACCTATCAACCTGCAAGTCTTTGGCTGTGGGAGGAAACCGGAGCACCTGGCGAAAATCCACGCGGTCACAGGGAGAACTTGCAAACTCCGCACAGGCAGTACCCAGAATTGAACCCGGGTCCCTGGAGCTGTGAGGCTGCGGTGCTAACCACTGTGCCGCCCACAGGCTAAGTGGCCTGTTTTCTCTTTCCCTCTTTTCTTGAATAGCGGAGTTGTATTTGGTAACTTCCAATCTGCTGGGACCATTCTAAAATCTAGGAAATTTTAGAAAATTATAACCAACGCATCCACTATCTCTGCAGCTGTCTCTTTTAGGACACTAGGATGTAGGCCATCAGGTCCTGGGGATTTGTTGGTCGTTGGTCTCTTAAGTTTCTCCAATACTTTTTTTCTGATGATCTTAATTACCTTAGGTTCCTCACTCTTATTAGCCTCTTGGCTACCCTGTATTTCTGGTATGTAATTTGTGCCTTCTACTGCAAAAACAGACACAAAATATTTGTTCAATGTCTCTGCCATTTCCTCATTCCCCATGATAATTTCTCCTGACTCTGCCTCTAAGGGGCCAGTGTTTACTTTAGCTACTCTCTCCCTTAAAAGGTCTTAAAATCTGTTTTTATATTCCTGGCTCGTTTACACTCAGTCAATTTTTCCCCTTTTTATCAACTTTTGGGTCACCCTTTGTTGGTTTCTACAACACTTCCAATCCTTGGGCTTACTACTATTCTTTGCAACATTATAAAGCTCTTCTATTAATCTAATACTGCCCTTAACTTCCTTAGTAAGCCACAGATGGTGGATATTTCGCACTGAGTTTTTGTTTTTTTAACAATATATTTTTGTTGAACATTTCGAATTGTTTCTTTATATATTTCCCACAGTTTATTTACTGCTATACCTTTTAGTCTATTTACCCAATCAATCTCAGCAGCTGTCCCCTCATACTTATGCAACTGGCTTTGTTTAAATTTAAGATTTTTGTTTGTGTCTGGAGGATGTCACTTTCAAATTTAATACAGAACTCAATTGTATTATGATCACTTCTTCCCAGTGGATCTTTTACTATGCAATAACTAATTAATCCTACCTCATTGCACAATACTAGATCTAAAAATAGTTTTATCCCTAGTTAGTTCCACAATATCTTGTTCCAGGAAACTGTCATGAAAGCATTCTACAAACTCAACTTCGAGGATACCTTTGCCACTTTGATTTGGCCAGTCTATATGAAGATTAAAGCCCCCCATAATTATTACATTGCCTTTGTTACAAGCTTTAATTAATTCTTGCTTTATGTTGTGTCCAACGGAATGACTACTGTTGGGGCCTATATACTACTCCCACTAGCATTTTATAACCCTTGTTTTTCAAAATTTCCACCCATACTGATTCTACTTCCTGATCTTCTGAGCCAAGATCCTTTCTCACGACTGTCCCTATGTCATCCTTTACAATCCGGGCTACTACTCCTCCTTATCCATTCTGTCTGTCTTTTTGACACCATCCAGGACCAAGCGGCCTGCTTGCTTGGCATCCCATCTGCCACCTTAAACATTCCCTTCCTCCATGGCTCATATAATAGGAGGGTCAGTGTCAGCTTGGAGAAAAATTTGGCTTAAGGACTGAAAACAGTGAGTCATGGTAAATGGTTGTTTTTTTAGTTTGGAGAATGGTAGACAGAGGTGTTTGCCAAAGGTCAGTGCTGGGACCACTGCTTTTTTGGTGTATGTAAATGACTTGGATTTTGGAATACAGAGTAAAATTTCAAAATTGACCAGTGATAGAAAGCTTGGAGGTCTGGCAAACAGTGAGGATGATACAAATTGGCTGCAAGCAGACATAGATAGGCTAGCAGTATGGGCAGACAAGTAGCAGATGGAATTTAATGCAGAGAAATTTTAACTGATGCATTTTTGCAGAAGGAATAGGGAAAGGTAATATACACATAATGGCACAGTTCTAAAGAGAGTGCAGGGACAGAGGGACCTGGGGGTTCATTTGCATAAATCTTTGAAGGTGGCACGACATATTGAGAGAGTAGTTAGCAAAGCATATGAGATCTTGAGCTTCTTAAATGGAGGTATTGAGTACAAAAGCAGGGAGGTTATACTGCACCTTTTAGAAAGCTGTGGTTAGGCCACAACTAGTGTATTGCATCCCGTTTTGGTCAGCACTCTTTAGGGAGGAAATGAAGGTCCTTGAGAGGGTGCAGAGGAGATTTACCAGAATGGTTTCAGGGATGAGCGATTTTAGTTACAAGGTTAGGTTGGAAAAGCTGGGGTTGGTCTCCTTGGAGCAAAGTACATTGAGGGGAGATTTGATAGAGGTTTACAAGATTATGACATGTTTAGATAAGGTAGGCAAAGAAAAGTTGTTCCCATTCATTGATGGGACAAGGATTAAAGAACACAGATTTAAGGTTTTGGGCAAGAAATAAAGGGGGTTATGAGGAGGAACGTTTTTACACAGTGAGTGGTAACGACCTGGAACTTGCTCCTTATGAGGTTGGTGGAAGGGGAGACGATTAATGATTTTTAAAGGAAATTGGATGGGCACTTGAGGAAATAAACTTGCAGGTCTACGGGGATAGAGCAGGGGAGTGGAACTGACTCAACAGAGATCTGGTGTGGACTTGACTGGCTGAATGGCCTCCTTCTGTGCCAGAATGACAATATCACCTAGAAGAACAAGGGCAGCATTTGCATGCGAACACTGCCAACTCCAAACTCCCCTCCAAGTCGCAAACCATCCTGACTTGGAAATATATTGCCATTCCTTCATTGTTGCTGGGTCAAAATCCTGGAACTCCCTACCTAACAGCACTATGATGTATCTAAACCACATGGACAGCAGTGTTTCAAGAAGGTGACTTGTTACCATCTTCCCAAGGCCAATTATGGATGGGCAATAAATGTGACCCTTGCCAGTAACACCCACATCCCATGAAAGAATTTAAAAAAAATTCTTACCTATGCTCAAATTGCTAAGCATGCCTGATTTTAACCACTCCATCATTGGTGGCCATGCCTTCTTCTGCCAAGGCCCTAAGCTCTGGAATTCCCTCCCTAAATCTCTCTGCCTCTCTACCTCTCTTTCCTCCATAAAACTTGCGTGTTTGC
Organism: Heterodontus francisci; assembly: GCF_036365525.1. NCBI lineage: Eukaryota > Metazoa > Chordata > Chondrichthyes > Heterodontiformes > Heterodontidae > Heterodontus > Heterodontus francisci. The sequence continues at coordinate 53,347,324 of NC_090389.1, forward strand.
CCAATCTTATGGTCATCTGCCCTAATATCTCCTGATATGCCTCCATGTCAAATCTTCTTTGATAATGCTTCTGTAAAGTGCCTTGTGACACTTGATTACATTAAAGGTGCTTTATAAATGTAAGCTTTTCTTAGTTCTGCAGTTAGATAGTGAACCATTATTGTGCTGGTGGATTTCCAACTTGACAAGGCTCTGATTCTAATGCATGGAATGGGTGAGTGGAGGATTTCCTACTTCTCATTTCCTCTGTCTCTGTCTTTTTTCTTGTGCTACCTGCTGCTGATTCCTCACTGCCACCATTTACACTTCCTAATGTCACAAAGTCGGTCTACTGAGTTATTCCCATATACTGCTACCAACTGGCATGTTTAGCTGTCCTTTGTAGGCGCTGTTTATGTTGTTGAATTTGTGTGACTGTAACAGAGAAAGTAATGTTTCCAAAGTCACAGAATACAAATCTTTATTTAACAAAGACAATAGTCCGTTTGAACCACACCTTCTAAATAACTACTGATTGGGAGCATTTTTTAAAAATCTTGCTCTATTAGCGTGTTGCTAATTGCTATCCTCAGGTTTAAAGCTCTTCTTAGTCACCACTGATGTTCTCAATCTTGGATATACTCAGTGCTGTTTCCTAATCACTATGCAGCCAATAGTACATGAGCACTGCCTCACAGTATTTCACAAAGATGCTGCTAGGGCACTGTAATAATTCAGCACAGTAACTGCAGAAATTATGAAATAAGAAAGATTAGGTTTTTTTATTGGGGATCGCTGGCAAGGCCAGCATTTATTGCCCATCCCTTGAGAACGTGATGGTGAGCTGCCCTCTTGAACTGCTGCAGTCCATATGGTGTAGGTCCACCCATAGTGTCGTTAGGAAGGGAGTTCCAGGATTTTGACCCCACAGCTAGGATGCAATCAAGTGGACTGCTTTGCCCTTGATGGTGTCAAGCTTCTTGAGTGTTGTTTGAGTTGCACTCATCCAGGCAAGCAGGGAATATTCCATCACACTCCTGACTTGTGCCTTGTAGATGGTGGACAGGCATTGGGGAGTGAGGAGGTGAGTTACTCGCCTCAGAATTCCCAGCCTCTGACCTGCTCTTGTAGCCACAGTATTTATATGGCTTGTCCAGTTCAGATTCTGGTCAACACTAACCCCAAGGATGCTGATGGTGGAGGATTCAGCGATGGTAATGCCATTGAATGTCAAGGGGAGATGGTTAGATTCTTTGTTGTTGGAGATGGTCATTGCCTGTCACTTGTGTGGTGCCAATGTTGCTGGTCACTTATCAACCCAAGCCTGAGTGTTGTCCAGGTTTTGCTGTATGTGTGCAAAGACTGTTTCATTTTCTGAGGAGTTGCGAATGGAACTGAACACTGCGATCGTAAGTGAACATCCCCACTTCTGACTTTATGAATGGAGGGAAGGTCATCTGAAGGTAGAGGTTTGTGAGAGTCTGTTTCTTCAGCTGTACAGAAAGCACAATTTTAATCTAGGGATATGAATATCGCAAATTAAAATCTGCTATATTATGAAAAGATTAGAATGGGACAGCATAGAAGACATTTGCTTGCTACGTACAGATTCTCACTCACTAGGGCTTTGTGTCCAACTTTATTTAATTTTCCTGTGTTTCGCTGCCTCAGTAGCTTATGCTTCTGTTCACCACTTATCCACCCCACCACTGGATCTACTACTGGCTGAAGACCTGCCACCCACTTCAACTAGGAGAACTGCATTGTCTGTCAGAACTTAGATTCTGATGAAAGGCCTTTAACCTGAAACATTAACTCTCTTATTCTCTGCCAGACCTGTCGAGAATATCCAGCAAATATCTGTTTTTATTTATGGCTGAAGACTGGCTTCTGTGATGGTGGGGACGTCAGAAGGAGGCTGAGATGGATCATTCACTTGGCAGTTCTGGCTACAGGTGGTTGCAAATGCCTTGTCTTTTGCAGTCAGTGCTGGGTTCCACCACAGTTAAGGTTGGGTATATTCTTGGAACCACCTCCTTCTCCTGTTAGTTCTTTAATTGTCCACCACATTCATGGCTAGATGTGGCAGGACTTCAGAACTTTGATCTGACCCATTTGTTGTGGGATTGCTTAGCTCTGTATATTGCACACGGCTTCTGCTGTTTAGCATGCATGTAGTCCTGTATTGTAGTTTTGCCAGGTTAGCATTTTTAGGTATGTCTGGTGCTCCATTCCTCATTGAATCAGGTTTGATTCCTGGTGTAATGGTCGAGTGGGGGATATGCTGTGCAATGATGTTACAGATAATGGTGGAATACATTTCTCTTGCTGCTGATGACCCACAGTGCCTTGTGGATGCCCAGTTCTGAGCTGCTAGATCTGTTATGAATCTGTCCCATTTAGCACAATGGTAGTGCCACACAACACAATGAGGGTATCCTCAGTGTGAAGATGGGACTTCAGCTCCCCAAGGACTGTGCGTTAGCCACTCTTGCCAAAACTGTTATGAGCAGATGCATCTGCGGCAGGTAGATTGGTGAGGACAAGATCAATATGTTATTCCCTCGTGTTCGTTTTCTCACCACCTGCTGCAGGCCCTGTCTGGCAGCTGTGTTCTTCAAGACTCAGCCAGCTCAGTCAGTAATGGCCGTACTGAGCCACTGTTGATGATGGACATTGAAGTCCCCCATCCAGAATACATTCTGTGCATGGAGGAGTATTGATTTATTAGGTGAGTAAGGACAGTAGGTGGTAACCAGCATGTTTGACTTGATACCATGAGATCTCATTGGGTCTGGAGTCAATGAGCTCCCAAATGTATACAACTGTGCTGCCACGTTTGGTGGGTTTGTGCAGCTGGTGGGACAGGACATACCCAAGGATAGTGATGGAGGAGTCTGGAACATTGGCTGAAAAGCAAAGGGATACACAATAAACGGGAGGATATTGAGAGTGGTTGAAGAAGTGAGACACCTTGGAATGCATGTCCACAGGTCCTTGAAGGTGGCAAGACAGGTATATAAAGTGGTGAAGAGGGCATAGGGAATGCTTTCCTTTATTGGCCGAGATATATAATACAAAAGCAGGGATGTAATGCTGGAACTGTGTAAAATGCTGGTTAGGCCATAGCTGGAGTATTGTGTACAGTTTTGGTCACCACATTACAGGAAGGACATTATTGCTCTGAAGAGAGTACAGTGGAGATTTACAAGAATGTTTCCGGGGCTTAAAAGTTGCAGCTATGTGGAAAGATTAGAAAGGCTAAGGTTGTTTTCCTTAGAACAGAGGAGGCTGAGGGGTGACTTAATTGAGGTTTACAAAATTATGAGGGGCCTAGATAGAATAGACAGGAAGGACCTGTTTCCCGAGCAGGAGAGGTCAATTACCAGGGGGCACAGATTTAGGTGATTGGTAGAAGGATTAGAGGGGATATGAGGAAAAGCTTTTTCACCCAGAGGGTGGTGTGTGTCTGGAATTCACTGCCTGGATTGGTGGTGGAGGCAGAAACCCTCAACTCTTTTAAAAGGTACCTGGACATGCACCTGAAGTGCTGTAACCTTCAAGGCTACAGATTAGGTGTTGGAAGGTGGATTAGATTGGGCAGCTAGTTTTTTCAGCTGGCGAAAAAACGATGGCCTGAGTGGCCTCCTTCTGTGCCGTAACTTTTCTATGGTTTCTATGATTCTGTGTGTATGAATCAGTCTGGCTGTTTTGCTTGACTAGTATTTGGGATAGCTGTTCCAATCTTGGCACAATTTTCCAGGTATTACTGAGATGGATTTTGCAGAGTTATGTGTGCCTTCATCGTCTCCAGTGTCCAGGTCAATCCATCCAGTTTTTTATATTTTTTGTAACAGTATGATACAACTGAGCATCTTGCTGGGCCATTTCAGAGAGTGGTTAAGAGTCAGCCACATTGCTGTGGGTCTGGAGTCACATATAGGCTGGACCAGGTAAGAAAAGCAACTTTACTTTCCTAAAAGTTGCTAGTGAACCAGATGGGTTTTCAGGACAATTTGGTAGTTTCATGGTCGCCATGGTGGGATTTTTTTATTCTTTCATGGGATGCGGGTGTTGCTGGCAAGGCTAGCATTTGTTGCCCATCCTTAATTGCCCTTCACAACTGAGAGGCTTGCTAGGCCATTTCAGAGGGCAGTTTGAACTCCTATATCTCCTGATCATTCGTTCAGGTTCTGGATTGCGAGTCCACTAACATAGCTGCTGTGCTACAGTATCCTTTCGTGATGTAAAGCTATTCAGTGAGTACCGAGACGTGTTGACATGGGCAGAAGACATAGTTAGAAACAGATTGTAGGAAAAGGAGATTTTCACCCAGTAAGCCTGAACCTGGGCCCCAGAAGTGAAACAGCAATGTGCTAACCTATAACCCTTACTTAAATAGAGCAAATTTTGCTAAGTTACAAGAAAGGAGCCAAGTATTTCATTTTGAAATTAAAATGGTTTTAAAGAGGTAACAATTTAACTGTTGGAATAATCTCATGTGCTAGGAAGAAGGCAGAAAAAATTACCACAGAAAAAGGAACAGAATTTGAATTTCATCACAGTGCAACAGAAACATTGCCTTTGGCGTAGAGCTTTGAAGATGTCTAAATATGATTTATTTGATCAAACTGTTGAAATATTTATGAGACCGATGAAAATGGAATGTTGTACTGTAACCCGCTGAAACTTATTTGTTATCAAAAATATAGCTGTATGTTTAAACTTGCATTGTGGAACTTCCATTGTATCCCAGAATGTTGGAGCTCTGCCCTCAGCAGTGGATAATGGAAATTAGCAGCTTCCAAACTTGGTCTTGTATGACACAACAATACATTGGGCCTGAAAATGATGATGAGCACCGTACAAATAACAAATACATTTAGTATAACCTTTCTATACAGATTCACAGAATTGTATCAGTGCAGAAGGAGGCCATTTGGCCCATTGTGTCTGCACCGGCTCTCTGAAAGATCAACTCCCTCAGTTCCATTCCCCTGCCTTCTCCCTCTAACCCTGCAATTCTTCCTTTTGAATACATGTATTGAACCTGCATCCACCACGTTCTCAGGCAGTACATTCCAGACCTTAACCACTAGCTGCGTGAAAAAGTTTTTCCTAGTGTCACTTTTGCTTCTCTTAGCAAATACTTTAAATCTGTGCCCTCTCGTTCTCGATCCTTTCATGAGTGGGAACAGTTTCTCTCTATCTACTCTGTCCAGATCCCTCATGATTTTGAATACCTCTATCAAATCACCTCTTAGTCTTCTCTTCTTCAAGGAAAACAGTCCTAATTTCTCCAGTCTATCTTCATAACTGAAATTCCTCATCCCTCGAACCATTCTTGTGAATCTTTTCTGTACTCTCTCCAGTGCCCTCACGTCTTTCCTCAAGTGCGGTGTCCAGAATTGGACACAATATTCCAGCTGAGGCCAAACTAGTGTCTTATACAAGTTCAACATAACTTCCTTGCTCGTACTCAATGCCCCTATTAGTAAAGCCCAGAATACTGTAGGCTATATTAACCGTTTTCTCAACCTGTCCTGCCACCTTCAGTGACTTATGCACATATACACTGAGGTCCCTCTGCACCTGCACCCCTTTACAATTGTACCCTTTGTTCTATATTACTATTTATTCTCCATGTTTTTCCTACCAAAATGAATCACTTCACATTTCTCTGCATTGAACTTCATCTGCCACCTGTCTGCCCATTCCACTAACTTGTCTATGTCCTTTTGAAGTTCTACACTATCCTCCTCACAGTTCACAATGCTTCCAAGTTTCATATCATCTGCAAACTTTGAAGTTGTGCCCTGTTCACCAAGGTCTAGGTCATTAATATATATCAGGAAATGCAAGGATCCCAACACTGATCCCTGGGGAACTCCACTACAAACCTTCCTCCAGCCCGAAAAACATTCATGAACCACTACTCTTTGTTTCTTGTCGTTCAGCCAATTTTGTATCCATGTTGCTACCATCCCTTTTATTCCATGAGCTAAAGGCCTGCTCAGGTATAAAATTGAAACCTGACCCAGGCCCGACCTGACCACATCCAACACGGGCCCGTGTCCTTTCATTTCTTTCCGCGCCCGACCTGACTACCGTAATAAAGTTAATGATATCAAACAGGTTATTGTGCTTTACCTTGTCCAAATGTTGTGATCCTCTTCATCCATCTGGCAGCAGGCTATTCCTGCAGAATCGTGCAGATGGAGTTGGGAATCTGAGCTTGATGTCAACACCAGGAACCAACGGCACGCCCCCACACCCCCCCCCCCCCAATTTTCTCTCTCAAGCATCCATAGTGCACTGTAGTGTAGAATCACTTTTGGGTGCATAGAAGCTACAGCATGAGCACGATGGCGTCATGGAGACGCTCACTCTCTCACTGCAGGATGCAGAGTCCATACTGTAGGTTTCCCGCCTTGACCTGAATGTTCAATTGAAGATTATTTCCTGGAGCAAGGCAGCACTGTCCAGTTCCAGCCCAACCTGACCCAAGCCCAAATGCTGGACTCTGAAGAGAGACCCGACCCGAACCCGACGCACGTTGTCGGGTCTAGTCGGGTTCAGGGCAGGTAGCCACACTTTATCATGAGCTACAAGTTTGCTCACAAGTCTGTTGTGTAGCACTGTGTCAAACGCCTTTTGCAAATCCACGTACCCCAAATCAATAGCATTGCCCTCATCAACCTTCTCTGTTACCTCTTCAAAAGAAACTCCAGCAAGTTTATTCCATGAGCCATAACTTTGCTCACAAGTCTGCTGTGTGGCACTGTATCAAGCGCCTTTTTGAAGTCCATGTACACCACATCAACAGTATTGCCCTCAGCCCTGTTACCTCTTCAAAAATACTCCAGCAAGTTAGTTAAACATGATTTTCCCTTAAGAAATCCATGCTGGATTTCCTTAATTAACTCACATTTGTCCTTGTGACTGTTGATTTTGTCCCGAATTATTTTTTCTACAAGTTTTCCCACCACCGAAGTTAAACTGACTGGCCTGTAGTTGCTGGGCTTATCTTTACACCCTTTTTTGAACAAGGGTGTAACTTTTGCAATTCTCCAGTCCTCTGGTACCACCCCCCCCCCCCCCCCCCGAGTCTAAGGAAGACTGAAAAATTATGGCCAGTGCCTCTGCGATTTCCACCCTCACTTCCCTCAGTATCTTTAGATGTATCTCATTTGGCCCTGGTGTTTTATCCACTTTAAGTACAGACAGCCTATCTAATACTTCTTTATCAATTTTAAACCCCTTGCGTGTCTGACTTAACTCTTCTTTCAATATTGCCTGGGTTGCATCTTCTTCCTTGGTAAAGACAGATGCAAAGTATTCATTTAATACCTCAGCTATGCCCTCTGCCTCCATGTGTAAATCCCCTTTCTGGTCCCTAATTGGCTCCGCTCCTCCTTTTCCCACCCTTTTTACTATTTATGTGCCTACAGAAAACTTTGGGATTTCCTTTAATGCTAGCTGCCAGTATCTTTTCATGCTCTCTCTTTGCTTCTCTTATTTTCTTTTTCACTTCCCCTCTGGATCTTCTATATTCAGCCTGGTTCTCAATAGTATTTTCTACCTGGCATCTGTCCTAAGGACACTTTTTCTTCTTTATCTTAATCTCTACCTCTTTTGTCATCCAAGGAGCTCTGGATTTGTTTGCCTTACTTTTCCCCTTCGAGGGAACATACCTTGACTGTGCCCGAACTATCTTTTCTTTGAAGGTTGCCCATTGTTCATCTACCAGTTTTCTTGCCAGCTTTTGACTCCAATTTATTTGCCCCAGCTCCATTCTCACCCCGTTGAAGTTAGCCTTCCCCCAGTTAATTATTCTTACTTTGGATTGTTCTTTGTCCTTTTCCATCGTCAGCCTAAACCGTATGATACAATGATCACTCTCTCCTAAATGCTCTCCTACTGATATTTGATCCCCTTAGCCCATCTCATTGCCAAGAACCAGGTCTAGCAGCACCTCTTTTCTTGTTGGACTAGCAGCATACTGTTGTAGAAAATTTTCCTGAACACACTCTAGGAACTCTTGTCCCTCACTGCCCTTTTCACTACTATTATCCCAGTCTATGTTTGGATAGTCAAAGTCCCCCATTATAACTACCTTTCTGTAATTTCCTTGCAAATTTGTTCCTCCATGTCCTTCCCACTAGCTGGTGGCCTAGCCAACACCGAGCAATGTAACCACACCTTTCTTGTTCCTTAGCTGTAGCTAAATTGATTCTGTCCTCGACCCCTCTGGGGCATCCTTTTTCTCCAGCATTGCAGTGCTCTCCTTAATAAATACTGCCACCTTTTTTCCCTGGCCTATCTTTCCTGAACACCTTGTATCCACGAATATTTAACACCCAGTCCTGCCCTTCTTTGAGCCAGGTCTCTGTTATAGCCACAACATCATATTTCCACATGGCAATCTGCGCATGGACCTCACCAGTCTTATTAACCACACTCCGTGCATTCGCATACATGCGCATTAACCCTGTTCAGACTTTATTACTTTTTCCTTTACTCTGACCCCACCTAATGTACTATTCCCTACTCTTGTGCTATCTATCTCCCCCAGTACTGTGCATCTCTGTATTCCTCTCGAATACTTGCTTCTGGTTCCCACACCCCAGACAAGTTACCAGTTTTGCTTCCCTTCAATCTGAGCTCCCTCTCAGGTTCCCATCACCCTGACAATTTAGTTTAAACCCTCCCCAACAGCACTAGCAAATCTCCCTGTGAGAATATTCGTCTCAGTCCTGTTAAGGTGCAACCCATCCATCTTGTACAGGTCCCACCTGCCCCAGAACCGGTCCCAATGTCTCAGAAATCTGATGCCCTCCCTGCTACGATTCTCCAGCCACGTGTTCAATCGTTCAATTCTCCTATTCTTATGCTCACTTGCACATGGGATTGGAAGTAATCCTCAAATTACTGCTTTGGAGGTCCTGCTTTTCAATCTTCCTAGCTCACTAATATCTGCTTTTAGTACCTCATCCCCCTTCTTACCTATGTCATTGGTACCAATGGGGACCATGACCTCTGGCTGTTCACCCTCCCCCGGAAGGATGTCCTGCAGCCTCTCCGTGACATCCTTGACCCTGGCACCAGGGAGGCAATACACCATCCTGGAATCACATTTACTGCCACAAAAATGCCTGTCTGTTCACCTAACTAACGAATCCCCCATCACTACTGCTCTTCCACTCCTCTTCCTCCCGTCCTATTCAGCTGAACCACCTGTAGTGCCACAAACTTGGATCTGGCTGCACTGCTCTGAGGAACCATCACCCTCACCAGTATCCAAAATGAGATTGTCTCAGGGGACTCCTGCACTACCTGTCTGGTTCTCTTAGACTGCCTGATGGTCACCCATTCCCTATCTGCCTGCATACTTCTAACCTGCGGTGTGACCACCTCCTTAAACGTGCTATCCACATAGTCCTCCGCCTCGTGGATGCACAACAGTGACTCCAGCTGTCGCTCAAGTTCCGAAACCCGAAGCTCAAGCTTCTGCAGCCGGTGACATTTCCTGCAGATATGTTCATCTAGGACATGTGCATCCCTGACTTCACTCATACCGCAGGATGTACATTCCACTCGGCGAGTTGCCTCGCTATACCTTAACTTTACAGACTGTATTATAAGTAGAATAGCTTACCAGGTACTCGCCAAACAGCTTCTTCTCCTGCACTGAAGCAGGAACCAAATACTGGAGGGTTAAAAAATGTATGATAAAGTAGAAAAATGGAGCACGTTCTCCCCCCTTCACTGAACTCGTCAAACTGGAATCTCCATACTCAGCTTGCAGTCTGCACATCACATGCAGGCTGCACCCAGACCTCTGTATTGATACCTTTTTGAAGCTGAAATTGTAGCAACCAGATTTGATACTGTGAAGTTTATTTCAACTAGACAGAGGGAGATTATTGTTTGCACACTGTGCAATACTTTGTCCAAGGCTTTGTCCAATGGAAACTTTGGCAAAAATTAGGAAGGCAGATCAAGGAAGCTCCACGGAACTCGACTTTTAACATCAAGTTAACTTAAATTTAATTTTTATTTGTGGTATTTTCTTATGTTTCCTGCATTAGGCACATTCAGTAAATTCAGAAATACGCTTTTCCATTTTATTACTTGAAAAATATTTTAAAAATGAAACTTTTTGTCTGCTCAGCTAATTATTTTCTTCAGACTCAAAGTGAAGCAGCATCTGGTGTGTGCATAGGCGAAGATGATTAGTGTTTAGACTAAGGAATTGATTTTCATTGACATCTTCATGGCTAAAAATATTGGGATAGGAGCACAAAAAACTTTGGCCTGGCATATATTTGAAATAATCAACAGTTTCACAGGGACTTGGTGATGCTTTCTGATGATAATTGTGCTTTCAAGTTGTGATTACTTGCGAGGAAGATAGTCACACTGTGATGAGTGGATGCAAATGAGGTGTTGCCTGTATAATATGTGGGTTAGGACTGGCTGGTTCATTTGTGTGCAGTTTTTCTACACTTGCCCCTGTTTTTGAGATAATCCATACAAAAATGAAGGTGTGAATTGTTAGAACCAGGGAGTAATGAAGAAAAACAATTGAGTGCCAAAGCAAATTGATTTGGAAGTAAGAGAGATGGAATCTGAAAGTAAAGAACTGAGGTTTAAGATAATAAAAACAAGAAATGCTGGAAGTACTCAGCAGGTCTGACAGCATCTGTGGAGAGAGAAGCAGAGTTAACATTTCAGATCAATGACCCTTCATCTCAAAAGGTTTAAGACAGTCCAATCTGATAGAATAAGAGGCAAAGTGGCTTTTGGAGAAATAAGAACATGTAACCAGCGGAAATTAACAATGTAATTTTCCTCAAAGAATAGTAGGACGTTGATAAACTGATATATCATCTGTGGTATCAGCAATAAATTGATTTTATTGTTTAACTTTTCAGACAATGGAAAACAATGAAATAATACTCGATGCCACTGGTTCTCAAACATTTTTGACTGAAGGACTCCTTTTCAAATGGATTAGTTATCATGGACCAAGTCCACATGTGGTTGCGTTCATTCGCTTCATCTTGACTATGGTGCCCGCCTGACCACTATGTCCTGGGGCAACCCAAAGCTAGCCTGCCGCACTCAAAATGTATTGTGCCTCCTACTGGGACTACCAGGCAACTGGCCAATGCATATCTGCTCGCCAACTGCCAGGATTCCATTCTGGCAGACCCCAGTTTGAGAACCACTGCTGTATTTGATGGTCAATAAGTAGAATTTTCTTTCTCTATATCTGAAGATTTTCAACCTTGTCAAGCATTTTCTCATCCCTAGTTTTACATTTTTCTTACTGGAAAGATCTATGAAGATCTATGAGCAGCAGCCAGATATAAATACTTTGCACATATCTAAATATATAAGTTATAAACAGCTGACATTACAGTATGTAAGTAGTGATGATCCTGTTTGTGCATAAAGCAGATTTATATGATTTTATTCTGTCAATTCTTTCTTCAGGTGCTTCGTTAAATATTAACTAGTCTATTCAAAAAAAAAGTGATGCTTTTGAATCCAAATACAGAGGTAGTTAACTTGTTTGCACTGTAACCAACTTTACCAATGCTTAAAAAAAAATGCTTTGACAAAAAGTGATTGCTTACTGTACGTAGCCCAAAAGTTGAAATGTTCTGAAGTGAATACTTACCTTAAAGATCTCAGCAAGGAATTTTTCTGCACTGGGAAACATTTGGATGACTGAAACCATTGTTTTCATGCCTTGCCCGCTCCTTCCCCACCCCTCCCACCTCTGTCAAACTCTCTCCCCTCTCCACTGATTCCATCCCCCTCTCAGGCTACTGTCTGAGGCTGAACCAGATTGTTCACAGCCTCGCTGCCCTAATTGACAATCAGCTGAGCTTCCTACCCCACATCTTTACCTTCACCAAGACCACCTAGATTGTCTGTCTTCATTGCTGCCTCAACCCATGTATTGGTGAAAACTTATCCATGCTTTTGTCATCTCCACACATGACTATTGCAATGTTTTCTTGGCTGGCCTCTCATCCTTCACCCCTATTCACATTGAGCTCATCCAAACCTCTGCTGACCATATTCTATCCTACACCACCAAGTCCTGGTTACCCATCACCCTATGCTCCCTGATCTATAATGGCTCTGAGACCCCAAGCGCCCTTTTTAAAAATTCTCATCCTTATGTTCAAATTCCTTCGTGCATCATCTCTCCTTATTTCTGCACCCTCCTCCAACCTTCTGAGAACTGAGTTCCTCCAGCCTTTGCCTTGTCCCTCCTCTGCTTCCTTTGCCCAATCAGTGGCAACCATGCTTCAGCCATCAAGGCCCGAAGCTCTGAAATTCTCCCTCTGAACCTCATAGCCTTGCCATCTCTCTCTCTCTCTCTCTCTCTCTCTCTCTCTCATCCTTTAGGACTCTTTTTAAAACCTATTTCTTTGCCAAGTTCCCTTCCTAATATCTCCTCCTTTGGTTCAATTTCAATTTTTGCCTGATTATACTTCTGTGAACTACCTTTAGACAATTTTCAATGCTAAAGTTAATACATAAATGAAGATTGTTGCTGTTCCCTGTTTTAACAGATTGCCTGTTTCATTTTGAAATTTTATAATCTAAACTTGCTTACCTGTGAGCATCTTGTGTTGCAGAGAATCTGAAAAGTATGCTTTTTCTAATTAAACCTTTGGCTTAAAGTAAAAGGTAATTAATCTTCAAATTTCCAATTTTCAAACTTTTTTAATCTTTAGAAGGCAAAATTTTGTCATGATTTTAATGCAAAACAATTCTGCACATTTTGTTTTACCATTTTTAACTGCATCATAGGAAAATTTCTCTCACTGCCATTCAATATAAAGCTGAACCTTAACAGTTTGTAATTAATTTTGTATGACAATTTGGTGCTGACCTACCATTGTCTGCTGATTTGTCAGAAATCAGCCCGGGTACATTTACAAAGTCCCATGAAGATATAATAGAACTAAGGAATTTTGTTTTAAAAATGACCCTCTTGAGCCATATTGAATTGCCAAACATATACCTTAAAATATATTTTTATTTTAATTGAATGGCTTTGTTCCATGGCTGGGGAAAAAATGATTGCAACTGGAACAATCAAATTATCACCTGTGAGTAACATTCATTTTGAATATAATAAACCAGGTAAGCATATAATTTACATTGATATGTCTCTGACTCTGGTGTTTATCAAGAATCTTGCTATTTTAAATTAAGTTGAATTTTAATCATCTGTGTTCCATGTTCAGCCACACACAAGTTACTGACACAATGCATCAGACAAAATGCTTCATTTTTGTCATACAATGCATCTTTAATGTTTTCTTTTAGAAACCATTGTCTTATTGCAGCAACAGTCAAAGTCGAGAAAATCTAATCCTTGGTTTGCTCTTTGTCCCCATTTTCTTGCTTGCCATGACTAAAAGCCAGTAAGATCCTTAATTAGGATAGTATTAAAGTGTGGTGTGATTTATTTTGCCCTCCATCCACATTATACTGAGGTTGGTGACAATAGCAAAATCATAAATTCTTGAAACACTCAGCAGGTCAGGCAGCATCATGTACAGAACGGATATGTTAACCTTTCTGGTGTGGATCCTTCATCAGAATAGTAAAATAAAATTAGTGATACTGGATGCTCTTAATTTGTTTTGATTGAAACCTTTAAAAAGGCAAATGGTATGTTGGCATTCATTGCGTGAGGATTCAAGCACAGGAGCAGGGATGTCTTGCTGCAATTATACAGGGTCTTGGTGAGGCCACACCTGGAATATTGTATGCAGTTTTGGTCTCCTTATCTGAGGAAGGATGTTCTTGCTATAGAGGGAGTGCAGTGAAGGTTTACCAGACTGATTCCTGGGATGGCGGGACTGACGTATAAGGAGAGAGCGAGTCAGTTAGGATTATATTCGCTGGAGTTCAGAAGAGTGAGGGGGGATCTCATAGAAACCTATAAAATTCTAACAGGACTTGACAGGGTAGATTCAGGAAGGATGTTCCCGATGGTGGGGGAGTCCAGAACCAGGGGTCATAGTCTAAGGATACGGGGTAAACCTTTCAGGACTGAGATGAGGAGAAATTTCTTCACCCAGAGAGTGGTGAGCCTGTGAGAATTCGCTACCACAGAAGGTAGTTGAGGCCAAAACATTGTATGTTTTCAAGAAGGAGTTAGATATAGCTCTTGGGGCGAAAGGGATCAAAGGGTATGGGGGGAAAGTGGGAGCAGGTTACTGAGTTGGATGATCAGCCATGATCATAATGAATGGCGGAGCAGGCTCGAAGGGCCGAATGGCCTACTCTTGCTCCTATTTTCTGTGTTTCTATGTTTTACGTTTCCAGTGTGCAATGTATTCCAAGAATACACAGAATTCTCATGTATTTTGTGAGTTTTTTCTTTAAAAATTATTGTAATTTTGAGTGAATTTTTGAGTTGCTTAAGAGATATTGATCCTGGGGGTAGAATGCATTTATATGATACATACACCCAACACCATCAGATCTGAAAGGATACAAGTACATTTCACTTTCATGTGATATTCTTGCATCCTTAGAAGAGCTCTCTTCTGCATTCATAGTCTAACTTTTCTATTTCTCATAATTGCTATTTTATGGAATCTTTTAAGTAAGCTTGCTACTTGTACCTCGTTGTACTAAATTATGGGCAGTTTTGTGTTCAGGATGCTTACCCAGAGAACTTGAGACAATTCTGCTCAAATTCATATTGGAGCTTTCATGGCATCCAATGGAAGTTTTCAAAAAAAATTTGTTCGTTGGACATGGGCGTTGCGGGCAAGGCCAGTCTCCTCGATTTCAGCCTCTCAATCTGGCCTTGTTTGAAGCATGTTTACAAACTTGAAAAGGTGGTGTTTCAACCCCTGAACCACCGTGTCTCTCTTAATTCTTGATTTGCCAGAGTGCACAGATAGCTTTTCTTTGTGTATCATTTCATCTGACGCAATAGCATCTCATTGTTGCCACTGGATGAGGCTGCAACAAATGTCTGCTTGATAATATATTTAGACTAGCAGAGACCTGCATAACATTAGCAGTGAAATTAGATCTTTGTTGCTTTAGATACAGGTTTTCTGTTTATTCTTTCACCAAAGACTTTAACAGAATCAAAACTTCACTGAGAAAAGATACATAAAGCTGCCCATGTGTAAAAACAGGCCTAGGAATATAAATACAAATTTTGTAAAGAGTCTGGCCTTGTGACTTGTTTACATTCATCGAATATGCAAGTCTAATTGGGAACTGTTTTCTCCTGAGTTGAAAAGGCAGGTTTACATCTGATAGGCTGAATATAATTTGTGGGATAAAAACTCTGATCGGAATTTTACACACTCCCGGGAGCGGGCTGGAAGGTGGGGGAGGGGTGTTGTTCCCATTGCCTATCCGCTGCTCTTTTACCAGCAGCTGGGGAAGCGGCAAATTGCCTGTCTGCTCCAGGCCAATTGAGGCCCTTAAGTGGTCAATGAATTTCCAATGGTATCTTACCAGCGGCGGATGGACACTTCACCTGAGGAGGCTGCCCAATAATACTTTCCGGCCTCCTTGTGGACTGGGGTGCCCTCGTGATCGGGCACCCTGTGCCCCAAGGAGTGCCACCCCCACTAAAACCACCCTGCCCTCCCCGCCCTAGACTCTGACCCTCACATCCCTCGCCAGGGCCCAGCTTAATGTCCCTGGCAAGGGCCGATCCCCACTTACCTGTTCCGAGGGCAACGCCCATTGTGGCTCCTGTTGCTGGGTACCGTCCCAGCAGTAGCCACTACTCCGGTGGTGCTGCTGGGACTGAGGAGCAGCCAGCCCTCTGGCTGACAGCTTTTGGAGGACGGAAGTCCCAACCAAGACCAATTAAGGGCCTGGGCCACGCAAAATTGCTGTGTGTCTTCCAGGCCCAGTAGAGGCGGGCTCTCCCCCGAGTTTCTGGCCAGTGGATGGGGCCACCGCCTCAATGTAAAATTCCAGCCTCTCTCTCCTTCAAATTTGCCCCTTATAATTTCAGCTTCTATCATTGAAAAAAGCAGATTCCTGACTACCAATATAAGAGCAAAATACTGCCAATGCTGGAACTCTGAAATAAGAACGGAAAGTGCCGGAAATGCTCTGCAGGTCTGGAGCATCTGTGGAGAGAGAAACGGCATTAACATTTCAGGTCTGCGACCCTTCCTCAGACTCTTAAAATGTTCTCTGAAATGGCCTAGCAAGCCACTCAGTTCAAAGGCAATTCGAGATGGGCAATAAATGTTGGCCTTGCCAGCGACGCCCACATCCCATAAAGTTCTGGTCACCACACTTTCAGAAAGATATGAGAGGGTGCAGAGGAACTATACCAGAATGGTTCCAGGGATGGCGGATTTTAGTTACAAGGTTTGATTGGAAAAGCTGGGTTTGTTTTCCTTAGAATAAAGGAGTTTGAGGGGAAATTTAATAGAATTGTACACAATTATGACGGGCTTAGATAAGTTAGATAGGGAAAAACTGTTCCCATGTACAAATGGTACAAGGACTTTTTATTATTCATTCATGGGATGTAGGCTTCGCTGGCCAGGCCAGCATTTATTGCCCATCCCTATTTGCCTTCGAGAAGGTGGTGGTGAGTTGTCTTCTTGAACCACTGTAGTCTATGTGGGGTAGGTACACCCACAGTGCAGTTAGAAAAGAAGTTCTAGGATTTTGACACAACGACAGTGAAGGAACGGTGATATAATTCCAAGTCAGGATGGTGTGTGGCTTGGAGGGGAACTTGCAGATGGTGTTGTTCCCATGCATCTGCTGCCCTTGTCCTTCCAGTTGGTAGAAGTCACGGGTTTGGAAGGTGCCGTCGAAGGACCCTTGATGCATTGCTGCAGTGCATATTGTAGATGGTACACACTGCTGCCACTGTGCACCGATGGTGGAGAGAGTGATTGTGGATGAGGTGCCAATTAAGCAGGCTGCTTTCTCCTGCATGGTGTTGAGCTTCTTGAGTGTTGTTGGAGCTGCACCTGTCCAGGCAAGTGGAGAGTATTCCATCACAATCCTGACTTTATTTATTTAGAGATACAGCACTGAAACTGAGTCTGTGCTGACCAACAACCACCCATTTATACTAATCCAACATTAATCCCATATTCCCTACCACATCCCCACCATTCTCCTACCACCTACCTACACTAGGGGCAATTTACCTATCAACCTGCAAGTCTTTGGCTGTGGGAGGAAACCGGAGCACCCGGCGGAAACCCACACAGACACATGGAGAACTTTCAAACTCCGCACAGGCAGTACCTAGAACTGAACCCGGGTCGCTGGAGCTGTGAGGCTGCGGTGCTAACCACTGCGCCACTGTGCTGCCCAGATGGTGGACAGGCTTTGGGGAGTCAAGAGGTGAGTTACTCGCCACGGGATTCCTAGCCTCTGACATGCTCTTGTAGCCATGGTATTTATATGGCTACTCCAGTTCAGTTTCTGGTCAATGGTAACCCGTAGGATGTTGATAGTGGGGGATTCAGTGATCGTAATGCCATTGAATGTCAAGGGGAGATGGTTAGCTTCTCTCTTGTTGGAGATGGTCATTGCCTGGCACTTGTGTGACGCGAATGTTACTTGTCACTTATCAGACCAAGCTGGATATTGTCCAAGTCCTGCTGCATTTCTGCACAGACTGCTTCAGTATCTGAGGAGTCGTGAATGGTGCTGGTCATTGTGCAATTATCAGCGAGCATCCTCACTCCTGACCTTATGCTTGAAGGAAGGTCCTTGATGAAGCAGCTGAAGATGGTTGGGCCTAGGACACTACCCTGAGGAACTCCTGCAGTGATGTCCTGGAGCTGAGATGATTGGCCTTCAACAACCACAACCATCTTCCTTTGCACTCGGTATGATTCCAACCAGTGGAGAGTTTCCCCCCCAGATTCCCATTAACTCCAGTTTTGCTAGGGCTCCTTGATGCCATACTTGATCAAGTGCTGCCTTGATGTTGAGGGCTGTCACTCTCACCTCACCTCTTGAGTTCAGCTCTTTTGTCCATGTTTGAACTAAGGTTGTAATGAGGTCTGGAGCTGAGTGGCCCTGGCGGAACCCAAACTGAGTGCTACTGAGCAGGTTATTACTAAGCAAGTGCTGCTTAATAGCACTGTCATGACACCGTCCATCACTTTGATGATGATTGAGAATAGACTGATTGGGCCATAATTGGCTGGTTTGGACTTGCCCTGCTTTTTGTGTACAGGACATACCTGGGCAATTTTTTACATTGCCGGGTAGATGCCAGTGTTGTAGCTGTACTAGAACAGCTTGGCTAGGAGCGTGGCAAGTTTTGGAGTACAGGTCTTCAGTATCATTGCTGGAATATTATCCGGGCCCATAGTTTTTGCAATATCCAGTGCCTTCAGTCATTTCTTGATATCACATGGAGTGAATCGAATTGGCTGAAGACTGGCATCTGTGATGCTGGGGACTTCAGGAAGGGGCCGAGATGGATCTTCTGGCTGAAGATTGTTACAAATGCTTCAGCCTTATCTTTTGCACTGATGTGCTGGACTCCCCCAACATTGAGGTTGGGGATATTGCTGGAGCCACCTCCTCCAGTTAGTTGTTTAATTGTCCACCACTGTTTACGACTGGATGTGGTAGGACTGCAGAGCTTAGATCTGATCCGTTGGTTATGGGATCGCTTCGCTCTGACACAGTTTGGCATGCAAGTAGTCCTGGGTTGTAGCTTCACCAGGTTGACACCTAATTTTGAGGTATGCCTGGTGCTGCTCCTGCCATACACTCCTGCACCCTTCATTGAACCGGGGTTTATCTTCCGGCTTGATGGTAATGGTAGAGTGGGGGATATGCTGGGCCATGAGGTTACAGATTGTGGTTGAGTACAATTCTGCTGCTGCTGATGGCCCCCAGCACCTCATGGATGCCCAATTTTGCATTGTTAGATCTGTTCGAAAACTATCCCATTTAGCATGGTGGTAGTGCCACACAACACGATGGTGGGTACCCTCAGTGTGAAGATGGGACTTCGTCTCAAAGGACTGTGCGGTGGTCACTCCTGCCAATACTATCATGGATGGATGCATCTGCGGCAGGCAGATTGGTGAGGACTAGGTCAAGTATGTTTTTCCCTCTTACTGGTTCCCTCATCATCTGCCGCAGACCCAGTCTAGCAGCTAAAAGAAATTTTAAGGCACAGAAAGAGGCCACTTGGCCCATTGTGTTTGTGCTGGCCGAAAAACAATCCACCGATTCTAATCCCACCTTCCAGCGTTTAGTCCGTAGCCCTGCAGATTACGGCACTTGAGGTGCATATCCAGACTCCTTTTGAATGAGTTGAGGGTCTCTGCCTCAACTACCCTTTCAGGCAGTGAGTTCCAGACCCCCAGCACCCTTTGAGTGAAAATGTTTTTCCTCATCTCCCTTCTAATTTTTCTGCCAATCACTTTAAATCTATGCCCTCTTGTCACTGACCTCTCTGCTGAGGTGCATAGACCCTTCACCTGCACTCTATCCAGGCCACTCGCAATTTTGTACATCTCAATCAAATCTCCTGTCAGCCTTCTCTGTTCCAAGGAGAACAACCCCAGCCTATCCAATCTTTCCTCATAGCTGCATTTTTCTAGTCCTGGCAACATCCTCGTAAATCTCCTCTGTACCCTCTCTGGTGCAATTGCATCCTTTCTGTAGTGAGGTGACCAGAACTGCACACAGTCCTCAAGTTGTGGCCTAACCAATGAGTTATACAGTTTCAGCATAACTTCCTGCTCTTATATTCTATACTTCAGCTAATAAAGGAAAGGATTCCATATGCCTTAACCACCTTCTTGACCTGTCCTTCTTTCAGGGATCTGTGGACATTCACTCCAAGGTCCGTCACTTCCTCCACACTTCTCCGTCTTTTCCAATTTATTGTGTATTCCTTTGCCTTGTTTGACTTCCCCAAATGCGTCATCTCACACTTCTTCGGGTTGAATTCCATTTGCCACTTTTCTGCCCATCTGACCAGACCATCAATATCTTCCTGCAGCCTACAGCTATCCTCCTCGCTATCTACCACACGGCCAATCTTTGTGTCGTCTGCAAACTTCTTGATCATGCCCCCTACATTTAAGTCCAAATCGTTAATATACACCACAAAAAGCAGGGGACCCAGTAGTGAGCCCTGAGGAACGTCACTGGAAACAGCCCTCCAGTCGTTAAAACACCCGTCAACAATTACCCTTTTTTTCCTGCCACTGCACCAATTTTGTATCCGCCTTGCTGCATTTCCCTCGATCCCATAGGATTTTATTTTTTTACCCAGTCTGCCATGTGGGACCTTGGCGGAAGCCTTGCTAAAATCCATATAGACCACATTAACTGCAGTATCCTCATCTATCTTCCTTGTTACTTCAAAAAATTTGATCAAGTTGGTCAAACAAGATCTTCCCTTAAATCCATGCTGACTATCCTTGAGTAATCTGTGCCTTTCTAAGTGACAGTTTATCCTGTTTCTCAGAATAGATTCCAATAATGTGCCCCATACTGAAGCTTTGTACTTTAGGACTTGGCCACCTCGGTTAGTAGTGGTGCTATTGAGCCACTCTTGGTGATGAACATTGAAGTCCCCCACCCAGAGTACATTATGCACCCTTGCCACCCTCAGTGCTTCCTCCAAGTGCTGTTCAACATGGAGGAGTACTGAATCATCAGCTGAGGGAGGGTGGGAGGTGATAATCAGCAGAAGGTTTCCTTGCCCATGTTAGACCTGATGCCATGAGACTTCGTGGGGTCTGGCGTTGAGGTTGAGGACTCGCAGGGCAACTCCCTCCCAACTGTATACCACTGTGCCGCCACCTCTGCTGGGTCTCTTCTGCCGGTGGGACAGGACATACCCGGGGATGGTGATGGCAGTGTCTGGGACATTGTCTATAAGGTATGATTCCGTGAGTATGACTATGTCAGGATGTTGCTTGACTAGTCTGTGCGACAGCTCTCCCAACTTTGGCACAAGCCCCCAGATGTTAGTAAGGAGGATGATGCAGGGTCAACAGGGCTGGGTTTGCCGTTGTCGTTTCCGGTGCCTAGGTCGATTGGGGATAGTCCGTCCGGTTTCATTCCTGATTGACTTCGTAGCAGTTAGATACAACTGAGTAGCTTGCTAAGCCATTTCACAGGGCATTTAAGAGTGAACTGTATTGCTGTGGGTCTGGAGTCACATGTAGGCCAGACCAGGTAAGGACAGCAGTTTCCTTCCCTAAAGGACATTCGTGAACCAGATGGGTTTTTAACAACAATCACAATGGTTTCATGCCCATCATTAGACTAGCTTTTAATTCCAGATTTATTAATTGAATTCAAATTCCACCTTCTGCTGTGGTGGAATTCAGACCCCTGTCCTCAGAGCAATACCCTGGGTCTCTGGGTTACTAGTCCAGTGACAATACCACTATGCCACCGCCTAGGGGACAGAGATTGAAAGTTTTGTGCAAAAGATGCAGGGGGAATATTAGGAAGCACTTTTTTACGCAGCGAGTGGTAATGACCTGGAACTCGCAGGCCATGAAGGGGGTGGAAGCAGAGATGATCAATGACGTCAAGAGGAAGTTGAATGGCCAACTGAGAAAAATCAACTTGCAGGACTATGGGGATTGAGCTGGGGAGTGACTGTGGAGACCTGGCATGGACTTGATGGGCCAGATGGCCGTCTTCTGTGCTGTAAATGATACTCTGACTCTGACAAGCATGGTTACAATTAAAAAAGACTTGGATTTATGCAGCACCTTTCATGACCACAGGACGTCCCAAAGCGTTTTACAGCCCATGAAGTACTTTTGATGTATATGAAAAAAAAAGGAAACAGGGTTGTAAAAAAGGAAACAGGGCAGACAATTTATGCATAGCAAGCTCCCACAACCAGCAATGTGATGATGACCAGATTATCTGTGTTTGTGATGCTGATTGAGGGATCAATATTGGGCAGGACACCAGGGATAACTCACCTGCTCTTCTTCAAAATAATGCCATGGGCTGTTTTATGGTCACCTGAGAGGGCAAACGGGACCTGGGTTTAAAGTCTCACCTGAAAGACGGCACCTCTGACTGTATTGCACTCCCTCATTACTGCTGCACTGGAATGTCAGCCTTGATTTTGGTGCTCAGTTCCTGGGGTGGAACTCGAACCCATGAGCTTCTGACTTGGAGGTGAGAATGTTACCCACTGAGCTGCAATTGATAGTAACTAAATGCAAATCTTTTACAATTAGGTTCAAAAGGTGAAGAAAGGCTGATAACGGCTGGAATTTTATGTCAGATTGGAGGCCCCACCCACCAGCCCAAAAGTCGGGGGCAAGCCTCCCGCCACTGGGCCTGGAAACCACACAGCAATTTTGCGTGGCCCAGCCCCTTAATTGGCCTTGTTGGGACTTCCGTCCCTCTGAGGCAAGAAGTCCTGCCTCCAAGAGTTGCTGACCAATCAGTAGGTTGGCAGCTTCTTCAGTTCCACCAACGCCACTGGGAGCAGTGGCCATGCTGGGACTGCATCCAGTGAGAGAAGCAGGAATGGAAGAGGCCCCGGAATTGAGATGTGTGTGGGGCCTTGCGGGGGACAAACTGCTGGGCCCTGGTGACGCAGGGGTGACGGTTGAGGGTGGGGGCTGGGGGAGGTGCTCCAGTGGGGGCAGCCTGAGGCATGGGGGTGCCTTCCGTGGGGCACAGGGTGCCTGATCAGGAGGGCTGTTCCCCAGCCCGCAAGGAAGTTGCCAGGTTTTACTCGGCAGCCTCCTGAGGTGCTAAGTTGTCCGTCTGTCCTCCACTGGTCATATACCATCAGTGGTGGGAGGAGGCCCTTAAATGACACAAAATTGACTACTTAAGGGCCTTAATTGGCCAGGGTTGGGCAGGCCCTTTGTCACCTTCCCTGCTGCTCGTAGAATGTAGCGGGGGCAGGAAATCAGCGGGAACGGCACCCCCCACCTCCCCACTCAATTTTACGACCCTCCTCCTCCCCCGCCTCCAGCCTGTTCCGGCGTGGGGTTTATAATTATGGCGAAATTCACATATTCTGGAAATTAAAAACAAAATGAAGTGTATTTAATTGAAAGGAATTTTCAGTAGTAAAAATTTTAGTAATATCTTAATTTACTGTCCACTTCATATAGTGGGCAAATTACATTGAAAACATGTCCACTATAAATGAGGGGATCAGTATAGTAAGAATGTGAAGAGCAAATTTGATAAATATCAAAGTACAGGTTCAGCCAATTTTGATCATTTCTATCTTGAACAGAAATGTTCAAGTGAACTTTGGCTGAAAGAAACTACCATGAGCCCTTGTACTATCTTCTTTGGCCTCCTTGTCTTGAGAGACAATGGGTAAGCGCCAGGAGGTGGTCAGTGGTTTGTGGAGCAGCACCTGGAGTGGCTATAAAGGCCAATATTAGAGTGACAGACTCTTCCACAGGTGCTGCAGAAGAAATTGTTTGTCGGGGCTGTCACACAGTTGGCTCTTCCCCTTGCGCTTCTGTCTTTTTTCCTGCCAACTGCTAAGTCTCTTCGACTCGCCACACTTTAGCCCCGCCTTTATGGCTGCCCGCCAGCTCTGGCAATCACTGGCAACTGACTCCCACGACTTGTGATCAATGTCACAGGACTTCATGTCGTGTTTGCAGACGTCTTTAAAGCGGAGACATGGACGGCCGGTGGGTCTGATACCAGTGGCGAGCTCGCTGTACAATGTGTCTTTGGGGTCCTGCCATCTTCCATGCGGCTCACATGGCCAAGCCATCTCAAGTGCCGCTGACTCAGTAGTGTGTTTAAGCTGGGGATGCTGGCCGCTTCGAGGACTTCTGTGTTGTACTATCATATTGCAGATATTGTGGTGGATTTTGTTCTTTTATTCATTCATGGGATGTCTCTGGTGCAGCCATCATTTGTTGCCTAGCCCTAATTGCCCTTGAGAAGGTGGTGGTGAGCTGCCTTCTTCAGCTACTGCAGTCTATGTGATGTAAGTATGCTCACAGTGCAGTTCGAAATGGAGTTCCAGGTTTTTGACCAAACGACAGCAAAGGAATGGCGATATAGCTCCAAGTCAGGTTG
The DNA here is from genome assembly GCF_036365525.1 of Heterodontus francisci. NCBI lineage: Eukaryota > Metazoa > Chordata > Chondrichthyes > Heterodontiformes > Heterodontidae > Heterodontus > Heterodontus francisci. The sequence continues at coordinate 53,371,387 of NC_090389.1, forward strand.
GTGTGTGGTTTGAATAGGTACTTGCACATGGTGGTGTTTCTGTGCTTCTGCTGCCTTTGGCCTTTTAGTTGGTAAAGGTTGCGAGTTTGGAAGGTGCTGCTGAAGGAGGCTTATCGAGTTGCTGCAGTGCATCCTGTAGGCGGTACACATTGCTACCACTGTACCCTGGTGGTAAAGGGAGTTATTGTTGAAGGTGGTGATGGGGTGCCAATCAAGTAGGTTGCTTTCTCCTGGATGGTGTTGAGTTTCTTGAGTGTTGTTGGAGCTGCACTCATTCAGGCAAGTGAAGAGTATTCCATCACATTCCTGACTTGTGCCTTGTCGATGGTGGATAGGCCTTGGAGAGTCAGGAGGTGAGTTACTTGCAGCAGAATTCCCAGCCTCTGACCTGTTCTTGTAGCCACAGTATTTATATGGCTGGTCCAGTTCAGTTTCAGGTCAATGGCAACCCCAAGATGTTGATAGTGGGGGATTCAGCGATGGTAATGCTGTTGCATGTCAAGGGGAGATAGTTAGATTCTCTCTTGGTGCCAATGGTCATTGCCCGCCACTTGTGTGGCGCAACTGTCACTTGCCACTTATCAGCCTAAGCCTGAATGTTGTCCAGGTCTTGTTGCATGTGGGTGCAGACTGCTTCATTATCTGAGGAGTCATGAATGGTACTGAATTACAGAATTGTTACAGTGCAGAAGGAGGCCATTCGGCCCATCGTGTCTACACCAGCTCTCTGAAAGAGCAACTCCCTCAGTTTCATTGCCCTGCCTTCTCCCCATAACCCTGCACATTCTTTCTTTTCATGTAACTGTCTAATTCCCTTTTGAATGTTTCACTTGAACCTGCCTCCACCATGTTCTCAGGCAGCGCATTCCAGACCTTAACCACTCGCTGCGTGAAAAACATTTTCCTCGTGTCACTTTTGCTTCTTACCAAATACTTTAAATCTGTGTCCCCTCGTTCTTGATCCTTTCACGAGTGAGAACAGTTTCTCTCTATCTACTCTGTCCAGGCCCCTCATGATTTTGAATATCTGTATCAGATCACCTCTTAGCCTTCTCTTCTTCAAGGAAACCAGTCTCGACTTCTCCAATTTATCTTCGTAACTGAAATTCCTTATCCCTGGAACCATTCTCATGAATCTTTTCTGTACTCTCTCCAATACCCTCACGTCTTTCATCAAATGCGGTGTCCAGAATTGGATGCAATACTCCAGTTGAGGCCAAACTAGTGTCTAATACAAGTTCAACATAACTTCCTTGCTCTTGCACTCTATGCCCCTGTTAATAAAGCCCAGGATACTGTATCCTTTATTAACTGCACGCTCAACCTGTCCTGCCACCTTCAGTGACTTATGCACATATACACTGAGGTCTCTCTGCTCCTGCACCCTCTTTAGAATTGTACCCTTTGTTCTATATTACTATTTATTCTCCATGTTTTTCCTACCAAAATGAATCACTTCACATTTCTCTGCATTGAACTTCATCTGTCACCTGTCTGCCCATTCCACCAACTTGTCTATGTCCTTTTGGAGTTCTACACCATCCTTCTCACAGTTCACAATGCTTCAAAGTTTCATATCATCAGCAAACTTTGAAATTGTGCCCTGTACATCAAGGTCTAGGTCATTAATATATATCAGGAAAAGCAAGGGTCCCAACACTGATCCATGGGGAACTCCACGACAAACCTCCTTCCAGCCCAAAAAGCATCCAATAACCACTACATTCTGTTTCCTGTCACTGAGCCAATTTTGTATCCCTGTTGCTACCGTCCCGACTGAACAATGTGCAATTATCAGTGAACATCCCCACTTCTGACCCTATGATGGAGAGAAGGTCATTGATGAAGCAGCTGACGATGGTTGGGCCTAGGGCACTACCCTGAGGAACTTTTGTGGTGATGTCCTGGGGCTGAGATGATTAGCCTCCTACAACCACAAGCATTTTCCTTTGTGATCGGAATGAATCCAACCACTGGAGAATTTTCACCCAATTCCCATTGAATTAATTTTGTTAGGGCTGCTTAATGCCATACTCAGTCAAATGCTGCCTTGATGTTAAGGGCAGTCACTCTCCCCTCACCTCAGGATTTCAGCTCTTTTGTCCATGTATGGACCAAGGCTGTAATGAATTCTGGAGCTGAATGCCCTGGCGGAACCCAAACTGAACATCGATGAGCCGGTTACTGCTGAGTAAATGCCACTTGAAAGGACTGTCAGTGACTCCTTCCATCACTTTGCTGCTGAGTGTGATTAAGCTGATAGGGTGCTAATTGGCCAGATTGGATTTGTCCTGCTTTTTGCATACAGGGCATACCTGGGCAATCTTCCACATTGTTGGGTCGATGCTAGTGCTGTAGCTATACTCGAACAGTTTGGCTAGGGGAGTGGCTAGTTCTGTAGCACAAGTCTTCAGTACTTCAGTATTACAGTCGAGATGTTGTCAGGACCCATATTCTTTGCTGTATCCAGTGCTTTCAGTCGTTTCTTTATATCACATTGTTACGGCTGGGTGGTGATGGTTTTCACTGTTCAACTCCCACCTGACCGTATTAGGGTTTTAACCCCCTTGTGTTTTAACCCCCTTGTGTTTTATTTGTCAAATAAACAGACAGCGACAGGTTTTCTTGTAGGTTGTGTGGTGCAAATGTCACTTGTAGATTATTTATTGAGCAATGTGCCTTATCCTGAAATTGTCACAACTGTACCCACTCATGCATTCACTCGTGTGCATGCACAAGAAGACCCAGATAGAGAGGAAAGGGGTAAGTAGTTTGAAGTGTGGTAGGGTTTTGGGGTTCATAGTAAACCTGTTGAATTCTCTGAGGTCAGGGTCTTTTTAGTTGCAAGCTTGAGGTGTTTGAACATTTCTCTGTTGGTTGTCTGCTTGCCCAATTGTCTGTTGCACTGGTTGAAAATGTGGAATTCACAGCAGGGCACCATCCATTTTGCTTGTTGGATTTTCTCCCAGCTCTCAGCTGGACAAGCTTTCATGATGCTTCTTCCTGGGTCTCACTCCCTGTCTCTGCTGACAAGCTATCTTTTAAGGTCAAAAATAGTTTCACACCTTTGATTCTGTTGGGAGACAGAGATTTACCTCCCTGTGGTGGCAGACAATGGCCCAGGATGTGGCTACTTCACACCTTCTTTGTTTCAGAACAACCTTTTCAATTCAGAAGTGTCTCTTGATGGGTTTAGCATGGGTGCATTTGAACCTCTTAGTTTGGGATGTATTCTTTTGTTCATAGCACACACATAGTTTGAATAAACAAAGCCAGCTCTTTGGCCTTTCAGTGGCCATTTATTGAGTACATTGTCCACTTTTTAAAAAATGAAAGTGTATTTTTATCACTCTTCAGGTTGAGTTATTGTAGTTTCAACCACAGCACGTTATGTGAGTGTCACAACATTTTTTTAATTTCCAAAATATACTTTATTCATAAAAATCTGTATTAAAAAAAATACATTACCAAACCGTTTCAAACAGCACCAAGTCAAAAAATACAAACAGTGCAAAGCTGATAAGTTTCCTTCAATACAATCATGAGTTGCCTCACAACCCTTCCATTTCATTTGTCATGCCAAATACATTTTTACATTTTACAGCACACAAAATTTTCCCGATACAGTTCGAGGGGTTTCCCATGGATCCAGCCCCTCAGTTCAGCTTGGTGGGGGGACCTTACACAATGGTCTTTCCCCATTGAGCCTTTGCTGCGGCTGCCCCAAGCTTTAGTGCGTCCCTCAACACGTAGTCCTGGACCTTGGAATGTGCAAGTCTGCAACATTCGGTCGTGGACAATTCTTTGCACTGGAAGACCAGCAAGTTTCGGGCAGACCAAAGGGCGTCTTTCACCGAATTGATAGTCCTCCAGCAGCAGTTGATGTTTATCTCAGTGTGCCTCCCTGGAAACAGCCCGTAAAGCACAGACTCCTGTGTTAGAGCTGCTTGGAATGAACCTCGACAAAAACGACTGCATCTCTTTCCACACCTGTTTTACAAAGACACATTCCAGAAGGAGGTGGGCAACCATCTCTTCCCCACCACAGCCACCACGGGGGCATTGTGCGGAGGGGGTGAGACTTCGGATGTGCAGGAAGGATCTGACGGAGAGGGCTCTTCTCGCCACCAGCCAAGCTACATCTTGGTGCTTGTTTGAAAGTTCTGGTGATGAGGCATTCCACCAAATGACTTTGGCGGTCTTCTCGGGGAACCATCCGACAGGATCCACCGTCTCCTTTTCCCATAGGGCCTTGAGGACATTCCGTGCAGACCACTGCCTGATGCATCGGTGGTCAAAGGTGTTTTTCTGCAGAAACTGCTCCACGAAGGATAGGTGGTACGGCACGGTCCAACTGGATGGAGCGTTCCACGGCAATGTGACCAGGCCCATCCTTCGCAAACCGGGGACAGATAGAACCTCAGCACGTAGTGACACTTGGAGTTTGCGTACTGGAGGTCGACACACAGCTTGATGCAGCCGCACACAAAGGTAGTCATCAGGATGATGGGTACATTTTTCCCATTCTTATCCAGAGGTTTGAACATCGTGTCCCTCCGGACCCGGTCCATTTTCGATCCCCAGATGAAGCGGAAAATGGCTCGGGTGACCGCCACAGCGCAGGAGTGGGGTACAGGACAGACCTGCGCCACATACAGCAACAATGTGAGCACCTCGCACCTGATGACCAGGTTCTTGCCCACAATGGAGAGAGATCGCTGCCCCCACATGCTCAGCTTGTTTTGTACTTGGCTACTCGCTCCTCCCAGGTTTTGGTGCATGCCCCGGCCCTTCCGAACCAGATCCCCAGCACCTTCAGGTAGTCTGACCTGACGGTGAAGGGGACAAAGGATCGGTCAGCCCAGTTTCCAAAGTATATGGTCTCGCTCTTGCCGTGGTTAACTTTGGTTCCCGAGGCCAGTTCGAACTGGTCGCAGATGCTCATCAGTCTGCGCACAGACAGCGGATCTGAGCAGAAGACGGCGACGTCATCCATGTACAGGGAGGTTTTAACCTGAGTGCCTCCACTGCCTGGGATTGTCACCCCTCTTCTGCTCGCATCCTTCCTAATAGACTCAGCAAAGGGTTCAATGCAGCAAACAAACAAGGCCGGGGAGAGAGGACAGCCCTGTCTGACTCCAGATTGGATCGGGAAACTTTCCGATTCCCACCCATTGGTTGAGACTGCGCTACTGATGTTTGTGTAGAGCAGTTTGATCCAATTGCAGATTCCCTCCCCAAACCCCATTTTGGAAAGCACGTTCATCATGTAGGTGTGCGATATCCTGTCAAAAGCCTTCTCCTGGTCCAGGCTGATGAGGCAGGTGTCCACCCTCCTGTCCCATACATAGGCGATAGTCTCACGCTACTCAGGGATACGATCAGAGATCTTCCTGCCGGGTACAGTACAGGTCTGATCAGGGTGGATCACCAACTCCAGAGCAGACTTGACTCGACTGGCTGACTTTGGGCAGAATCTTGTAGTCAACTTTAAGCAGTGAGTTGGGCTGCCAATTTCTGATTTCTGCCCTCTCCCCCTTCCGCTTGTAGATGAGGGTGATGATGCCTTTCCTCATGGATTCTGACATGCTACCGGCCAGGAGCATACTCTCGTATACTTCCAGCAGGTCTGGGCCGACCCAGTCCCACAGGGTCGAATACAACTCAACCGGTAAGCCATCGCTTCCAGGAGTTTTACTCGTCTTGAAGGACTCGACGGCCTTTGTCAGCTCGTCCAGGGTTATTGGCTTGTCCAGTCTCTCCCTCGTGCTATCATCTGAGACCTCTGTGATAGATGACAGGAAGGACTCTGAGGCTCTGCTGTCTGTGGGTTTCGCGTCATACAGCCCAGCATAAAAGGATTTGCTGATCCTTAGTATGTCAGACTGCTAAGACGTTACCGAGCCACCCTCTTCCTTCAGGCTGCTGATAACAGAGCTCTCTCTGCGTACCTTTTGGAAGAAGTAACGCGAGCACGTCTCATCCTGCTCAATGGAGCGGACTCTGGACCGGAAGATGATCTTGGAGGCCTCCGTGGCAAAGAGCGAGGCCTGCTGGCTCTTCACCTCATGGAGGTCCTCCTTGACCTCGACTGCAGCCGGAGCAGATTTTGCATACTTTTCTGGAGTCGGGACATTTCCCTCTGTCTCTCTCTCGCCCTCTGAACACCTTGGATGATAAAGAACCTCTTGATGTTCTCCTTGATCGCTTCCCACCAGTGAACTGGAGACTCAAAGAGGGGTTTCACGGTCCTCCAACCTTTGTAATTCCTTTTGAGTTCTTCAACGTTCTCTGGGGTTAGCAGTGTAGCATTGAGCTTCCACGTCACAACATGGAGTGAATCAGGTTGCCTGAAGCTGGCATCTGTGAAGCTGGGGATCTCGGGAGGAGGCTGAGATGGATCATCCACCCGGCACTTCAGGCTGATGGCGGTTGCAAATGTTTCTGCCTCGCCTTTTGTACTCTCGCGTTGGGCTCCTCCATCACTGAGGATGGGGATGTTTGTGGAACCTCATGCCCCTGTTTGTTGTTGAATTGTCCAGCACTAATCATGACTGGCTGTTGCAGGACTGCAGAGCTTTGATCTGATATTGGAATGGTTGGGGAATCCCTTCGCTCTGTCGTGTGCTGCTTCCGCTGTTTAGCATGCATGTAACCCTGTGTTGTAGCTTCACCAGGTTGGTACCTCATTTTTAGGTATGCCTGGGGCATGTCCTCCTGAACTCCTCTTTGAACAGGGTTGATTCCTGGCTGATTGGTAATGGTAGAGTGAGGGATATGCCAGGTCATAAGGTCACAGATTGTGACATGAGAGACTAGAACATTAACTTTAATATGTTTGGTTGAATCTAGCATAGATGGAGGATTTGATGTGTTTTTTTCAATATCTTCGTCCTGGGTCTAGAGAATCTTCAAACAGCTTTAAGAGGGCTTGAGTTGAAAGTACGAAGATGTCCTCTAATTCAGCGGTCCTGCTTAAAAGAGACCACCCGGAGAGTCAGAGTATGAATATGTGCATGTTACCTGATGTAGTGGGGGGCTCCTTGTTCAGGTAGTGCTACCTCAAATAGTAATGCAGAAAATGTTTACCTTTCAGCACATATTTAGTACAAATAGGTTACAGTGCATGTAAATTCTATCTGAAAAAGAGTTGCAAGCATAAATTAATCTAATTTTTAGCAATGACCATAAAGAAATATTAGACCTTCATGGGGGTGAACACCTGGCAGCAGACCATAGTATATTTAGATTTAAACTATGATCCAAGGCTGTTGCCAATTTAATATCAATTCCAGAGTTTAAGACTGCTAAATTTATCATATATCAGGATTTGAAATAAATAAATTAGGCAACCTTGCGAGGCACATAAGTTGCTGACACTGAGGAAAGGTGGGAAGCCTTTAAAACTATTCTAAGGCAAAAAGAAACCATGCATGTTCTTAGGGTATGAGGTCTTTCACCCCCCACCCCCCTGCCCCCATGAATTGACTTGGGGCTTTTTAAAATTCCTTGTTCATCTCTCCCAGGATATTACATGACTAAGTTGGAGGAAACACTGGGTGTTATAATGCTTGGTTGCACCATGACTGCTTGATGAACCAGTCAGTCTTTTTGTATGCTTATAAAGAAATGCTTTCAGTACTGTGGGAAAACTGGAGCGGATTTGTTAAAAGGCAGTTGACTGCTGTTGTCTTTGTAAAACCTTAGCTGGGTATTTTTATTACCTATATTGTGTACAGATAACAATTAAAAACCATCTGAAAACAGTGAGATTCCAACAAGCACCTCCATTAAAAAGTAACTAAACTCCTGAAGGCAGTTCACAATGTTTGTGATTTATGTGTTTCAAAAAAGTTCAAGATGATGACTTGGATTTAACTTTCCTAATTGTATTTAAAAGCCTCAGGCAGAGTTTGCAGCAACTATTAAAAAAAAAACATTTGCTAAATGGTAAATTCTGTGCTCCTGACAAATGACATGCAGTCAACAACAAAGGGAAATGTCGAGCAGTGCATACTAGACAAATGAATTCTGAAACCACTATATAAAAGATCATGTGCACAAATTATGAGGCAAGCAAGCTGTATTTACTTGCAGAAATTAAAACAAATGTTTGATTGGAAGAAAAAGTTTAAGTAATGAATGTAACTGTAGTGAAATAGCTAGGTTGAGAATCTTCTTTTGGGCCTCCTTATCTCGAGAGACAATGGATACGCGCCTGGAGGTGGTCAGTGGTTTGTGAAGCAGCGCCTGGAGTGGCTATAAAGGCCAATTCTGGAGTGACAGGCTCTTCCACAGGTGCTGCAGAGAAATTTGTTTGTTGGGGCTGTTGCACAGTTGGCTCTCCCCTTGCGCCTCTGTCTTTTTTCCTGCTAGGTTGAGAATAAAAGGCAGAATATACAGTAGAAAATCTTGGGACACCTTCAAGTAGACTTTTGCTTGGTGATTTATCTCCAGCTATGTTGGTTTCTATGTAATATGTGGAAGAATGTTGTATGTGTATAAAAATAATTTGACAAGTTAGGTTGTGTTTGCATTTTTGTAAAATGTAGAACTATAATTGACTCAACTTAGTATCTAATGTCTAAACAAAGCACGAGCTGAGTTGTACTTTATTTTGTACTGTGAAGTAGGCGGTGTAAACTGTTTCAGATTGCACTTTCCAAATTTTTGTACACTAAGGGAAGAACTTTAACTGGCAAAGGGAATGGGTTTGGGAGCAGCCAGAGGTGTTAAATCCCCCAAAATGCTGGCGTTTTGGAAACCCGACATCCTGTTCACTTCTGGCTTTTACTGGGGCATGTTCAGAGGCGTGTGAGAAACCACTGTGGACATGTCAGGTCTGTATTTTAAATGTGTTAAGAGACAATTAATTCTGACTTTAACCCAGCATTCTGGCTTTAACAGCCAGCGCACGCGTTTTCTGAGCTGTGGGGAAACTCACCAGGATCAACAAGATGAGAGCACATTGGGAATTCATTGCTCTGTGAAATTGATAGGTTGGAAAGCCTTTAAGGTGTGAAACTGCTCAGCTGCTTTACTACCTATGTGAAAGGCTTGTGTTCACAGGACTTCTTCTGAGAGTTTGCTTTTACTGCTTCACAGGTGATTTCCAACATTTTGGAAGGCATTTTACCTATCTGAATTTTCCTGCTGTCAGCCTTCACTGCAGCATGGGAGCAACTTATGCCTTGGACCTCCCATGAGGAACTAAAGAGCATTAGGAGGAACAACAGCCGTATGCTGCTCCACAGGGCAGAGGGGATGGACACAGAGCTCCAGCTCGTTGAAGGCGGTACCCCCCATCACAGAGTATACAGGCAGAGGATCAGCATTTTCAAAATGATAGAGCAACAGTGACTCAGGCTTTCATGGCAAATCATTGCTGACATCTGTAGCCTTCTGGAACAAGACCTGCTTCCCAGTGGACCAGATGAGCATGCATTGCCAGTGGCCGTCAAGGTCACCACAGCTTTGAATTTCTTTGCCTCTGGCTCTTTCCAGGCATCTGTTGGTGATATGTGCAGGATTTCACAATCTGTTGCCCACAAGTGCATCTCCCAGATGCCGATGCCACGTTTGCCAGGGCTGTCACTTCCATCTATTTTGCTACTGATGAAGCTAGTCAGAAGCAGAGGGCTCTCGCTTTTGCTGCAGTGGCAGGATTGCCACAGATACAGAGAGTCAGAGACTGTGCACATGTGGCAATTGGAGCGCCCTCAGATCAGCAGTCTTTGTCCAATCGAATGGTATTTCACTCCATCAAGATTCAGCTGGTATGTTGCCATCAGAAGGTTTTCATGCATGCCTGTGCAAGAGAGGCTGCCATGATGCTTTCATTCTGTGCCAGTCACATCTCCCACAGTCCTTCACACATCCAAGCAGAGTCAGTGGGTGGCTCCTTGGAAATGAGGGCTACCCTCTCAGGACTTGGCTTATGTCACCTGTGAGCAGCCCTATAACAGATGCAGAGGAAAGATAAAACAGGAGTCACATGGGTTCAAGGCCACTCATTGAGCAAGCCACTGGATTCCTGAAAATGTGCTTCATGTGTCTGGACATGTCTGGAGGTGCCCTTCAGTATGAACCAGCAAGGGTCTTCAAAATAGTAGTAGTCTGAAGTGCCTTGCAGAACATTGCACTGCAGCAAGGACTGGATCTGCAGGAGGAGGAAGTTGAAAACCATGCTGCATCATCAGAGAAGGAGAAGGAAGAGCAGGATGAGGAGGAATCTGATGTGGCCAGAATGCCTGCAGCTGCTCACCTTGTTGCAAAAGAAGCTATGACGGACTCATCCAGGCATGGTTCAGATAACCTGTGTGTGGAGCCTAATGGCACAACCATGCTGAACCCACTACCCCGCTCCCCAAACGCAAATCATTCCCACAGCCAGAAGTCTCTCCATCTCATTCACATCCTTTGCTCGTCTTCCACTCTGGTCATATTATTCTTCTGCAGGCTAATGTCCATTTGGAAGGCAGGAAGCAGCAATGTAAATGACTGGGCAATGGAGCCTTGAAATAAAGGTTTTTTTTATTTGTTTGTGGGATGTGGGCATCGCTGACAAGGCCAACATTTATTGCCCATCCTTAATTGCCCTTGACAAGGTGGTGGTGAGCTGGCTTCTTGAACCGCTGTAGTCCATGTGGGGTAGGTACACCCACAGTGCTGTTAGAAAGAGAGTTCCAGGATTTTGACGCAACGACAGTGAACAAACGGTGATATAGTTCCAAGTCAGGATGGTGCGTAGCTTGGAGGGGAACTTGCAGGTGGTGATGTTCCCATGCAATTGCTGCTCTTATCTTTCTAGATGGTGGACAGGCATTGAGGGGTCAGGAGGTGAGTTATTCGCTGCAAAATCCCAGCCTCTGACCTCCTCTTGTAGCCACAGCATTGATGTGGCTGGATCAGTTTCTGATCAGTGGTAACCCCCAAGGTGTTGATGGTGGGGGATTCTGTGATGAGCATGCCATTTAACGTCAAGGGGAAATGGTTAGATTCCCTCTTATTTGAGATGGTCATTGCCTGGCACTTGTGTCGTGCGAATGTTACTTGCCAATTATCAGCCCAAGCCGGGGATGTTGTCCAAGTCTTGCTGCATATGGACACTGGCTGCTTCAGTATCTGAGGAGTTGCGATTGGTGCTGAGTATTGTGTCACTTCGACCTTACGATGCAGGGAAGGTCATTGATGAAGCAGCAGACGATGGTTGGGCCTAGGCACTACCCTGGGGAACTCCTGAAGTAATGTCCTCGGACTGAGATGATTTGACCTCCAATAACACAGCCATATTCCTTTGTGATAGGTATGACTCCAACCAGTGGAGAGTTTTCCACCTGATTCCTATTGACTCTATTTAGCTAGGGCTCCTTGATGCCATACTCTGTCAAATGCTGCCATGATGTCAAGGGCAGACACACTCGTCTCATCCATGAAGTTCAGCTCTTTTGTCCATGTTTGAACCAAGGCTGTCATGCGATCAGGAGCTCAGTGGCCCTGGCGGAACGCAAACTGAGTATCAGTGAGCAGGTTATTGCTAAGCAAGTGCTGCTTGATAGCACTGTCGATGACCCCTTCCATCACTTTGCTGATGATCGGGAGTAGACTAATAGGGTGGTAATTGGCCAGGTCGGATTTTCTACATTGCTGGGTAGATGCCAGTGTTGTAGCTGTACTGGAACAGCTTGGCTAAGGGCACAGCTAATTCTGGAACACAAGTCTTCAGTACTATTGATGGAATGTTGTCAGGGCCTTTGCCTTCAGCCGTTCCTTGATGTCACATTGGAGCGAATCAAATTGGCTGAAGATTGGCATCTGTGATGCTGGGGACTTCAGGAGGAGGCCAAGATGGATCATGCACTCGGCACTTCTGGCTGAAGATAGATGCAAATGCTTCAGAATTTTCTTTTACACTGATGTGCTGGGCTCCCCCATTGTTGAGGATGGGGATGTTTGTGGAACCACCTTCTCCTGTCAGTTGTTCAATTGTCCACCACCGTTATGAGTGTGACATATGGATTTTGTGCAGGGTGACTGGGGATGAGGGTGAATGTCAGTATTGGCTGTTCACGTGGGGATGTGAGGAGGAAAGCAATGAGTGGAGCTGCAAGGTATGTTGGTCAGAGGACTCCTGTGCAGGAGAATGCTGGGAAAATGTGGGGTTTGGCACCTGAAAGTGGGAAGCCACTCACCTTTCCTGCCTTTGTGAGATCATTGAACCTCTTGTGGAACTGTATCCAGGTTCGAGGTACTACACGCCTGCTGTTCACTGCCTCAACTACTTCCAGCCTACTTGTTTTGAGAGGCCAGTATCTTCCTCCTGTCTGCGGGTAACAAAATTTCACTGCAGGCCCTCACAGCCCACAGTAGGACCTTCAGGGAAGAGTCACAGAACTGGGGGCAGCCTTCCCACATCTCACTTCTGTTCTTTTGCTTTCTGAAGCTTCAAGAATCAATGCAGAATGCAGCAATTCTGAGCCTTGCCGGGGATCCCTTTAACCAGAAATCTTTCCATTGACAGGCGCAGTTGTCATCATGCCGCAATCTGTGACTGTTCGGGAAACCTAGAAGTGGGATGATAATGCTGTGGGCTAGTTAAAAAGACATGGCAAAGCCCACTCTGCAAAAATCAGTTTCCTGACCTGCTACTGGTGCCCCCACTGCAAACGGTCTGCAAGATGAAAATTCTGGCCAAGGCATCAGAACACCTCAGTGGTAGCCCTCTCGGCTGAGGCAGAGGTCGATGGTTCAAGCCTCACTTGTTACTTGTTCTGTTACTTGAGTACGTAATTTAAAATGATGCTTTGTTGCAGTAGTGATGGAATGCTACAATGTTGAGTGGTCCGATCTATCTATACAGGGGGATGTAAAGGATCGGATGGCTTAATTCAAAGAAGAACAGAAGATGATCTGGCTGACGTTCCCCTGGACCAACATCGTGGGGCGGCGCAGTGGTTAGCACTGCAGCCTCACAGCTCCAGCGACCCGGGTTCAGTTCTGGCTACTGCCTGTGCGGAGTTTGCAAGTTCTCTGTGACCGCGTGGTTTCCTCCCACAGCCAAAGACTTGCAGGTTGATAGGTAAATTGGCCATTGTAAATTGCCCCTAGTGTAGGTGGGTGTTAGGAGAATTGAGGGAAAGTGGGGATATGATAGGGAATATGGGATTGAATGTAGGATGTATAAATGGGTGGTTGTTGGTCGGCACAGACTCAGTGGGCTGCAGGGCCTGTTTCAGTGCTGTATCACTCTTTGACTCTGGAGAAGCAGATTAACAGGTCATTCATTTCATTGTTGTTTATGAACTTATGAACTTACCTTTTGTTTCGGCGGACAAGGGGGGTAAGTAAACCTATATATTCGGGCAGTTGCTAAACCCGAAACACTACACGTGTAGTGTCTCCTACCCATCCTCCTCCTCTAACCAAAAAAAAAGGCCTCTTGTGTGGAGGGTTTGGTAAGGTAAGGTTTTCCTTTTTTTTAAATCTCTTTTGTCAATTTAGTGCAGAGGGGATGGAAGCTAGGGTGGTTGCATGCTCCTCTTGCAGGATGTGGGAGGTGAGGGTCACCACTGGTATCCCTGCTGACTTCACCTGTGAGAAGTGCACCCAACTCCAGCTCCTCGCAGACCGCGTTAGGGAACTGGAGCTGCAGCTGGATGAACTTTGGATCATTCAGGATGCTGAGGGGGTGATAGCGAGCAGTTATAGGGAAGTAGTGACACCTAAGTTACAGGATAAAGGTAGCTGGGTGACCGTCAGGGGAGGGAAAGGGAATAGGCGCACAGTGCAGGGATGCCCTGTGGCCGTTCCCCTCAATAATACGTATACCGTTTTGGATACGGGTGGGGGGGACGACCTACCAGAGGAAAGCCACAGTGGCCAGGTCTCTGGCTCAGAAGGGAAGGGGGGAGAATAGGAGAGCGATAGTGTTAGGAGATTCAATGGTTAGAGGAACAGACAGGAGATTCTGTGGTCGCGAACGAGACTCCCGGATGGTATGTTGCCTCCCGGGTGCCAGGGTCAGGGATGTCTCGGATCGAGTCCACAGGATTCTTAAGGGGGAGAGGGAGCAGCCAGAGGTCATGGTACATATCGGTACCAATGACATAGCGAGGAAAAGGGATGAGGACCTGAAAAGCGAATATAGGGAGTTAGGTTGGAAGCTGAAAGGCAGGACGAGCAGAGTAGTAATCTCAGGATTGTTACCGGTGCCACGTGCTAGTGAGGCTAGAAACAGGGAGCGAGTGCAGCTGAACACGTGGCTGCAGAACTAGTGTAGGAGGGAGGGATTCAGATATGTGGATCATTGGGATACCTTCTGGGGAAGGTGGGACCTGTACAAGAAGGACGGGTTGCATTTGAACTGGAGGGGCACCAATATCCTGGGCGGGAGGTTTGCTAGAGCTCTTCGGTAGGGTTTAAACTAGTTTGGCAGGGGGATGGGAACCGGAGCCACGGATCAGTGGATGGGGTAGCTGTTGGACAGGCAGATACCGAGTGCAGAGAGTCTGTGAGGAAGGTTAGACAGTTGACAGGGCAAAGTTGCAGCCAGTATGATGGGTTGAAGTGTGTCTATTTTAACGCAAGAAGTGTCAGGAAAAAGGGTGATGAGCTTAGAGCATGGATCAGTACTTGGAGCTACGATGTTGTGGCCATTACGGAGACGTGGATATCACAGGGGCAGGAATGGATGTTGGATGTTCCGGGGTTTAGATGTTTCAAAAGGAATAGGGAGGGAGGTAAAAGAGGTGGGGGAGTGGCATTGTTAATCAGGGATAGTATCACAGCTGCAAAAAGGGAGGTCGTCGAGGAGGGTTTGTCTACTGAGTCATTATGAGTGGAACTCAGAAACAGGAAAGGAGCAGTCACTTTTTGTTGGGAGTTTTCTATAGACCCCCCAATAGCAACAGAGACATGGAGGAACAGATTGGGAGGCAGATTTTGGAAAGGTGCAGAAGTAACAGGGTTGTTGGCATGGGTGACTTCAACTTCCCTAATATTGATTGGAACCTCCTTAGTGCAAATAGTTTGGATGGAGCAGTTTTTGTCAGGTGTGTCCAGGAAGGTTTCCTGACTCAATATGCAGATAGGCCGACTAGAGGGGAGACTATGTTGGACTTGGTGCTTGGCAACGAACCAGGCCAGGTGGCAGATCTCTCGGTGGGAGAGCATTTCGGTGATAGTGATCACAACTCCCTGACCTTTACTATAGTCATGGAGGGGGACAGGAGCAGACGGGATGGGAAAATATTTAATTGGGGGAGGGGGAATTACAATGCTATTAGGCAGGAACTGGGGAGCATAAATTGGGAACAGATGTTCTCAGGGAAATGCACGACAGAAATGTGGAGGTTGTTTAGGGAGCACTTGCTGCGACTGCTGGATAGGTTTGTCCCGATGAGGCAGGGAAGGGATGGTAGGGTGAAGGAACCTTGGATGACAAGAGATGTGGAACAGCTAGTCAAGAGGAAGAAGGAAGCTTACTTAAGGTTGAGGAAGCAAGGATCAGACAGGGCTCCAGAGGGATACATGGTAGCCAGGAAGGAACTGAAGAATGGACTTAGGAGAGCTAGAAGGGGACATGAAAAAGTCTTGGCGGGTAGGATTAAGGAAAATCCCAAGGCGTTCTACACTTGTGAGGAACAAGAGGATGGCCAGAGTGAGGGTAGGGCCGATCAGGGATAGTGGAGGGAACTTGTGCCTGGAGTCGGAGGAGGTAGAGGAGGTCCTAAATGAATCCTTTGTTTCAGTATTCACTAGTGAGATGGACCTGGTCGTTTGTGAGGACAGCGTGGAACAGGCTGATATGCTCGAACAGGTTGAGGTTAAGAGGGAGGATGTGCTGGAAATTTTGAATGATACGAGGACAGATAAGTCCCCGGGGCCAGACAGGATATACCCAAGGATATTACGGGAAGCGAGGGAAGAGATTGCTGCGCCTTTGGCGATGATCTTTGCGTCTTCACTGTCCACTGGAGTAATACCGGATGATTGGAGGGTGGCAAATGTTGTTCCCTTGTTCAAGAAAGGGAATAGGGATAACCCAGGGAATTATAGACCAGTCAGCCTTACGTCGGTAGTGGGCAAATTATTGGAGAGGATTCTCAGAGACAGGATTTATGATTTGGAAAAGCATGGTTTGATTAGAGACAGTCAGCATGGCTTTGTGAGGGGCTGGTCATGCCTCACAAGCCTTATTGAATTCTTTGAAGATGTGACAAAACACATTGATGAAGGAAGAGCAGTGGATGTGATGTATATAGATTTTAGCAAGGCGTTTGATAAGGTTCCCCATGGTAGGCTCATTCAGAAAGTAAGGAGGCATGGGATTCAGGGAAAGTTGGCTGTTTGGATACAAAATTGGCTGGCCCATAGAAGTCAGAGGGTAGTAGTAGATGGAAAGTATTCAGCATGGAGCTCAGTGACCAGTGGTGTTCCACAAGGATCTGTTCTGGGACCTCTGCTCTTTGTGATTTTTATAAATGACTTGGATGAGCAAGTGGAAGGCTGGGTTAGCAAGTTTGCTGATGACACGAAGGTTGCTGGAGTTGTGGATAGTGTGGAAGGCTGTTGTAGGTTGCAACGGGACATTGACAGGATGCAGAGCTGGGCTGAGAAGCGGCAGATGGACTTCAACCTGGAAAAGTGTGAAGTGATTAATTTTGGAAGGTCGAATTTGAATGCGGAATACAGGCTTAAAAACAGGATTCTTGGCAGTGTGGAGAAACAGAGGGATCTTGGGGTCCATGTCCATAGATCACTCAAAGTTGCCACCCAAGTTGATAGGATTGTTAAGAAGGCGTATGGTGTGTTGGCTTTCACTAACAGGGGGATTGAGTTTAAGAGCCGCGAGGTTATGCTGCAGCTCTATAAGGCCCTGGTTCGACCACACTTGGAATATTGTGTTCAGTTCTGGTCGTCTCATTATAGGAAGGATGTGGAAGCTTTAAAGAGGGTGCAGAGGAGATTTACCAGGATGCTGCCTGGACTGGAGGGCATGTCCTACGAAGAAAGATTGAGGGAACTGGGGCTTTTCTCATTGGAGCGAAGAAGGATGAGAGGTGACTTGATAGAGGGGTACAAGATGATGAGAGGCATAGATAGTGGATAGTCAGAGACTTTTTCCCAGGGTGGAAAGGGCTATCACCAGGGGGCATAATTTTAAGGTGATTGGAGGAAGGTTTCGGGGAGATGTCAGAGGTAGGTTCTTTACACAGAGAGTGGTGGGTGCGTGGAATGCACTGCCAGCGGTGGTAGTAGAAGCAGATACGTTAGGGGCATTTAAGCGACTCTTGGATAGGTACATGGATGATAGTAGAATGAAGGGTAGGTAGTTAGTTTGATCTTAGAGTAGGTTAAAGGTTCGGCACAACATCGTGGGCCGAAGGGCCTGTACTGTGCTGTACTGTTCTATGTTCTGTGTTCTAAAGGGACGAATATAATTTGGTTAGAAAAATCTGCTTTATTAATTTATCAAGTTAAGTGCATTATAATCCTAGCCCCTTTTTGGGACCATCCAGATCAGGCTTACTCCCCAGATGATCACACTCACTTAAGGTTGAGAAAGACAGATCTCACAGACACTTGAATGGGTCTGAAGGACTGATCTAACTCTCCCCAAAGGAAAGGGACCAGCAGAAGATATTCCCGTCCTCCAGGTAGCCTTTTTAACAAGTTCCAGCCAGATTATAACAACCCAGATATTATAAGGGTCTGGATATCTATCCTCAATAATGTACCCCTCCACTAAAGAGAGTGCAGAGATAGGATCTCGAGTTGAAATATAACTTGAGATGAGACAATATATTTTCTAAATTATATAAAAGTTTATTGAAGAACCGAACATACAATTCACACTTTGATGAATAAAACAATTGCAATGTTAATAATTCTAGGAAAAGAGAGTATAATCTTATTCCTAGTACAGAATCCAAGTTTTAAGTCTAAATAATGTTACAGTAAAATATTTAAGATACCCATCATTATTTAAAGCAGCATTTACCTTAAATCCCTGAGTACAAAGTTTAGCGAGAAACTCTACCCCAATTAAAGGGAGAACTATCGTCGCTGTACTAGGTAGCTTGTACCTTTTATCATGAGAAATGCTGGAATGAATCCAACCATTCTTAAGAGCTGCTGTGTACTGTTTCTAAGCTGCATTATTAGATTTTTTACGTATGGGTTGTTACCTCTCTTGCAAGTAGGTCTGTCTCCTTTTATTTCCTAAATAAGGCTGTATAACAGTTAATTTCTGGTTAAGATCCACCTTCTTTGATTTCTAAGAAAAGCTAGGCCAACAGCAAGGTTGGAGCCTCTCATGGTGGTCAATTCCCTGAGTCGCCTAACTGCTTCAAGATTATAATTCAGTATTTTGGGTTTGGTCATTTTGTCAAAATTTCAGTTGACTGTGGTTTAGGGCTGTCTGCATAAAACCATCTTGTGAATGATTACACTGTGGTAGCTTGCGTGATCGGTTGCAAAACGTGTTATCACAATGTTTTACTTTGTGATGAGGTTCGTCACTTTTTAAGAGTGAATCCTTCTTATCAGAAGCTGCCTCTACGCTCTTAAGGAAGGGCAATTAGGGATGGGTAATAAATGCTGGCCCAGCCAGCAACGCACACATCCCATGAATGAATGGAAAAAAAGACGAGGCAAATCCTTCACCACGGAGGCATGTTGAGGCGTGCCTATGAACTTCATTTAACCTTTTAGGAAGAAGAACCCTGCTTTTAATTGTTTAGTCCCTAATGCTTAGGAAAATAACATTTTAACCTTATAAGCCGTATTCGGGTAGGCGGTGGCGTAGTGGTATTATAACATGGCTTGGCCATGTGAGCCGCATGGAAGATGGCAGGATCCCCAAAGACACATTGTACAGCAAGCTCGCCACTGGTATCAGACCCACCGGCCATCCTTGTCTCCGCTTCAAAGACGTCTGCAAACGCGACATGAAGTCCTGTGACATTGATCACAAGTCGTGGGAATCAGTTGCCAGCATTCGCCAGAGCTGGCGGGCAGTCATAAAGGCGGGGCTAAAGTGTGGCGAGTCGAAGAGACTTAGCAGTTGGCAGGAAAAAAGACAAAAGCGCAAGGGGAGAGCCAACTGTGTAACAGCCCCGACAAACAAATTTTTCTGCAGCACCTGTGGAAGAGCCTGTCACTCTAGAATTGGCCTTTATAGCCACTCCAGGCCCTGCTCCACACACCACTGACCACCTCCAGGCGCTTACCCATTGTCTCTCGAGATAAGGAGGCCAAAGAGTAACCCAGAGACCCAGGGTATTTCTCTGGGGACATGGGTTCGAATCCCACCACAGCAGAAGGTGGAATTTGAATTCAATTAATAAATCTGGAATTAAAAGCTAGTCGAATGATGGCCATGAAACCATTGTCGATTGTTGTAAAAACCCATCTGGTTCACTAATGTCCTTTAGGGAAGAGAATCTGCTGTCCTTCCCTGGTCTGGCCTACATGTGACTCCAGACCCACAGCAATGTGGTTCACTCTTACATGCCCTCTGAAATGGCCGAGCAAGCCACTCAGTTGTACCTAACCGCTACTAAATCAATAAAAAGGAATGAAACCGGACGGAGCACCCGGCATCGACCTAGGCACCGGAAACGACAACTGCAATCCCAGCCCTGTCGCCTTCACTGTCGCTGGGTCAAAATCCTGGAACTCCCTTCCTAACAGCACTGTGGGTATACCTACCCCACATGGACTGCAGCGGTTCAAGAAGGCAGCTCACCACCACCTTCTCGAGGGCAATTTGGGATGGGCAAGAAATGCTGGCTTGGCCAGTGACGCCCACATCCCATGAATGAATAAAAAAAAAATTATGGCCAAATTCCTTCACAGTGCTATGGCTAAGTATAAAATCTGATCATGTATATAAATATAAAGGTAGCTTTTTCTCTTCACTGTTCTGATATAAGGTCATCAATCTGAAACGTTAACCCTGATTCTCTCACCACAGATGCTGCCAGACCTGCTGAGTATTTCCAGCATTTTCTGTTTTCATTTCAGATTTCCAGCATCTGCAGCATTTTATTTTTTTTTAAATTTTCACTGCCTGGGCAATAACCTGGTGGAGCAGATTGGCTGCCCTTTATAGAACCCACTTAATTTTCACTCTTGTGATTTCTAGTGGTAAAGACAAAAATCTACCCCATATAAAGATTAAGAAGGAATTGCTCTCCAGTTGTTAGCAGGGTATTACAAGTGATATGCTTCAGCTTCAGGAAATTTCAACATCTGATACTAAAGTAATTCATTTGCTCTAATTTTGTTATTTTCTGAGATGTCTGAGCTTGGAACACAGGTTTTTCCTCATACTGTTGTCATGCAGGCCCCTACCTTTCAAGGATGAGGCATTATTAATTTTGCCACATGGACATTATATTTCAAATTGTTGCTGGGAAGAAGAGAAGGCCTGTTATAAGGATTGCCAGATCTTGGCTGGAAAAAAAGACATTTGCCTATTAACAGACAGTGCTTGGAAAGGATAGGGGACCATTCCCTGACATGCAATACAAAGAGCCAAGACATGGTCAGACCAGTTAGTCACATGACTAAACTGCTTGGCAACCTGGGGGGGTTCTGAATTGTACAGTTTGAACTGAGAGCCTGCAGAAAACAGAATGCTCCTGGACTGAAGCAGATCTCCTCTCCTGTCTGCCTTCTCCCAACTCTTTCTCACGGAATTCCAAAACCCACTGAAGGCACATGAACCCCAAGAGAGAAAAGTTTCCTACAGCGAACAAGGTTTAAGGAGGATTCTGGGCCCCAACAAAAAGCAAGATCTACCTACAATCAAGGACTCTACAGTGAGCTCGAAGCACAGTAACAAAAACCCTCTTCAGAGATTGCCTCAAACTTTTCTTCTCTTCTCTGTCCCTATCTGCATGTGTATAGTACGTATGCATGTTAGCGTGGGCACGTTTTGTATCCGTAGGCGTTAACTGAATTAGAACTTAAGTTTAAGTTTAATAAATTTCAATCTTCCTCCTTTAAACCGAAGAAAACCTGTTTGTGTTGGTTTCTTTACCTTATAATTGGAAAGCGGTGAACAAGGATTCGCTAAGGGGGAGCTAAAAACATGGTGTGTTTAAAATTAAACCCTGTTACAGTAAGACCAGGTGAAAGCAGAAAGGGAACCCTAGACCTCTTTCTCACCTGGTCATAACACTGTGTAGCTAATGCTTGTTTCAGTTTTCTAAAAAAAATGTGCCTTTTTCTCTAAGAGGCTCAGAATCTTGCAATCTCTGCTTCTGAGAGCATTGTTGACCACTATCTTGAGGGACTTAATAAATTGGCTTCTTTTCATAGATTGTTTGAAGTCTGATCCATGAATCCTCCTTTTATTGGAAACATTTATCTAAGCTGACAGAATTGTAATTATGTCGAGGAAGGGAAAAATCAACCACGCTTCATGTTTATCATTTCAGTGGAAAACGTGGATATGTAGGGAGGGAAAGCTGTGGTGGCTCCCTAATTGGATAGCTTGCACACAATGTTGGACTCTTATGTTAAGAATTAAGTATCAGAGGATGACTGTTGCCTGTGGAATTGTACCCTAACAAGAGTTACCATTGTTAGGTGGATACCATTCCCATTTTAACTGATCTACATTGATTTGGAATGCCCAGCCTTCAATTTAAAATTGTCATCTTCCAGTATTAAACTGCCCTTTCCCCCCAAATTCTCCATTCCTCTGATTCCAACGGTTTGTGCACCCGCTCTCTCTCTGCCTCACTATTGGCGGATGTACCTCAAGCTACCTTGGTACTATGCTGTGGATTCCTCTTCTTAAACCGTTAATCCTTTGAAACCAGCCTATTTAACTAAGCTTATTGTCACTCCTCCTGATATCATCATCTTTGGTACAGTGTTAATTTTCTTTATGCCTGTTTTTCCTATATTAAAATTGCTATATAAATGCAAATTCTTATAAAATAAGTTAGATCTTCCAATATAATTTTGGCTGCTGTTGTATGCAACTAATACAGCAAATTTAGCCAATGGACTGCAGTGGTTCAAGAAGGCAGCTCAACACAACCTTCTCAAGGCAATTGGAGATGGGCAACAGATGCTGGCCTTGCCAGGGATGCCCACATCTCATGAAAGAGCTCAATGCAGCAGGGATGTTCGTCTGTCTCAGGTTAGCAGGGAGGTGCAAGTGAGCCTTGGAAGGTGGCACCCCTCAAGGTGCTCTGAGTGTGGACAGTGGCTCCTCAACATGTCCACCAGTGACCCCAGCTTCAGTAACCGCGACAACTGAGGAAGCTCCTGCGCTGGTGCAGGAAACCCTCAGCCAGCTGGGGTCCTCCAGGCGTCAGGCAACCAAAGTACGCCCGCCAAAGTCATCCCAGGCCAAGGGGCAGCCTGATGAGACTTTCTTCCTCAGCTTCCAGTGCAGGCGTTACACCATGTAGAAACACAAGAAGCCTGATGAGAAGAGCACCTAGACGCACTTGGCGTTTCATGTTTGTATTAATGATGGCTTTGTCATTGGTTGCGCCAATTATGTAAATAGAAGTCAGAATCATTGTTGTAAATGGCTCATGCTTTCATTGCTGCCGTGTCAGATGCAGCCTTCACCCTTGCTCCCTCAGTAGGCTGCCAGTGTAGGCACAGGATGCATTTGGTCAGCTTCTCAGATGTGTCAGAGCATCTGGTGAACCTAGCTGCTGAGCACTGGAGTGCAATAGGAAGGAGGCGACAGGCAGAATACAATGAGGTGAGTCTTTATTGAGTTCACTTTGATAGGCCATTATGGTGGCAGGAACTGGGTATGAATGAAATTTTCCTGTGCGTCCCTTGTGCGTCTTTCAATTGTCCAGGCCTCCAGTGCAAGAGAATGCAGAACCAGTGCTGTCTGCTAAGTAGCTCTCTCCAAATCCTCCTCATTGGATAAGGGCTGGTGATCAATCATGTCCTCTTCATGCAAGGCCTCACCCCTCTGTTGTGCTAGATTGTGCAGAGCACAGCAGACTGCCACAATACCCTTGTGAGACCCTTGCTGGGGCATTATGCAGGGTTCCACCGGATTGATTGAGGCACCGGAATCTAATCTTCAGCAGCCCAGTGACCTGTTTGATGGTCGCTCAGGTTCACCAGTGGCAGGTGTTGTATCTTTCCTTTGCTGCAGTGCGAGGGTTCCTCATAGGGGTGAATAGGTAGCTCTTATCCTCAACAATCCATCTCTGAAGGCGAGAGGGCGGCCTGAAAAGCTGTGGCACCTGGGACTGTCGAAGTATGTAGGCATTTTGGCTGCTTCCTGGGAAGTGGGCACACACCTGCAGGATGCACTTTCAGTGGTCGCAGACCAATTGCACATTGATGGAATGGAAGCCCTTCCTGTTGATGAAGGCTGGTAGCTGGTCTGTGAGAGCCTCGATTGCCATTTGTGCAATCAATGACACCTTGCATTTGGGGGGAATCCAGCGATGGCACCAAAGCCCTCTCCGCCTGACTGTCAGGGCCGGTCTGGAATTGCACTCAGTCGCTTGACCTCTTGAACATGCCATTGATCAGCTCCTTGATGCAGGGAGACCCCACACATGTCCCCAGTGGATCCCTGGAAAGAGCCAGACCCGTAGAAGTTGAGTGTCAGGGTGATCTTCAGGGCCATGGCATTGGGTGTCCTCGAAGACCATGGGTTGCAGTTCATCCTGCAGCATGGTGCATAAGTCAATGACTGCCTTCCTGGAGAGCAGTAGTCTTTGCGGACATTGCCGCTTGGACATTTGCAGGTAGTTGAGGCGAGTATACACACTGGTGTAGATAGGCCCTTCTTGGTGTGGCCAGTTGTTGCCGCTCTCTTATTGGAACTTCACGGGCATGTCCCGCATCCCTGGCCCTCCTTTTCTCCCTCCCTCCCTTTGAGCTGCGGCTGCTGCGTGGCCTGGGGGTTCACAAACATTGGGTGTATGTTTCCAGCTGGTCTCTGCCCCTCCCATACGCTGTCATTGGAGAGACAATCTTGCCTGGGGAGCTTTTTCTGTTGCTACTCCCCTCTGAAGACGTGCTAATGCCCCTTAGCGCCCAACTTGCACAGAGCCCAGCACCTGAGAGTGCACCAACCCTTGCAGAGAGCCCAGCACCTCAGGCTGACAGTGGCCTATGCTCCGCCCTCTTCCTCTATTCGCAGCTCACTATGGCTGCCTTCCTGTGGCGGAATCGAGGCCTCACCTCAGTGTCACCATCTTTTAAAAGGCTGGGATCTAATGGACCGTGATACCGGTTGTTACGACCGAGGAGGGAGTAATGCACTGTTAATTCAGTCCCATTACTCCACAGGTCACAGCATATTATTAAAGATTCCCATTTGCAGGAAATTAGCCAGATTAAACACTTTATTAACCCCCAGAATAAAACCAGGTATCTTTAAACAACAACAAATTAACTATTTATTAATAAACTAAATCTTAAACAATATTGAGACAAATCTATATCTAAAAAGACTTTATAACTTCTTATTCCTCCTCACCCTCATGCACACACACATACATTCAAAAACCAATGGTTAACCAGTTCTAAAATAATGTTTTTAAATTAGAGCTGTTTCTTAGGAATAATGAAACAACTGGGTTGTAAGTTCTAGTTGGTTACATTGCCGGAACAGTGAGGTATCCCAGAGTCAAATAATCAGATGCCACTCGAAGTCTCCAGGCGAATTTGATGAACAGTCGATAATGGATAGGTGCTCAAGGCACTTCGGCTGCAGTAGGCATCACACAGCTCTTTCAACAAGGAGTATAAT
Organism: Heterodontus francisci; assembly: GCF_036365525.1. Classification (NCBI taxonomy): domain Eukaryota; kingdom Metazoa; phylum Chordata; class Chondrichthyes; order Heterodontiformes; family Heterodontidae; genus Heterodontus; species Heterodontus francisci. The sequence goes on from NC_090389.1 coordinate 53,396,153, forward strand.
AATATGTCTATTCTGACTTTGAATTAGCAGTCTATCAGTATAAATTTTACTGAGTATTCCATAACTCCCAGAAGCACACAAGACAACAGAAAGCCACTCCTGAGGTAGAGACTCCTTAGAGATGTGAGTAAAAAGGAATTTGCTACCTTCAATAATGCAAAGCTTACTTTCCAGGGGTCTTTTCCTCTCTCTCTCTTTCTCTTTCTCTTTCTCTCTTTCTCTTTTTCTCTTTTTCTCTTTTTCTCTTTTTCTCTTTCTCTTTCTCTTTCTCTTTCTCTCTCTCTCTCTCTCTCTCTCTCTCTCTCTCTCTCTCTCTCTCTCTCTTTTTCTCTTTCTCTTTCTCTCTCTTTCTCTCTCTTTCATTGATATTCTTACAACTGTTCATAAAGCATTTACAAATTATGCTTTCATGTTTTTTTTTGCATGGCTTGAGGTAATTCTTTCAACACTTAAGAGTTAAAATGTTACAGTTGAGTGGACTTTTATTTCAATGTAAATATGCTATTTTGCTTCCTTCTAGTTTGAGAAATAGTTATTTCATAATAACTATTGAAGAATTTAGTTCTTCTAATTAAACAGTTAATTTGTTGATTTAAAGACACCTGGTTTGGTTAGCCTCATTCGGGGGTTAATAGATGGTACAATTTGGCTGGGTCTGTCTTTAATTTGGAAATTTTAAAATGATATGTTAGTCGAACTGTGGAGGGACGGGATTGAATTAACAGTACGTTTCTCCCACCACAATCAGAATTGTAGATTTTGATTGGGGGCTTTGACTGGAGTGGTCGGTCATGACAGTGTGCTAATGAGACAAGTACAGGAAGCAGTCATGTGACTCAGCCAGAGCCACTCTGCAAGTGTAACACCCAGAGGCAAGTTCTGTAACTAGTTAGCTCTGTAATGTATATAATAGTCTAGCTGTAAATAAACCTGTTTGAGATCTTCAACCAACTGGACTCCATGCTCCTCATTTATGTTGCATCAGACAACATAAAAAGAACTCATTCTCTGGTGGCAGCTGTGGTGAGAAAACAAAGTCTAGGGTTGAAAACGGCTCTAAAAAGGACCCTTCCTACAGCCACTGGAGACAAGGTTCAAAAAATACTGGCTCAATCAGTTTAAAAAAAAAAGAACATGTCTCAAACTGTAGAAGACCGAGCTCAGAATGACAGGCTGCAAGTAAATAGGGTGTCATTGTGCCGACAGTCGAGAGATACTGCTTTTTTTTTTAAAAAAAGCTTTGAAGTCCTTCAAAAGATTTTTTTTCAAAAGCTCTGTGTAGAAAAAAATAGGGAAGACCCGACTCCTTTCCCGAACTGATAGAGGTCGGCACCATTACAGGAGGCATCCGTTAGAAAAACACAGGAAAACCCAGTTCACTGCAGAGCCTTCATCCAAAGTTTTTTCAATATAAAAAACAAGTAAACTATTCGAGCATGAATAAGAGTTTCCATTTACGAAGCCACAGTTTTAAAAAAAAACTCAAAAAAAAAACACGAGCATAAAGAACATCAACTCTAGCAGCTAGTGAACAGCTGTGTAAATAGAACAGGCTGGAAGCGAGATAAATACACAACACTAGCAAACACCTGCTCCAGTCAATCAAAGCAGCTAGTCTAAATAACAGAGTTTCTTCAAGGGGAAACAGTGCAGAGTCGTAGAACAAGACTTAAATCAAGTTTTAACGCAAAAGAACAGCAGAAATATGGATACCAAATTTCCCGGTATGAACTGGAAGGCCTCGGATATATTCCCACTGTCAAACAAAGAATGCAGTTATTCACAGACCAAGTAATTGTAGAACCTGAAAAACAGGCTGTAAAAATACTAATAGCAGTTAAAAATGAGGGATTGCACAGAATCAAACAGCACAACTATGCTGTGCCTTTACCTCTGCTATCCAGGGAACCACCAGCATCAACACAAACCAGAACAGACAGGTACCGCCACGAGGCCAAGTACTCCTCCCCCAACAAGTCTTTCAGACGCGGAGGATGAGGAGAGACAATGGACATGCAATGTCCTGATGAGTTGAAGTATTGTCTGTTGGTTCTTCGAGATGAGGTGCCCGGAACCTTCCAAGAATGACAAGACTTCAAAAGTGGTCATCTTGAGGAAAACAACAGAATATATTAGCAGGCTGAAGGCAGAGCAACAGAAACTGAATGCAGAGGGGGAGAAACTTCAGAAAAAAACAGCAACAGCTTGGATGCAAATTCTCCAACACACCACCAAAACAATATATGAACTTGTAAACCTCTACAGTTGTAAATTTCATAATCTCTATCCTTGTACCTGTAAATTTTATAGTCTCGACCCTGTACAGCTAGTTTTGATATCTAATTTGATGTGTTCTTTTAGCATACGAGACTTCTCTGAAAAGATGGGGGATGTTATATGATTGCCTTTAAGAGTGATGGCCCTTTAAGATCTTAGTGTGCTAATGAGTCAAGTACCAGGATGCAGTGATGTGACTCGGAGCCAAAGCCACTCTGCAACTAACACCCAGAGGCAAGTACTGTAACTTGTTAGCTCTGTACTGTATATAATATCTAGCTGTAAATAAACCTGTTTGAGATCATCAACCAACTGGACTCCATGCATCTCATTTATGTTGCATCAGACAACATTAAAATGAACTTATTACAACTACGGAGAGCCATAATGTGATATTGCTGCTGAATTAAATTGTTGAAAAGAAAGGGTTATTCAAATGGAGGTGCTCAGTCAGTGACACCAAGTTACCTCCACTTGAGCAGAGTGGGTCAAGTGCCTTGTGATTAACTGTTCGGCCACTTGCATGCACTGTGAGGCTGCTGGCTTTCTGCTGTCCTGCCTGCTCAATCTGCAAGGCAGTGGCAAGCCCAGCCATAGCTGCCGTCTGCCTTTGAGCATTGTACTCCAGAGCTCATTTCTGCCTCCAGGCAGCACTTAGCGCCGAGCTTGCCTCTGGCCCATTTAGGGGCTTTGCAGATTAAAATAGCATTGTCTCAGCAACGTAGGTGCAGCGCAGGGTCAGGACCCGGTAATGATCCGGGTATCAGGTTCCCAATTTTGGTTTGAAAATCCGGCACCATTTGGTTGGAAAAAAAAATGGCTTTAGTGATATATAAAGGTGTGGTTAGGAATGGTTTTGTAAATGACATTTAATTGCAGTATCGCATTTTTAATGTGATTTGCAGTAACATATGAAAAACGTCCTATAAATATATGAACACGAAATTAATTCTGATCATTAGCAATGATACTTAATCAGGTTTACACTTTGAGTATTCAGGCTACCTCTGTTTATTGTTACGACCTCAGTGAGATTGTTGATGTGAAAAAAAGAGATACGACCCCCCAGACTAATTTCAAGAAATACACAACAAGATTTCATGTTTTAAGGCTTCTATCATAACAACTAAATGAGCAGAAATCCCCAATTAACTTTAACTTAAAATTACTTAGTAAGTCGCTGATACCCCAATACAAAGAAAGGTAATTTCTTATTAAAATATTTGTTTACACCTATTTGTTACATAGTCCTTTTTGATGTCAAAATCCTTTGTGGTTAAAAGTCCCAAACTCTTCCTAGTTGCAATGGTTTGGATCTCCCAGATTATTTCAAAAATCAGTATTCTCTTCACTTCTCCAAGCACTTCCGATCTGGATGTTAGTGAATAAGGCGTTTCCTAGTAATCCTGCTTGTCTTCTACTTCTCCGCTTTGACTTTCAAAACGGGTTCAAGTCTTTGCATGCTTTTACTGTACAGGCTTCTGAGAGCAGGTGTCTGCTCTCTCTGTCTCTCTCTCTGTCTCTCTCTCTCTCTCTCGAGGCCGCAACCACTGGTTTCTTCTCTTGCAGTCTGCTATGCGGCTGCTAATGCCGAGTTTCCTCCTCCCAGCCTGGCTTGAGGCCACAATTGTTGGTTTCTTCCCTTGCAGCCTGTTTCTCTTCAGAAAGGCTGTTAAATTTATCTAGACTCAGAAGTCAACAGCTTATTGTATAGTTCCAAAAATGCAGAGTCCAGAAATCTGGATTCACAAAGCTATTTGGGCTTTTCCATTGTTCCCAGGTGCTAACAGCTGCCTGGTACATTTACATCTTCCAAATTACTGATTCCTTGTTTTACAACCCGGAAGTCTGGGAGGGCGAAACTCACTGTTCTTCAGGTGTTAGCCCTGCAGTCTCTGTTTTTCAGAATGAAGCCTTTGATCTGTATTCTCTGTTGTCCTGGTACCTTTTCGTGGAGTGGAGGTGAGGTCACCTGACCTTCCAGACTCCATCTTGAACTCTTAAAAAATCACAATTTGTAAAACCTAATCATGTTACAAAATCCAACATCCATAACAATAAATTACTCTGGTCTCTATAGAAATAATTTGTTCCTTTACAGTGCAAGCAATGAAAAGCCAATTTAAAAGTGCAAACAAGCTGAAATGAGAAATTTACTCATGGTATTCACAATGCTATACTCAACATAATTTTTTTTCCACTTGAGACTTTTGTGAACATTAGGTAAAATCTGCAGGGCATTGTGCCAATATTCTCATCAGTAAATCCCTCCGTTAACATTTATAAAACAATTACGTTTTCACATTAAGAAAAAAGATGAGAAAACAATGATCCAAGTACTTGTGACTTTCAACAAATAGTAGTACTTTAGGAGACTTTAAATATACCATGTATCCTTGGTTCAAACTTAATCTGGCTGCTAAATAGATTAGAATACCTGACTGGTCTTGTTAAATGTGGGTTTAATGCCTGCTGAATCCAAAACCACAAAAAAGTATGAGCTAAACAGGGATAATATTTACATTTGATTTTTTTAAAGCTTAACGTATATGAGTATTTGCAATTTCTGTAATATTTGTCTTGGAATAAATTGAGTTGGGGTAAAGATATTTGCTGTCCATATCTTGATACAACTGTACAGTCAAACAGCGCCTCCCTTGAGGATATCACAGGGTTCTCAATCATTTGCCATTCATGTGACGATGATTCGAACCGACCACTCTATTTATATTCGTTCATGAGATGTGGGCGCCCATCTCTAATTGCTCTTGAGAAGGTGGTGGTGAGCTGCCTTCTTGAACCGCCGCAGTCCAAGTGGTGTAGGTATGCCCATAGTGCTGTTAGGGAAAGGAATTACCAGCATTTTGACTCAGCGACAGTGAAGAAGTGGCAATGGTGTGTGACTTGTGGGGAATTTTCAATTGGTGGTGTTCCCATGCGTCTGCTTCCCCTGTCCTTCTAGGTGGTAGAGGTCGCGAGTTTGAAAGACGCTGTCAAAGGAGGCTGGCCAAGTTTAGTTTAGTTTAGAGATACAGCACTGAAACAGGCCCTTCGGCCCACCAAGTCTGTGCCGACCATCAACCACCCGTTTACACTAATCCTACACTAATCCCATATTCCTATCACATCCCCACCTATTCCTATATATTTCCCTACCACCTACCTATACTAGGGGCAATTTCTAATGGCCAATTTACCTATCAACCTGCAAGTCTTTGGCATGTGGGAGGAAACCGGAGCACCCGGAGGAAACCCACGCAGACACAGGGAGAACTTGCAAACTCCACACAGGCAGTACCCGGAATTGAACCCGGGTCGCTGGAGCTGTGAGGCTGCGGTGCTAACCACTGCGCCACTGTGCCGCCCCTGCAGTGCATCTTGTAGATGGTACACACTGCTACCACAGTGTGCAGGTTGTGGAGAGAGTGAATGTTTAATGAAGTGCCAATCAAGCAGGCTGCTTTGTTTTGGATGGTGTTCAGCTTCTTGAGTCGAGTTAGAGGTGCACTCATCCAGGCAAGTGGAGAGTATTCCATCACACTTCTGATTTGTGCCTTGTAGGTAGTGGACAGGCTTTTGGGAGTCAGGAGGTGAGTTACATGCTGCAGAATACCAAGCTTCTGACCCGCTTTTGTAGCGACAGTATTAAGATGGCTGTTCCAGTTCACTTTATGGTCAATGGTAACACCCCTGCCACCCCCCCCCCCCACCCAGGACATTGGCGAGGAATTCTGAGATGATGCTATTGAATGACAAGCGGAGATGGCTAGATTCTCTCTTGTTGGAGATTGTCATTGCCTGTCACTTGTGTGGCGTGAATATCACTTGCTACTTATCGACTGAAGTCTGAATGTTGTCTTGAAGACTGAAGTCTTGCTGCATGTGGACACAGACTGCTTCAGCATCTGAGGAGTTGTAAATGGTACTGAACACTTTTGAATCTTCAGCGAACATCCCCACTTCTGACCTGGATGAATCAGCTGAAGATGGTTGGGCATAGGACTACACTGAGGAACTCCTGCAGCAATGTCCTGAGATTGAGATGATTGACCTCCCACAACGACCTTCTTTTGTGCTAGGTATGACTGCATCTTGTGGAGAGTTTCCCCCCTGATTCCCATTGGCTTCCAATTTTGCTAGAGCTCCTTGATGCCACATTAGGTCAAATACAGCCTTGACATCAAGGGCAATCACTTTCAGCTCACCTCTGGAATTCAACTCTTATCCATGTTTGGACCAAGGTTTTAGTGAAGTCTGGAGCTGAGTGGCCCTGGTGGAACTGTATTAATACTCTTGCATTATGTGTCGAAACAAGTTTACAACTTTTATAAACATATCACATAGCGACATTTGTTTGGATAATGAGTTATTTTGTTTTAACACTAAGAATATTTGTTTTTTTTCACTATTTCACTCTAAAGACTTAGATACACTGAAGGCAAGAAAATATTTTAATCATTTTGCATATTTTGATGAAACAGACTATCTTTAAAATAAAAGGAATAGTACAAATTATATTTGCGACAGAGGAATTTTCAGTCCTGATGTATGCAAATGATTGTTGAAATCTATGATTGCTAAATATATTCCGTTTGTCATAAGTAATGTTCCAAGCTATTCTATCGCATAGCCCTTGCATTCATTTCCAGTCTGCCAAATATGACTATTTTCCTTTACTGTAGCATACAATCAGACTCCTGAGATAGTCTGAGATCTCCTCAATTCTTTTGATTGCTGTGACACTCATTTTGAAATAGTTATGTGGTGACAATGTGCATTTATTTCAAGGAGATTGCAGTTAGACCTGCCTTGTGGTGTACAAATTTTAAATGTAAATGAGCAGCTCAACATTTGCCGTGGGAAGCCAAATTGTTCAAATTCAATTATTACAAATTTCATTCTGTTAAGAAGTGCTTAGACTAACTTGAATATTATTACTCCGTGTGTTGGATTTATAGTGATAGTTTTTAAAAAGTTGTCAATGTTCGATTCTGTTTATTTGAAAAAGCTTTAATATTTGATCGCAAGATATTTTATTATGTAGATTCTTGTTTTTGATAATGTTCTTACAATTGTACACATTTCATTGCATTTCTAAATCTCTAACTTTTGTTTACCCAAAATTGGGCATGTTTGACAGAGACATGCAATTCTGCTTGCTTTCTTATTTCCTTCACTTGTTTTCGGCGCTCTTCTCCCCTTGTACAGTGGTGTGACTTAATAAGCGCTGGCTGTCCTCAAATCATGGTCATTCTGTATTTGAGATTCTGGACACTGAGTGGCAGGAGACCATGGAGGCATCATCATGCTCTTATCCAACATTCAGACAAAAATATTTTCAGTATGAGTCACTGCATAGCTATTCAGAATGGAAATCTTAACTGATGTTTTTTTCTGGCATATGGACATTGCTGCCAATTGTAGACACTGTACTACCATTCCAGCTAAGATCAATTGTCTCAGCACAGACTGGGGATTGAAAATGTCTTACTTCAACACCTGCATTTACCAAGCGGTCAGCAATTTTCTAGTTCACAGAATCGTTACTGCGCAGGAGACCCATCCAGCCTATTGTATCTGTACTGGCTCTCCGAATGAGCAATTCACCTCGTGACACGCCCCTGCTTTCTCCCCATAACCCTGTAAATTCTTCCTGTTCATATAACTGTCTATTATTGTTTTTAATGGGGCTGAAATTGTGTTCCAGGGTGGAGTGATGCATGTCATCAGGGATATTTTTGATAGCTACGGTCAGTGTAATATTAATAGTGTTACTGCTGTTATTTTTTAGTTAACTGTCTGGTTGGTCTGCTCCATGCCTTTTGAGGGGGTGATGAAAATCTTGTTTCACTTACTTAAGGACAGCGATTTTTTTCATATCTGACCGACCGAGCACCTCTTCCCTTTAATGGCACCGCTATTAGTCTTCTATCAATGATTATTCGTGGTCTTGTTATCTCTTATGACCTGAAACATACCCCTCCTTTGCTAAAATTGCCTTCTCAAAGCTTGATTTCCTTTATCATGCTAAATTCTTTTGTCTTCTGAAATAATTCTTATTTTTTTTTAAATTCAACTCATTGAAAACTTGAATATTACTTGCATATTTTGGAAACTCCTAACATTTCTTGTGCACTCCTGGGCAGGAAATTTCTAATATCCGAATTTCAGTTAGGTGATCCCTCTTTAACATCTTATTGCCAATCTTTCTTTCTCTGCCACAGTGTTTCTTGGCACTCTATGGGCTGGATTTTTATAGCGCACGGGGAGGAGGGGGAGAATGGGTGCGCGCCTGATTTGAAGGTCGCGCTGTCTGCCGCCTCCGGAACACATTCGTTTTTAAAGGGATGTCAGGAGGGAGGGAACATCAAGCCTGCCTGCCTCCAATTAATTGCCTGTTGAGCTCACTAATAGGCTTGTCAGCAGCAGTTTGGGATTATCAATGGAAGGGCATGGGGAAAAGGCCATGTCTGGACCATGGTAGGGTTTAGAAGGTTGAACAATGTGGGGGGGGGGGTGCATGAGGGCTATGGGAAGGGCTGATTAACATAATGCAGAGGCCCAAAGTAAAGCTCAGCTGCCACAGAGTAGCCATTGCTGGAGCTGAAAGACTTGCTTTTCTCAATGGTGAGTGTTTGGAATCTGGAGAAGGACATGAGGATGCTGACCTCACTTTGGCAGCTGGGGTTGACATGGGAAGGCCTGGTGAACACACAAAGCCCAACTGAGGAAGTTGATATGGGAACAGGCTACTCTGGCATTGGACAGAGCAGCCAGTATGGGCTTCTGCAGACTCAACCTCCTGGAAAGCAAAAGACCAGAGAAGTGCAATGGGGGGCTGCAAGGGGAAGAAGGCGCTACACAGAATATCGGGTCTACTACCCAAGAGTAAGCTAATTGCAAATGACAGAGCGCCAGTGCCATAGGAGGCTGCGTCTATCCAGGCAGATGGTCTTTGTGCTTTGATCGACAATGACCTGAGGCCTTACGGCCCCCATTGCAGTCCCTTACCTGCAGCTATCAAGGTCACCGTCTCCCTGAATTTCTATACAACTGGGTTATTCTAGGGATCATCTGCAGACCTAGGTGGTATCTCACAGTCGGCAGCTCATCGGGCAGGTCACGGATGCCATATTCCGAAGGGCGGGGGACTACATCCATTTTGACACAGATGGACCTGCGCAGGCACAGAGGGCTTTGGGATTTGCTGCTATTGATAGATTACCTCAGGTCCAGGGCATCATAGATTGCACCCACATAGCCATCAAGGCACCGACAGACCAGCCAGTCAGATTCTTGAACAGAAAGGGCTACCACTCATTGGTCAGAGACCAGCTGGACGTTTATAGAAATGGAATCTTGCAGGTCTGTGCCCTATTCATCCTGCAGGAGTCCCAGGTGCCGCACCTCTTCAGGCCCACATCTGGACTCCGTGGATAGCTGCTAGGTATAAGGGTTATCCCCTAAAGAGGTGGCTCCCGACGTCCATCCATAACCCAGACACGGATGGAGAGAGCCAAGTCCTAACACAGACCCGCATTGAACTGACCATTGGTTTCTTAAAGATGTGTTTCCATTGCCTTGACTGTTCTTGTGGCAGCCTCCATTACAAGTCAGCCAGAGTGTCCCGTATTGTTGTTGCCGCCCTGCATAACATGATGCTGGATCAAAATCCTGGAACTCCCTCCCTAAAAGCACAGTGGGTGTACTGCACTAGATGGATTGCAGCGCCTTTGGATGCTGGATGTGGCCACTGACTGAGATGCAGCTGGCATCCAGTCAGAGCCACCTCTGCGCCATCAGTGACACTGAATGGTTGATGTCACAGAGTTTCACTCTGTGCATATCAGCATGCTGCTCCTGCACCCACTCAGCGTGATGCTGCATTATGGATCTCCAAGAGGTTGCCCAGTCTCAATGGAGGAGCTCATGCAATTGAAGCCCTGAGTCTTCACAGAGCACATCTGCTGCATGGACTCCTCCATTGCCTGCCCATGGCTCCTCAAGGCCTCAGGAAACTCCGACAAACGGGAACTTATCTGTCTTTGGTTCTCTAGGAAGGTCATACTTGTCTGTGACACCCGGAGACCCAGAATCTTTGCCAAGTGAAGCATCGCTGCATCTGTGCTCTGTCCTCCGAGGGGGACTGCCCACAGCTAACTCTGTCTTATCCTCGTCCTCCTCACCCGTGATGTGAGGTTCACGCAGTGCTCCCCTTTATATGCTAATTTGTGGTCCAACTGAGGTGAGTGCCTCTATGCTGGTGGAAGGTACCAAGGTATGATGTGATGACGCAGATACTGTGCTCCCACCCCCACCAAGGATGGCAGTGCCAATTCGGCAGGTCTACTTTGCTCCTACTCTGCAACTGGTCCTGTGGGAAACACGCGAAAATGGAAATGAGATCTCAATCATCACAACCATCCCCTCCAATGACAGCAGTGTAAGATCCATAGCACGTGTTGGACAAGAGTCTCCTACATTCCCTTCATCTCAAGAAAGAGCTATCCAATTACCCTGTTGTTCACTGGCTCCCGCTCCCGTCTTGCTCTCCTCACTGAATGCCAGGGTGCCCTCGAGGCAATCACCAGTGCTGCCTCTTCCATTGCTGTCAGAATGTGGAGCTGGGCCACTCTACCACCTATTCTGGCCATCTCCCATGTGTTACGGATTCTCTTCTCATGCAGGATGAGAGGAGAATTATTCATCAGTAAGCTGTCCTCTCTCATCTTTTCCAGCATGCTATACACGTGGGCTGATTTTCTTTTCCGCGATGTCCCCATCTGAATGTCACCCCATATGTGAGGGTCTGCGTCTCAGTGTCGCAACCGTTGACTTACTCTGGTGATGTTAGGGAAAACTAAGGACATTCTGTGATCAGCTTGCTTGCATTCTGGTGCATACAGAGTTGGTGCCCAATTTACTAGCCATTCACCTTTACCAGACTGCAAAGTCATTGAACTTTTTTCTACCCTGGACCCAGTCCTTGTCATGGGTCCCTGGCTGCAAACCTCCATGGCCACCTCCATCTGAGCCCTCTTGGTCTCGCTGGGTGGATTTCTCCTTCCTGAGGCTGGAAGACAGCACTCTCCTCTGAGACTACATCAGTGAGCACCTCTAAGGAGGTATCAGAGAAACATGGTGCTGCCCGGGAACACATGCCCATGCCAAAAGCTCTCTGATCTACCTGGAACTGTATTACTGAAGGCAACAGCAAGCCCAGTCATGGCTGCTGCTCACTTTTTAAAATTGCCCTCAGCGACCTATTCCCACCTCCAGGATGCTTCTAGCACCTCCAACAGACCACCAGACTTGCCCCAAGGCCAATTACCTACTTTGAATTTTAAAATAGCAACGCGTCACTGACGCTGACGTGTTGTGGGATTGGGACCTGGAAATGTTCCAAGCGTCGGGTTCCCAACTCCGCAACAAAAACTCCAGCCTATCTTAGTACCATGGCTAGTATTTTATAAATGCAGCATGGTCAAAATTTTCTGTCTTGTTGCTTTTGGTGTCTCAATATGCTGCTCTGCATACCCTTATCCCTCCCTGCTTCTCTGTGTTGAAATTAAAATTAATGCACAATCTTTACTTGGAGTATGCGCTTTCTCTTGCTTGACTTCCAAACACTTATCTCTGTTTTTTCTTCTGCAAGCAGTCTTCAAGGTCTTAAAACCCAAATTGTTCATCACTTCAAGTGCAGAGTTTTTGTCCAATACCAATAAGGGAAAGTTCCTGGACATAAATATAGTTTATATAATTGTAGATAGCTCGGGTAAATGTGATGCAAGAAAGGCTGTGTTTGCTGACAATGCAACCATTAGGTGGCGCAGTACTGGCACATACACAAATGCAGCCTCACTGACAGAAACGTCACTGTCTGCGACGTCTCCAGCAACTGCCAGTAATAAAAATGGCACTGCTCAATTTGACACAAAGAAAGAATTGAACCCAAACCCCCTCAACATCGGCACAGACTCGGTGGGCCGAAGGGCCTGTTTCAGTGCTGTATCTCTAATCTAATCTAATCTAATCTAACCCTCAGTGGCTGCGATCGTCACCTCTCCACCCACTCCACCAACAGTACCCCACTCCCTCCCGTGATCGCCACCTCAATTGCTGCATTCAGTTTCCTGCTCCCTCCCGAGATCGCTGTTTCTCTTACCCACTTCTCCCATGCGCGCCTTCTCATCGCTACCTCCTGCCACTTCAGACTGCTCACTGTTCATCCCGCCGCTGTCTGCTCGCCGTTCTTTCCTGCCACGCTCTGCCCACCTGGAGAAGCGGCAGGGGTGGGGGAAGCGTGTGTCGAGCAGTCTCAAACAGGCGGGCGTGTGAGAGAACGGTGGGAGGGAGCAGCAAGCATTCTGAAGTGGCGATTGAAGGGGGGGGGCAGGGAGTGGGGAAGAGAATTGGCGATTGTGGGGGGAGCAGGGAAGAGGAGCAGCGATTGAGGTGGGGGGGGGAGCAGGAGTAGTGTACTGTTGGAGGTGGCAATTGTGACCATTAAGAGGTGAGGCAACACTGGTGACGTTGACACGTTGCCTGTGCGTGGACCCATATTGGCAAGCTGACAAATGGTTGGTCGCACTGATGATGTTAGTGATCGCTCTACGCATGCTCTGCTTTGTCAGGAGACACTCCATACAAAAAAAAAGGCAGCCAGCTGGGTTTTACCTCACCTTGCGTTCAGTTGGCTTATCAAGTTGAATTGCATGGGATCACCTGAGGAAATGTATCATCCACACATATTTCATTGGAAAATTTACTGGTTTTTCCTTGTAAGTGGCAGACAAGCTTAGTTTAGTGTATATTAGAAGGTATGGCTGTTTCCCTTTGGCTTTTCAGACTGGTTAATCTCAATAAGTCGTTTGCAGTGTGGAGTGGCAATGTATTAAATATTAAATTCCAGAAAGCTTGTTATGGAAAGATAATGTTGGAGCTTATATTTACTCAGTTTCACATTTATTGTGCAGAGTAAAAGGACTACAAACATTTAGCTCCTCACTCAAAACCTCTCCCAGTCCCAGTGAGTGTCTGCTTATAAGTGCTCAACTAAAACCCCTAACACCTGCATATAATCAAACCATTAACACACAATTAGCTTTAAATGGTAGAATTGGCAGCTACTTCCTTAGTCACCTTATTTACTGAGGCTTTCCTTGGCATCATCCCTTTGTCAGTTTCAAACAAAGTATACTATAGGCCTCCAGACAGTCAGTGAGAGATAGAGGAGCAGATATGTGGGCAAATCTCAGAGAGGTGTAAAAAGAATAAGGTAATAATAGTAGGGGATTTCAACTTCCCCAGTATTAACTGGGATAGTCTTAGTGCAAAAGTCTTAAAGGAGGCAGAACTCTTAAAGTGCATCCAGGAGAGCTTTTTTAGCCAGCACGTAGAAAGTCCTACAAGAGAAGGGGCGTTACTGGACCTAATCGTAGGGAATGAAGCCAGACAAGTGGTAGAAGTGTCAGTGGGGGAGCATTTCGGGGATAGTCATCATAACTTTAAGATTTAATGTAGTTATGGAAAAGGACAAAGATGGACCGGAAATAAAGGTACTGAATTTGGGGAAGGCTGACTTCAATATGATAAAACGGGATCTGGCCAAAGTGGACTGGGAGCAGCTACTTGCAGAAAAGTCTACATCAGACCAGTGGAAGTCATTCAAAAAGGAAATAGTGAGAGTTCAGGGCCAACATGTTCCTGCAAAAGTGAAGGGTAGCACCAACAAGTCCAAGGAACCCTGGATGTCGAGAGATATAGAGGATTGGATAAGGGAAAAAAAAGGAGGCTTATGGCAGATACAGAGGGCTGAAAACAGCGGAGGCCCTAGAGGAGAATAGAAAGTGTAGGGGAGCGAAGAGGGGGCATGAAAAACACTGGTGGACAAGATAAAGGAAAATCCCAAGGCATTTTATCAGTATATTAAAGGCAAGTGGATAACCAGGGAAAGAGTAAGGCCTATTAGGGACAAAAGTGCCAATCTGTGTGTGGAGCCGGAGGACATAGGGGAGTTTCTGAATGATTGATTACTTTTCATCTGTGTTCACTATGGAGAAGGATGATGTAGGTGTAGAGATCAGGGAGAGGGATTGTGATATATTTGCACAGATTAGCATTGAAAAGGGGGAGATATTAGCTGTTTTAGCAGGCTTAAAAGTGGATAAATCCCCAGGTCCAGATGAGATATATCCCAGGCTATGTGAGGCAAAAGAGGAGATTGCAGGGGCTGTGACACAAATTTTCAAATCCACTTTGGCCAAAAGAGAGGTGCCAGAGGACTGGAGGACAGTGAATGTGGTACCATTATTCAAGAAGGGTAGTAGGGATAAGCCAGGTAATGAGTCTAGTGAGGCCAGTGAGTCTAACATCGGTGGTAGGGCAACTATTGGAAAAAATTCTGAGGGAGAGGATTAATCTCCATTTGGAGAGGCAGGGATTACTCAAGGATAGTCGGCATGGCTTTGTCAGGGGGAGATTGTGTCTCACATATTTGATTGAATTTTTTGAGGAGGTGACTCGATTTGTAGATGATGGTAAAGCAGTTAATGTAGTCTACATGGATTTCAGTAAGGCGTTTGATAAGGTCCCACATGGGAGATTGGTTAAGAAGGTAAGAGCCCATGGGATCCAGGGCAATTTGGCAAAGTGGATCCAAAATTGATTTAAAGGCAGGAGGCAGAGGGTGATGGTCGAGGGTTGTTTTTGTGATTGGAAGCCTGTGACCAGTGGTGTACCGCAGGGATTGGTGCTGGGACCCTTGCTGTTTGTAGTGTACATTAATGATTTAGACATGAATATAGGAGGTATGATCAGTAAGTTCACAGATGACACGAAAATTGGTGGTATCGTAAATAATGAAGAGGAAAGCCTTAGATTACATAACGATATAGATGGGCCAGTAAGATGGGCAGAGCAGTGGCAGATGGAATTTAATGCTGAGAAGTGTGAGGTGATGCATTTTAGGAGGACTAATAAGGCAAGGGAATATACAATGGATGGTAGGACCCTATTAAGTACCGAGGGTCAGAGGGACCTTGGTGTACTTGTCCATGTATCACTGAAGGCAGCAGCGCGGGTAGATAAGGTGGTTAGGAAGGCATATAGGATATTTGCCTTCAATAGCTGAGGCGTAGAATATAAGAGCAGGGAGGTTTTGATGGAGCTGTATAAAATGCTAGTTAGGTCACAGCTGGAGTACTGTGTACAGTTCTGGATGCCACACTATAGGAAGGATGTGATTGCACTGGAGAGGGTGCCCAGGTGATTCACCAGGATGTAGCCTGCGCTGGAGCATTTCAGCTATGAAGAGAGACTGGATAGGCTAGGGTTGTTTTCCTTGGAGCAGAGAAGGCTGAGGGGGACCTGATTGAGGTATACAAAATTATGAGGGGCGTAGTTAGGAAGAAATTTTTTCCCTTAGCGGAGGTGTCAATAACCAGAGGGCATAGATTTAAGGTAAGGGGCAGGAGGTTTAGATGGGATTTGAGGAAAAGCATTTTCATCCAGAGGGTGGTTGGAATCTGGAATGCACTGCCTGAAGAGATGGTAGAGGCAGGTACTCTCACAACATTTAAGAATTATTTAGATGAGCACTTGAAATGCCATAGCATACAAGGCTACAAGTGCTGGAAAATGGGATTGGAATAAATAGGTGCTTGATGGCCGGCACAGACACGATGAGCCCAAGGCCTGTTTCTGTGCTGTATAATGCTATGACTCTTAATTCCAGAAATTAGAGGTCAGTGATCATAATGTGGGTGGAAATCCTGGCCTGCCATATTTCAAAATAGAATTTTGTTTCCACAGGAAATCCTGTCTTAGAAGTCACTTCTGTATTTAGATGAGATTAAAAGACCTAAATTTTGAAGCTGAACTCTTCCTTCTTTGTGCAAAAGTGTAACATTTGTCACTCTTCCATTCTTCAAAGCAATTCCCATTTCCAAAAATAGTGGAAAATATGATTTGTCCCTCTGCTTTTTTCTCTTTAATCTCTATGTGGGATGGATATGGTTTACACCTAGTAACTTTTTCACTTTAGTTCCATAACCTTTTCAATATATTTTCAATTTGCTTCCAGAAACAACTCTTCTACATCCTCCAAGCACTCAAATAGAAGATAGTTTCCAAGTGATCTCAGCCCTTTGTTGAGTATCATTTTACTTACCTGATAATAAAAGCCCTTTCTTTTTCTCTTTATGATGACTCCATTTCTTAAAACTCCCTTTTTAGCCTTCCTAATTCTTATTTATGGTTTTCTTCTGTTTTCCCTCCCACTATATTTATCATATGCCTCTTTTTTTTAAAAACCTGATTTTTGTTTTCAGCTTGGTTTTAACTAAGAAACTATAGCCTTTGCCACATTCCCTTTATTCATAGTTGCAATGTATTTAACCTGTACCTTATCCATCTTGTATTTAAGATTTGTGTTGCAAATCTATTTTTCCAACCAGTTATTCTGCCACTGTAATAAACTAAATCCCATTTAACACCTTTACTGAAGGCTCCTCATTTTCTTTATTGTCTATGTGAACCTAATTATCCTATCGTTATTATTTCCCAAGTATTTTCTCTATATGTCACTTAATTTCCTTGCTTCATTATACAGAACAGATATTCCTTGTTGTATATACAATATACTGATTAAGGAAAAAGTACTGAGTTTGGTTTAAGAATGGCTCCTGATTTTGACCACAAACATTTGTCTTATTCCAGTTTACAATATAATTCAAGACCCAATTTATTTTAATGCAACGACGCAAACGTTTTTAAATTGTGTACAAATTTCATCCTTGATTTCTTTCCTAGTATGTGATGATTTCTAATGTATTCTCAATATGGCAATAGATCTCTTAGTCTGCCTCAGTTTATTGAAGAAATACTATGTCTTTGAGTCACCATCAATAAGAAAAAAAAAATTGGTGTCTGAATTAAAAGGTGACATGTTAAAGGAGAAAAAGTACTAGGAAGACCAATGGGTCGAAAGGCTGACAAGTCGTCTGGACCTGATGGCCTGCATCTTAGGATCTTGAAGTAGCTGCAGAGATAGTGGATGCATTGGTTGTAATCTTCCAAAATTCCCTAGATTCTGGAAAGGTCCCAGTGGATTGAAAAACTGCAAATGAAATACCTTTATTCAAAACATGAAGGGAGACACAAAGCAGGAAATTATAGGCCAGTTAGCCTAACATCTGTCATTGGGAAAATGCAAGAACCCATTATTAAGGAAGTAGTAGCAGGACATTTAGAAAATCATAATGTAATCAGGCAGAGTCAACATAGTTTTATGAAAGGAAAATCATGTTTGAGAAATTTATTAGTGTTCTTTGAGGAGGTAACAAGTAGGGTGGATAAAGGGGAACCAGTAGATGTAGTGTATTTGGATTTCCAAAAGGCATTTGCTAAGGTGCCACATAAAAGGTTACTACACATGATAAGAGGTCATGGTGTTGGGTTAATATATTAGCATGGATAGAGGATTGGCTAATTAACAGGAAACAAAGAATTGGGATAAATGGGGCTTTTCAGGTTGGCAAACTGTTACTAGTGGAGTGCCACAGGGATCAGTACAGGGGCTTCAAGTATTCACAAAGTATATTAATGACCTGGATGAAGGGACCAAGTGCATTGTAGCCAAATTTGCGGATGATGCAAAGATAGGTAGAAAGCAAGTTGTGAGGAGGACATAAAGTGTCTGCAAAGAGATAAAGGTAGGTTAAGTGATTGGGCAAAAATTTGGCAGATGGAGTATAATGTAGTAAAATGTGAGGTTGTCCACTTTGGCAGGAAGAATAAAACAACAGAATATTATTTACATAAACATAGAAAATAGGAGCAGGAGTAGGCCATTCGGCCCTTCGAGCCTGCTGCGCCATTCATTATGATCATGGCTGATCATCCAACTTAGTAGCCCGTCCCTGCTTTCGCACCATATCCTTTGATCCCTTTAGACCCAAGAGCTATATCTAACTCCTTTTTGAAAACATACAATGTTTTGGCCTCAACTACCTTCTGTGGTAGCGAATTCCATAGGCTCACCACTCTCTGGGTGAAGAAATTTCTCCTCATCTCAGTCCTGAAAGGTTTACCCCATATCCTGAGACTATGACCCTTGGTTCTGGACTCCCCCACCATTGGGAACATCCTTCCTGCATCTACTCTGTCAAGTCCAGTTAGAATTTTATAGGTTTCTATGAGATCCCCCCTCACTCTTCCGAACTCAGACGAATATAATCCTAACTGACTCAATCTCTTCTCACACGTCAGTCCCACCATCCCAGGAATCAGTCTGGTAAACCTTCGCTGCACTCCCTCTATAGCAAGAACATACTTCCTCAGATAAGGAGACCAAAACTGCACACAATATTCCAGGTGTGGCCTCACCAAGGCCCTGTATAATTGCAGCAAGACATCCCCGCACCTGTACTCGAATCCTCTCGCTATGAAGGCCAACATACCATCTGTCTTTTTTACCGCCTGTTGCACCTGCATGCTTACCTTCAGCGACTTGTGTACGAGAACACCCAGGTCTTGCTGCATATTCCCCTCTCTCAGTTTATAGCCATTCAGATAATCTGCCTTCCTGTTTTTGCTACCAAAGTGGATAACCTCACATTTATCCACATTATACTGCATCTGCCGTGCATTAGCCCACTCACTCAACTTGTCCAAATCACCCTGAAGCTTCTCTGCATCCGCCTCACAACTCACCCTCCCACCCAGTTTTGTGTCATCTGCAAATTTGGAGCTATTACATTTAGTTCCCTCATCTAAATCATTGATGTATATTGTGAATAGCTGGGGTCCTATCACCGATCCCTGTGGTACCCCACTAGTCACTGCCTGCCATTCAGAAAAAAACCCATTTATCCCTACGCTTGTTTCCTGTCTGCCAACCAATTTTCTATCCATTGCAATACAATACCCCAATCCCATGTGCTTTAATTTTACATGCTAATCTCTTATGTGGGACTTTTGTCGAAAGCCTTCTGAAAGTCCAAGTAAACCACATCCACTGACTCACCCTCATCAAAACTACTAGTTACATCCTCAAAGAATTCTAGTAGATTTGTCAAGCATATTTCCCTTTCGTAAATCCATGCTGACTCTGCCCGATTCTACCACTGTTCTCTAAGTGCTCTGCTATAAAATCTTTGATAATGGACTCTAGAATTTTCCCCACTACCGATGTCAGGCTAACTGGTCTATAATTCCCTGCTTTCTCTCTTCCTCCCTTTTTAAATAGTGGAGGGAGACTGCAGAATGCTGCGGTACAGAGGGATCTGGGTGTCCTTGTACATGCATCAGAAAAAGTTAATATGCAGTTACATCAAGTAATTAAGGCAAATGGAATGTTGGCATTTATTGCAAGGTGGATGGAGTATAAAAGTAGGGCATTGGTGTGACCATACCTAGAGTATTGCATACAGTTTTGGTCTCCTTGCTTAAGGAGGGATATACTTGCATTGGAAGCAGTTCAGAGAAGGTTCACTCAGCTGACTCCTGGGATAAAAGGGGCTGTCTTTTGAGGAAAGGGTGAGCAGGCTGGGCTCATTGGAGTTTAAAAGAGTTATAGGCGATCTTACTGAAACATGTAAGATTCTGAGGGGGCTTGACAGAGTGGATGCTGAGAGGATATTTCCCCTCATGGAGAAATCTAGAACTAAGGGGTACAGTTTCAGAATATGGGGTCTCCCTTTTAAGATGGAGATGAGGATCAATTTCTTCTGTCAGAGGGTCATTAATCTTTGGAATTCTCTTCCCCAGCAAACAGTGCAGGCTTGGTCATTGAATATATTCAAGGCTGAGTTAGATTTTTGATCTAGAAGGGAGTCGAGGGTTATGGGGGGCAGGCACGGAAGTGGTGTTGAGGCCACAATCAGATCAGCCATGATACTGAATGGCAGAGCAGGCTCGAGGGGCTGAATGGCCTACTCTTGCTCCTATTTCTTATGATCTTTACCCCACTCAGAAGCAAATATAATGGTGCAAATTTCAATGCTGAGGAGATTCTTCTTTGCTTTCTGGAAATTACCTTTCCACCTTGAGCAGATACTAGAGTGAAACCTATACAAATGGACACCTACAAAAAATGGACATATACTGACAATCCCAAATGGCTTGCATCATATTAGATACAAACATTCCCTTGAAACTACGGATGCTCATAAATTACGGCAGTTTTCAATGCATCAAGTCCGTTTCCAAACACTGGACATGTAAGTAAGTGTGAGGTTGCAGTGGGTGCAAAAAGTGGCTTTCGTGTTGTTGTGGGACAGCTTAACCACCACCCGAGGAGACTCAGGTACAGGTTCAGTCGATTTATTCATGTGTACATAAGGAGAGACACCACCTAGGGTATTCCAAGGTAATACTCTAACTTTACATTCAGGAGCACAAACTTATATACTGTTCTTATGATACAATGTGTTCAAACAACGGATGATTGATATGATTGACCATAAAACAATGGTGATTGATTACACATTCCAATGAACACACATCCTCAGCCTTATCAATACACATACCAAATGGCTCCATACCGTGTTTATTATCTTTTTGTTTCCCATTACACCAACATTCCAAGGAAGCGGTGACCTCAAGGTTTCGGCTCCAACCTTCGCTTCCTAATCTTATCCTTTACCCTAGCAGCATGTTTGTTTCTTTTCTCAACCTGACTGTTAAATTCTGCTGAGATGCTTTTCTAAAACTCAACTTGTTTCTACTTAAACCCCTTCAGTCCCCCCTTTTGGCCCAGCCCAAGATCGCCAATAACACCTGAACAGTGATGTGCTCAATTCTCCTTGCTGTCCGCCAGTCTTTGATACTGGCCAGGTATCGAGCTTAGGATTGCAAAGGCAATTGACCACACCGTTTGTATGGGTCGGCCCTGTAGTGACCCTGTGGACTAAGCACGTCAAATACACAACCATCACTACTTAGGCAATAACCAAGAAATGGGAGATCTCTATGTTTGAATCCCAATTCTACAGCTCCTCCCCCCAGGTGATATCGATCTGTTCGACCCCCTCGTCCAGCGCCTTAGTTTATTATTGTAATGTATAATGCACCCAATGTACCTGCTGTAATCCCGCACGGATGCTTGTGAGGTGTGTGGGCAGTGGTGGGATAGAATATGAGAACTGTCTCAAGTAGTGTGTGAGGTTTTCTTTTATGCTCTTGGTGGCCTGCAGGTTGACAGTTTCCCTTTTATATATTTCCACCAGCTCTACCTTGCCCATCTTCGCTGGTACCTGTGGGTATAGCCACACCGTGTGATTATTTATCGGACAGGATCGATTGTGTCCATACTGATATTCTCATTGTGTCATAGTCAAGACAATATCTCCCTTTTCCCACATATGCAACGTGGGTCGGTTCCATTACTGCCCGTGTAGCTTCCATTATACAATTGACAGTTGCGTTAAATCCACATTTTTGCCTCTTCAGTTTTATATATATATATATATATATATATATATATATATATATATATAGGATGTGGATACAGCACGGCAGAGGCTCCTATACTGCATCTATCTAAAGTAGTACCTATCATTTCACCCTCTATTTCTACAGCATTCTATGATATCTTGCGTAATAATCTTCCCTTATTACCCCAATGTTCTCTACTTCGTATACGGTTTTACTGTGTATTGATTCTGGTATAACTGGGATTGCCAAGATCACACCTATCAAAGGCTTTTATTGACACTACATTTCTCATCAGTTTTATACACATGTGTTAAACCTCTGAGCTGGCAACCAGTCAGGTTCTGGTTCTGGTGATGGGACGTGTAAGTGGGTATTTGATATCCACAGGAGAACTTCACCCTCATGGAGCTGTCTTAAGCTCTCCCGAGTTTGCTCAAGCATCCAAGATCCATAAGTGCTGCAGACATCGTTCCTAACCGCATCCTCTGAGATGTTACGCCCCTCGTCAATTAGTTTGTTAATGGTCCATGCGTGACTCTCAAGTACTACAACCAGATCCTGAACTGTCCATGTCAGGGTTTGACCTGCACCAAGATGTCCGCTCTGGATCTTTTGTCTGTGTCTGAGGATTACTTTAAGTTGGGTGCTTAGCGTCCGGACCTTTTGTCCACTGAAGCCAGGTCAGTCGAATTTATGACTTAAGTTCCAGTGTTAAATACTGTGGTAGCATCATTTAATAAACTCCACTTCCGTGGGTACTTCCCCTGAGTGAGGGGTCCTCCCCTCAGCTTCCCCCCCACCCCCCCTTTGTTGAACCATGATGCCTGTGCCATCACTTGTTCAACTAATGCCTCATACAATTTCCGGGTCTTCCCTGGGCACCACTGGGGCAATTTAATTTTGAAGATGTTTAGGACAATGGGTACCAGCTCATGGGTGTACATTATCATACAAAGTTTTACCAGATTTTGTTAACACTAGCCCATTCTCCAGCCCAGGGTTTATTGTTGGGCAAGGGGGGGGGGTCCGTTAATTGTGTCCTTGGCATCGGTGTTCTGTTCGTTGATCCCTATGGTCTTGAGGTCTGTTGAGCTATTGTGGTATGATCAGTTTGTCGCTTGGCAGGTTGAACCTTCGCCGATTCCCAGTCCCAGGAGTATTAATATAGTGGATACCATTCTGTAAGATATAATGGGCCTTCCAGTTGTCACTGGTCAACCGTGATTAAATTCTGCAAAACAAAATCAGTTAGTTACATGTTTCAGCTGCATCCAGTGTTTCCAGTGTCCCTTCCCTCTGATGTCCACACAGGCACAGGTGTCGCTGGTCATTATTACCTCTTAGGGTCCTATCTACCTAGGCGCCAATCCCGGTTTCTCAGGCATTACATTTACCATTATTTTGCCTCCCACACCAGGCACCTTTGCCTGTTTCTCTTTCACATCCGTTTCTATATCCTGTATGATCTGTTGATCTCTAACCTCCTGCCTCAGCTCATGCAGTTGTCTGCACAGCTCCTTCACAAATCTTTTAACCCTTTCTCTCGCAGGTCCTACTTCCTCGCTACCTGCTGCAACATAACTTGACAGTCTCATCACCATTTCTGTCATTAGTTCAGTTGCTCTACATGTAACAAATCAAATCTGCACATTTACACCGGTATCCCAATGTCATGCCACACATTCTCAACTTTCAGGTGATCTTATCAAAAGATCAAATGTCGGGGTGGGGTGTGCAACTGGTGTTGTCTGTCTGAGATATTTGCTTACCTCCCCCTGTAGGGTCCTGATGTCTCGGGTCATGACCAGACTTACAAATGTATTTCTCTTTAAAAATAAAAACTCATAGGCAAGGATACAAATA
Organism: Heterodontus francisci; assembly: GCF_036365525.1. Lineage (NCBI taxonomy): Eukaryota > Metazoa > Chordata > Chondrichthyes > Heterodontiformes > Heterodontidae > Heterodontus > Heterodontus francisci. The sequence continues at coordinate 53,419,730 of NC_090389.1, forward strand.
TCTCCAAGAGAAAGCTATCAAAGTACCAGTCTCATCTACACTTTCCCGACTTTCACTGGAAAGTTCTAGGCTTCTTGGAAATTCTACACTATATTAATTTAATGGTTTGAATTTTGATTAGCTCCTGTATCAGTTAGACCTAATTGCCAATTCCCATTAATTATAATTCTATTTCATTCATGAGTCCTGGAGAAACTATACAGTTATAATTCTCTAAAACAGAAATCAAACATTCTCATTTGATTCCAGGCATTACCATATTTTGTTTGTTTTTTTTCTCTATTTTAGATGACATTTTAATTTCTTAAAAGTAACTTGCTAAATTATACTGGATTTTCGACATCTCATTATTCTAAATTCAAAGAATAGTGTTGCTGGAGTGACAGGGTTTTATTAATGTTCCATTTAATATCTCCCCAAAAGAAACTTTGTTTTTTAGACTTAGGAAACAGCTAGACTTTTTTTTTTGTTTTTTTTTCTAAAACTTTGATTGTCCTCTTAAATGTTAGGTAAGTTTCCCTTTGAGTGCTTTAAATAACCGCTTATAAATTTAATTTTGTTTATCGATTCCAATTTCTTATGCCCAGACTTGGTGGTATTGCATTTTTTTTTTACATTAAAGACAGAATTGCTTGCAACTATCTCTCCTTCTCAAGCACATTGTCTCAAAGATAAAGATGTTGTGACATTTGTTGTCAGCAGTTATGTTCTTAAATTCTTAAAGCTGCTGGATCTTTTGCTGTTGCCTTAATTCTCATGTGGCCTTGGAAACTGCTTTATAAACACAAAGAATCCATTGTGGCTCTGCCCCTGAGCCCAATGGGTTAATTTGTCCAATTATGTCAATTTAGAAATTTAAAATGTAATAATATCCAAGCTGCAGCGGGTTTAATTTCTTTGCTTGTCTCCAAGGGGGCAGAGCCAAACATTCTCAGATGCGTCACTTTACATAACTTTTAGAACAAACTTTTTCAATTGAAAAAGAACAAAACTCCATTTTAAACGTTTTTTCCCCAATTCTTTTGATATCCTTAGGGTTTAAAATAACAAAATCTTTAATAACATTATCAACTTCAAAGGAAAGCATTCTCCATTAGGGAAGACAGCATTTTACATTAAACTCCAATTGTTCCCAAACTTTTAGTATCTTTAATAATTAAAGGCTCCCTCAACTTGACAAAATAAACTTGAAAGTTCACTGTGGCCACCACAACTTAACAGGTTAGTTAACCTTAATAGTATAAACTTAATCGAACAGAATAGCACGTGCTTTTTTTTTATAGAAGAGGTACATTACATCACTTTTTTCTTTCTTCAGACGTCTTTTCAAATAAAACCCAAAAACTTGAGAAAAGTTATTTAACATTCTTAAAACAAAAAAGTTTAACGCCAGCTTCTTACACAAACTTTAACCATTCCAATCTTTCCCATATCTCCTTTGTCCTTCTCACCCTTAAAGCAATATCCAATTCATGAAATTTACTACTTAAAAACAATCAATAAGACATGTCCTAAATTTAAACTGCAAAAAAACAAGAACAGATTTTAAACTTTGGTCCAATTAAAGCAGTGTTTTCAAATTAGATTTCAGCCAGACATCCTCAGACCTTCACGGCGGAAGCTTATCTCAGAAAATTGTTCATTGCCTTTTCACAGTTGCAAAACCAACCTTTAAAATAAAAATAAAACTTTAACTTAAAATATAATTCAATTTTATATCCCATTGCCGGGTACACAATCTTAAATTGAAATGACCACACTCAACAATCACTTTTCACACTTATTTAATTCCAAACTTAGAAAATTGATTTCTGTAATGAGTTATGAATTAAGAGTACCAAAATCTGTGTTAAATCCCATGTCCTGATTGAAATGAACACACACTACGTTCGACTAGTTCACACACAAAACATGACTTGAGGTTCCCACAAAAATATATGTATAAAAATAGAATAAGTAACAGACACATGCTTTCAGCATTAAAGTCGGGCAACAAAGAGTTAACGACTCAGCCCCACGGTATGCATTCATGCAGGCTTGAACAATGACACAGTAACTTGTTTTTACTCACGAAATTTCACTAAAAACATAATGTTTTTATGTTGCTGTGCCATGCGAGCCCCAGTCGGAAAACATTTCATTACTCAACTTCTTATCTGACATTTTGCTAGCTTCCTGACTTCACTCCGCGCGGTCCCCTGCTCCTTTGTCTCTCCCGACCAGCGCGGCTCTACGTTTGGTATACCTTACGGTAAGTGGTTCTGACCTCTGCGCGACTTTGGACTTACTGTCCCATCAGCACGGTTCTGCCTCCTTACCCAGTACACCTCCTGTCCTGAGACCTCCTGCAAATTCTTTGAATACTGGACTGGACTTTCACTCGGGTAGGCTTACTGTCCTAACTAAGGGTGTAAATAAATATACTCACCCGTTTGCAGTGCAGTTCCGATGGTCCAATATAAGTATCCTGCCAACTACGACAAACTGTTGTGGGACAACTCAACCACCACACGAGGAGACACGGGCATAGGTTCAATCGATTTATTCAAGCATACGTAGGGAGAGACACCATCTCGGGTATTCTGAGGTAATGCTCTAACTTTACATTCCGGACCACAAACTTATATACTGTTCTTATCATACAATGTGTTCAAACAAAGGATGATTGATCATAAAACAATGGTGATGGATTGCACATTCCAATGAACACACATCCTCAGCCTTATCAATACACATACCAGATGGCTCCATACCATACTTATTATCTCTTTGTTTCCCATTACACCAACATTCCACAGAAACAGTGGCCTTGAGGTTTCGGTTCCAACCTTCTCTCCCTATTCTTATTCTTTACCCTAGCAGCATGTTTGTTTCTTTTCTCAACCTGACTGTTAAATTCTGCTGACATGCTTTTCTAAAACTCAACTTGTTTCTACTTAACCCCTTCAGTGTAATGGAGTTCTTTTTACTTAGTATGAGGTACCTCAGAGAAGCCTCTCTATCTCTGGGATTAAATGCTAGCCCATCTCTATTACAGATTTTGAGGGTTTTCTCTGGTACAATGGATGCTGTATCAAAAGATTTTCATTACATAAATTCTAGGACTACCCGGCTGAATCTTGTCCTTCACAGTGGGCTTTATAAAGTCTTTTATCTTGGTTTCTCAATTGCTATGGACGGGTGGTAAGGGGTGCCGGTGATTCCCGCTGTTAACCTCCCAACTGACCGTAATCGTGTTTTGTTTATAATGATGAGTTAGCTTCTAAGTGTTTTTTAGGGTCAAATAAACAGACAAATGACAGGTTTTCTTGTAGGTTTAAAACAGAAGATTAACTATTTATTGAACAATATTCATTCCCCATAATGTCCGCAACACCACTCTCACAAGCATTCACTCTCATGTGCACACTCTAGAAGATAGATAGGAGGTAAAGGGTAAGAGTTCAGGCTGTGGTAGGTGTTTGTGGTTTATGGTAAACCTGTTGAATCTTCTAAGTAGGACAGTCTCTTTTAAAGTTGCAGGCCTCGGTGTGTGTAGTCTTGAACTTGTTGAGGTGTTGTAGATTCTGTTGGTTACAATTTCAGACTGGAGGTGGTGGTCAGTTCTCTGCTGCAGCAAGTTGAAGTGTAGATTTAGCAGCAGGGCTCCTTCCTTGTCCAGCTGGACTTCTTTCCACAGCCACTGGTTGGACAGCGTTCTGCGATGTTGCTGTGATCTCTTCCCCTCTGTCCAGAGAGTTGCCTTTTAAGGTAAAAATTAATCACATTAGCATTTCTGATCTTTGACATATGGCCTTCTCCCCTGGTGTGACCACACAATGGACCAAGGTGTGGAATCATTGGCTATCTACGGAGGTCTGGATGGGTACTGTTCTGTTATGATGTGGCTACTTCACGTCTTCTTTCTCAAAAGAAAACCATTCAATTCAGAAATGTCTCTTGATGGTTTCAGAATGGGCGTAAATGAAACCTCAGTCTGGAATGTATCCATTTGTCCTTTTTGGACAGTGAAGCAGTTTTTGAATACACTGGCCAGGTCATACGGTCTTTGGTGGCCATCGTTTCAGCACATTGTCCACTTTTTTATAAAAGGAAAAGTCAATTTCATGGAGTCCACATTGTATAAAGTTCGTATCTTAAAAGTTAGTAATATGATATGTCTTTACTGTACGTGACACAATGTATAAAAGTAAATATCTGCAGAGCTTAGCACCTATAAACAGAAAGCAATCTTGTACTTTTCGTTTCTTTTCTGGATGTGCATAACATTGATAAGGCTGTACATCCCCCGTTGACCTAAATTATGGTTCTGCTTTACAATTGAGTTGCTTGCTAGGCCATTTCAAAGGGCATTAAGAGTCAACTAAATAGTCTGGGACTAGTCATATGTGGGCCAGACTGGGTAGCTAAAGCAAATTTCCATTCATGAAAAGACATCAGTGAACCAGTTGGGTTTTTATGCTAGTCCAGGAGCTTTAATGGTCATTGTGTCTGAATAATTGTGTTTTATAGGCTATTGTACAGGGTAAATGTAAGTAATTTTTATATTTCTTCTGTTTTAGTTGGCCTTATCCAGCGGTTCCTTGTGCTGCAGCTCTGTGTGCCTGTGGGACAAGACTTTTCTACGGAATTGCTGTAAGAGTGAACATTGCTAAATATTTTATATGTTAGTTAATAAATTGAACTAGAAATGATATTCATTAATTGTTAGTAACTCCTGCAACAGAAGAATGACTTAGACTGGCTTCAAGTAATTAAGCTAACTTAATTGTCGGTTCTCGACAACTGGTGTATTATGCACTGACATGGGAATTGAAAGCACACACCATCTGTTATTGCAGTAACTTTCTTGATTGCAATAGTGACATCTCAGAGCAACAGTTCAGAGGTGTATGTGAATAAAGGACTGTCACTACAGCATAAGTATAAGGTAACTTAAAAAGTTAAAATTCATTCTCATTTCATAGTTCAACAATTGCATTTATATAGTGCCATTAATGTAGTAAAATGTCCCAAGGCACTTCATAGGAGTGTTATAAAACAAAATTTGATACTAAGCCACATAAGATATTAGGGCAGATGACCAAATGCTTGGCCAAAGAGGTAGGTTTTAAGGAGCGTCTTAAAGGATGGAAGAGAGGTAGTGAGGTTTAGGGAGGGAATTCCAGAGTTTATGGCCTTTGCAGCTGATGGTGAGGTGATTTTAATTGGGATGCTCGAAGCCAAAATTGAAGGAGAGCAAATATCTCCGAGTTGTAGGGCTGGAGGAGATTCCAGAGATAGGGAGCAGTGAGACCATGGAGGGATTTGAAAATAATGACAATTTTAAAATTAAGGCATTGCTAACTGGAAGCCAGTGTAGGTCAGCGAGCGCAGGGGCGATGGGTGAACGAGACTTCTTGCGAGTTGGAACATGGGCAGCAGAGTTTTGGATGACTTCGAGTTTCTCAATGGGGGAGGCTGGCCAGAAGTGCATTGGAATAATCAAGTCTAGAGGTAACAAAGATTGGATGAGCATTTCAGCAGCAGATGAGATGAGGCGAGCTGGAGTTGGTTGATGGAAATAGGCTATCTTACTGCTGGTCTGGGCATGTGTTTGGGAGCTCATCTTGGGGTCAAATATGACACCATTGGTGAAGTCTGTTTTAGCCTCAGACAATTGCCAGGGAGAGAGAGATGGAGTCAGTGGCTAGGGAATGGAGTTTGTGGCGGGAATTGAAGACAATGGTTTCATTCTTCCAATATTTGGAGGAAATTTCTTCTCATCCAGTACAGGATGTTGGGCAAGCAGTCTGACAATATTTTGGCAGGGTAGTGACTACGGCTAATCTTTGAACAATATTCAGCTTTCATAAGGTGTCTGTTTTGGTCACGTTGAGCAGATGTGAGGAATGTGATATTAATAACAATACTCTGGCAATACAATCAAATATTTTTGTCATGTTTTCCTATCACAGCACCTACCCTTAGCCTGGGGATTTGAGCAGGGAATGTTTAATGAAGAGTGCTAAATTAAAAGATGACATGAGCTTTTGCCTCATTATTATGATTATTGTGATCAAGAATATTATTCAGAATAGTTGTGTTTCGTTCCTTGTAATAAAATGTAAAACTGCTAACGGATCAATAACAAAGTACAGTAGACTACTTGGGGAGGGAGGAGAAAATCCATCCTCGCTCTTCCTCTATCTTCATTTGTCTGCTATCAACAATTCTGTATTGATTTACTGTTACTGATATAAGTAATAAGGATCTGCATATTGACTTGGCCATATCTGTCATGACAGTAAGGGTACACATTTGTCATATAGCTTGCAGACTGCTGGATCCCCATGCTACACGAGGAAAAAAAGTGGAACAATCATATTTCACCAGTAGATAATGAATATCAAATCATCTCTGCATCTTTGCTACCTCTTCATAACCTGTTTCTTGTTTTAGATATTCAGATGTTTAGTAATCATTTTCAGGGTTGCTCTTGGAGTTTATGCATGATGATATTAACCTAAGAAAATGTTTCCAGCATTTTTAATACATTTCTCTGTGATCTATTTGAAACAAAAACAATCCAAGGAAAGAAAGAATGTATTTTCTTAAAAGCAGGATGACTTGGTATACATTCTTGCGGTCATTATTAGGAAGAGAACGTTGAGTTTTGTCCACTTCAATTTGAGAGCAAACCATTCGATTTTAATATGTTATTCCTGTCTTTTTTGTTTTTCAATTTTCTTCACAAAACATGTCTCTGCACAATTAGTGACTGCAATGTGCAGACCTTGGACAGATGGCGAAAGATCAACCAAACATCCAGTCCTAAACTTGTGAACTGTCCTTCATTCCAAGTCGCACATTGCGCATTAAAATCTATTGTTAACATCTCCAGAGGGCTGAACAAATACTGAATGAAGGTGTACCATGTATAGCACGTGACCACCTTCAATCTTGAATCCACAAAAGTTGGCAGTAAGCTGCAATAGCAAATAATTCACTCAATGTAAAAATTAGAACACTTTGAATAGAAATATTTCATTTGATTTGCATCAGCCTCACTTTTTCTGGAATTTCTACATTCAATCGAATGGTTTTGCAATAACTTGTAGACTTGAAAAATCATTAAACATTCGAACTGGATCGATTGAAAGCATGCAAGAAGTGCGTACAGAAAGAAGTGCTAAAAGTTGGAGCTGTTGACTGAAGTAGAGGTTAAAGTAAAAAATACCATAGTAGCATAGTCCAATGTGCATACACTATTGATATTTCATGTCTAATGGTAAATTCACCAATCTTCCATTCAGTGTGGCATTGTGTTCAAAAACAGTGCAGGTTGGAGATAGCACTGTCACGTTGATTCTCCAAACTTCACTCTTTGTACATGGCTCCCTGCTGGTAGAATCACATCAATTAATTTACCCAATAATGGAAGAGAAAAATTGTACTCATTACAATGGATTTTGTTTAGGGCTGGTTACTTGTTGTGATCTTTAAAAATCATTTGGATACAAAGTGAATACACAACTTAAAGCCATCTAGGAAGTTAAGCCTACGTCCATGTCTGCAGAATACCCTGATTGTCATAGTGCTTTATTTGGTTTTTATTTTTCCATTTTGTTTAAACACATTTCAGTAATTATATATATATATATTACTTGATATTGCTTCAAATACATTGTATAGAAATAATTAACTTTCAGCTGGATAGCTTTCAATAACTTCAAAGGAATATTTTCACTTTAACCATGTTTTATTCCATGTCATTTTATAAATTAAGCTCCTGAACAGTTATTCGTTTGTGATTGTAGCATATAGATAAAAATAAATTGGCCAATAAAAAAGCTTTGTACATCACACAAGTTTCTTTGCCTGGTTTCTTGATGGCTTCTCACTATCACATTTCTCATGTTCTATTGCCTGTCATGAAAGGAGTTCTTAAAGATACATGTCAATTTAAAAAAATTGACATTTTTGTGCGATATGGGGATTATTTTAAATTGCCCTAAAACTTCATGAAAGTGGATGCAAAAGGTCAAAGAAAGCATGCCAGGAAGATCATAAGGCACCACAAGCAAAACTACTTGTATCTGCCATAATGCCAGCAAGTGTACCTGCAGCTGAGGCACATCACCTGGTAATAGCTGAAGGCCTTTGTATGCAACTGTAGATCTAGTCTGTAAGAAAACATCTATTCATGCTTCACCATTAGGCCAGCACTACCTACAGTGGTCATCCTGCTTGTCTCTGCCACGTTCCAAGCTAGCATAATGATAATTTGTAGTGCAGCCAATTTTGTGGCATGCGCATGTCAAGGCAGTAATTGATACATTATAGAGCAGTGCCAGCATTTACATCTCCTTTCAGGAAAACATGATCTGTCTGTTGCATTTTCCAAAGTAGAGAAGGGTCATTCTCGTGCAATCTGAGCAGCAGATTCTTCTAGGTCTCCTGTAGCATCAACTTGCTCATCCTGTGGCTCATAAATTGCTTCCTCCTCAAGACAATCCTCTGCATTCTTGGGAGGTGATTGTAGTTGTGTTGCAGCTTAGAAGCTTGTGTGTGAAGCAGATCATTGTGCAGTTTAGAGACAATGGTAGTGCTGGTGTACTGATCTTTCAGGCCTAAAATAGCAGAAGAGATTCATTTGCTGGCACCAAGAGACCACTTCGAAAAGGGCTTGTAATATTGTAATGCTGTTATAGTGGTGGCATGTGTATCATTGGTTGAGAAGGGAGACAAGAAGTACCAAGAGTGGGATGGTACTAATCCAGAGCTTGAAGGTTTCTGGCGTCACCATTCACAAATAATCTTTTTGGTAAGAATGTCTAGGACAGCCAGCCCCTTCAAAGGTAGCAAGAGCTTCTAATTTCTGGGCCTTTCTCTAGGTCAAGTCTGTATTCATTTATTTTGTCCTATGCTATTCTCAAACAGAGAAGTCATCATAATGGGTAATATGGGTAGCATAATAGTTATGACTAGACAAAATAGAATGCAAGTTCAAATTCCACCACAGCAGTTTGAGAATTTGAATTAATTTAAAAAACTAAATTTTAAAAAGTTCTGGAGGGAAAAAGAAACTGGTATCATCAGTCAGTAAAAGTGACGATGAAGCTTTCGTATTGTCTTAAACACCCAACTGGTTCACTAATGTCTTTTCAGGAAGGAAATGCACTGTCCTTACCCAATCTGGTCTATATGTGACTCCAGTCCCACAGCAATATGGTTGACTCTTAACCTCTCTGAAGCAGTTGTTTCCAACCATGAGCCTATTTAAGAAAGAGATGAGAATTTTTTTCTGAGGGTTGTGAGTCTTTGGAATTCTTTTCCTCAAAAGGCGGTGGAAGCAGCGTCTTTGAATATTTTTAAGACAGAGGTAGATAGATTCTTGATAAGCAAGAGGGTGGAAGGTTATCGGGGGTAGGTGAAAATGTGGAGTAATCAGTTCAGCCATGAACTTATTGAATGGCGGAGGAGGCTCAAAGGGCTGAGTGGGCTACTCCTGCTCCTAAGTCGTATGTTCGAATCAGGATGCAATAAAGGCAGATTGACCCAAGTCGACACTGCAGAGTCCCAAAATCTGGAGAACTATCCAACATATTTGTTATCCAACACCATGACATAGTCATACTCACAGAATCATACATATTAGCCAATGTCCCAGGCACCATCCCTGGGTATGTCCTGTCCCACCAGGAAGAGGAATCATCAGAGGAGAGTAGTTTGCCCTGGGCGTCTTCCATATTGCCTCCATGTTGTTTCCTGCTGATTTCCACATAATGATCTTTCAGCTGATAAATCAATACACCTCCATGTCAAACACCACTTGGTAGAAGCACTTTGGGTAAACGGGTACCGAATCTAAGTTGAATTATTCAGTGTCCAAAACCAAGAATGGCTTGGTAATACAACCATTGACTAAGTTGACCGAGTGCTGAAGTACATAGCTGCCATTTGTGCCAGATGGCGAGAGAACCAATATGAGGGAATAAGTTTCTTGATGTCCAACAATAAGTGCGGGGAGCTCGTGGACTTCTTTATCGCTAAGATTGAGACCATCGGATTAACTATCTCTGCCGCGTCCCTCCCTTCCACTAGCCCATCGGGCCAGACTTCCTCTAAAGTTCCCCCTGCTCTAGCTCTGAACTTGCATCTTACTCCAATTTCTCTCCTATCCCCCTTTTGTGCCCCCTCTGAGCTCATCTTGTCCATGAGACCCACCTCGTTCCCTTGACCCTATTCCCACTAAATTGCTGACCACCCAACTTGCCCTCCTGGTTAGCTGATAATGTTAATGGCTCTCTCTCTCCAGGTGTTATTCCTCTCTCCTTTAAATCTTCCTTCCTCAAAAAGCCAACCCTTGACCCCACTGTCCTTGCAAACTACCGCCCCATCTCCAACCTACCTTTCCTCTCCAAAGACCTTGAACGTGTTGTCAACACACAAATCTGTGCCCATCTTTCCTGGAACTTCATGTTTGAATCCCTTGATTCAGGTTTCTACCCCTGCTAGAGTACTGAAATGGCTCTTATCAAAGTCACAAATGGCATCTTATGTGACTGTGGCAAAAGTAAACTATCCCTCCGCATCCTTCTCGATCTGTCTGCAGCTTTTGACATGATTGACCACACGGTCCTGTTCTAACACCTCTTTACAGTCAATAGTTGAATGAGACTGCTCTCACCTGATTCCATTCTAATCTATCTAATTGTAGCCAAAGTATCACTTGCAATGGCTTCTCTTCCTGCTCCTGCACCATTAGCTCTGATGTCCCCAAGGATCTATCCTTAGCTGCCTCCTATTCTCATTCACATGCTGCCCCTTCAGTGATATCATCCGAATGCACAGTGGAAGTTTTCACGTGTATGCTGATGGTCCCCAGCTCTACTTCACCACCACTTCTCTTGACTTCTGCTCTGTTGCTAAATTATCAGATTGCTTATCCAATTCTGGATTGGCAGAAATTTCCTCCAATTAAATATTGGGTAAAATGAAGCCATTATATTCACTCCCCGCTCCAAACTCTGATCCCTTGCTACTGACTCCATCCGTCTCCCTGCTAACAGTCAGAGACGAAACAATTTTTTTTACAACCTTGGTGTCATTATCTGACCCCGAGATGAGCTTCCAACCACACATCTGCACCATCATTAAGACTGTCTATTTTCACTTCTGTAACATTGCCCCTGTCTCAGATCATCTGCTGTTGAAACCCTTAATCATGCCTTCATTACCTCTAGACTTGACTATTCCAATGCACTCCTGGCTGGTCTCCCACATTCTCCGTAAACTTGAGGTCATCCAAAACTCTTTGCCTTTGTCTTAGCTCGCACCAAGTCCAGTTCATCTATTACTCCTATGCTCACTGACCTGCATTGGCTCCCGATAAAGCAACGTCTTGATTTCAGAACTCTCATCCTTGTTTTCAAATCCCTCCATGGCCTCACCCCTCCTTTTCTCTCTTATCTCCTGCAGCCCCACAACCCTCCGAGATAGCTGCGCTTGTCTAATTCTGACCTTTTGAGCATCCTTGATTTTAATCGCTCTACCATCGGTGACCCTGCCTTGACCTGAGCTCTGGAATTCCCTCCCTACACCTCTTTATGCGGAGGCACTGGCCATAATTTTTCAGTCTTCTTTAGACTCTGGTCAGCCAGAAGACTGGAGAATTGCAAATGCTACACCCTTGTTTAAAAAAGGATGTAAAGATAAGTCCAGCAACTACAGGCCAGTCAGTTTAACCTTGGTGAGGAAGCTTCTACAAATGATAATTCTGGACAAAATTAATAGTCTCTTGGGCAAATATGGGCTTATTAAGGAGAGCCAGCACGGATATGTTAAGGAAAAATCATGTTTAACTAACTTCACGGAATCAGAATCACAGAATTGTTATAGCGCAGAAGGAGGCCATGCAGCCCATCGTGTCTGTGCTGGCCCTCCGAAAGAGCAGTTTATCTAGTGCCCTTCCCTACCTTATCTCTGTAACCCTGGACGATCTTCCTTTTCATATAACCATTCAATTCCCTCTTGAATGCCTTGATTGAACCTGCCTCCACCACACTCTCAGGTAGTGCATTTTAGATCCTAATCACTCACTGGGTGGGAAAGGTTTTCCTTATGTCACTGTTGCTTCTTTTGCCAATTACCTTAAATCTGTGCCCTCTTGTTCTCAATCTTTCCACCAATGGGAACAGTTTTTCACTATCTACTCTGTCTAGACCCCTGATGATTTTGAACACCTCTATCAAATTTCCTCTCAGCCTTCTCTTCAACAGTCCTAACTTCTCCAATCAATCCACATAACTGAAGTTCCTCATCCTTGGAATCATTCTTGTGAATCTTTACTGCACTCTCTCTAATGCCTTTACAGTTTTCCTAAAGCGTAGCGCCCAGAACTGTACACAGTTCTCCAGTTGAGGCCAAACCAGTGTTCTGTACAAGTTTAACATAATTCCTTGCTTTTGGAGTTTTTTGATGAGGTAACAGAGAGGGTTGGAGGGTAATGCTGTTGATGTGGTGGGCATGGACTTCCAAAAGGCATTTGATAAAGTGCCGCACAACAGATTTGTGAACAAAGTTATAGCTTATGGGATAAAAGATTCACGAGAATGGCTCCAGGAATGAGAAGCTTCAGTTACGTGGATAGGTTGGAGAAGTTGGGACTGTTTTCCTTGGAGAAGAGAAGGCTGGGAGGAGATTTGATACAGGTGTTCAAAATCATGAGGGGTATGGACAGAGTAGAAAGGGAAAAACTATTCCCTTTGGTGGAAAGATTGAGAACAAGAGGGCACAGATTTAAGGTAATTGGCAAAGGAAGCAATAGTGACATGAGGAAAAACTTTTGCACCCGGCAAGAGGTTATGATCTGGAATGCACAGCTTGAGAGTGTGGTGGAGGCAGGTTCAATCGAGGTATTCAGGAGGGAATTGGATTATTATCTGAAAAGAAAGTAAGTGCAGAGCTGTGGGAAGAAGACAGGGGTGTGGCAGTCGGTAAATTGCTTCTTTGGAGGGCCAGCACAGACATGATGGACCAAATGGCCATCTTCTGTGCTGTAATAATTCTGTGATTCTACCTTGCTTTCCTCCTTTAAGATACTCCTTAAAACCTACCTCTTTGGCTAAGCTTTTCGTCATCTGATCTAATGTCTGCTTGTGTCATATATTGTTAATACTCCTGTGAAGCACCTTTGGGAGGTTTTATTATTTTAAGTGCACTATTTACATATAATCTGTTGTCATCCTCCTCCTTCACCGCTGCCACCAGCACCGCCATTTTCTTCACCTTCTTTTCCTTCTTCCGCTTCTCCTCTCCCAGTTACTGGTGCCATCCCTATCTCTCTAACCTCCTTCAGTCCTACAACTCTCCAAGATATTTGCGCTCCTCAATTCTTGGTCTCTTGCACATCCCCAATATTCTTCACTCCACCATTGGCAGTTGTGTGTTCAGATGACTGGAGCCCAAGTTCTGGAATTCCATCTCTCCACCACAACACTTTTCTCAAATTCTGGTCTCTTAAACGCCCCAATTTTAATTGATCCACCATTGGTGGCTGTGCCTTGTTGCTTGTACCCTAGGTTCCTGAGTACCCTCCCTACGCCTCTCTGCCTGTCTACTTTGCTTTCCTACTTTAAGACACTCTTTTAAAAAAAAAACTTCCTCTTGGAACAAGTCTTTGGTCATCTGACCTAATATCTCCTTATATGGCTCAGTGTCATATTTTGTTTTATAATGCTCCTGTGCAGCGCCTTGGGATGTCTTATTATGTTGAAGGCACTATACAAATACAAGTTGTTAACCACCCCACCAATCTACCTGTCGCAGATGTGTCTGTCCATGACGGCATTGGTAGGAGTGACCACAGCACAGTCATTGTGAAGACTGACTCCCGTTTTCACGCTGTATGTGTCCACTCTGCATTATGATGTGTGGCGGTACCACTGTGCAAAGTGGGATGGATCAAGAAAAGATCTTGCAGCTTAAAACTGGGCAACTTTAGCAATGTATATCACTCCAATTTGTCATCTCATATCCTGGCATATCCCTTACTCTTCCTTCCCCATCAAGCCGAATGACCAACTCTAGTTCATTGAAGAGTGTAGAGGAGCATGCCAGGGGCAGCATCAGGTATACCTGAAAATGAGGTACCAACCTGCTGATGGTACACCGCAGGATTATATGCATGCTAAACAGTGAAAACAGTATGCTATAGACAACTAGTTGATCATACAACCAACAGATCACAAAGTTCTGAAACACTGCCACATCTAGTCATAAATGATGGTGGACATTTAAGCAACGAACAGGAGGAGGATGTTCGATGAATATCCCCATCCATATCTTCCATGATGGCCCAACATATAAAGGCAAAAGACAAGGCTGAAGTGTGTGCAACCATCTTCACCCAGAAGTGGAATGAATAATATTAGTATCTACCCAACAGTGTGCAAAATTGCCCAGCTATGTCCCGTTTTGGGCCTTTGGGCGATTCCACTACAGTAAGAGAATCTATTGCTGGCAATGCTCTGGCTATGATTTGGATAGGATAGTGTGGAACCAAGCAAGGGTAGTTACACTGTGCTGGACAGTGGTGGAAAGGAATTGGAGGAGGCTGGTGTGGTCAACTGAATTGAAGGCTGCAGAGAGGCTGATGAGGTGAAAGAAAGATAATGCACCACAATCACACTGGATGTAATTAGTGATTTTGGTTTGGGCCATTTCAGAGCTGTGGCAGATGTAAAAACCTGATTGGAGAGATTCAAACATGGAGTTGTGGGCAAGATAGCAATGGATTTGAGAGTGACATTGGAGAACAAAAGGAGATTGAAGATGGGGTAATGGATTGCAAGAACACAGGGGCTGAGACTTTTTTTTGAGAAGGTGTTTGATGGTGATTTTGAATGGGAGAGGGACAGTGCCAGCAGAGAGAGAACCATTTGAAGTGTACATTGCTACCTGCCCGCTTTTCCTCCTTCGGCAATTTTGTGGCCCTTTTGATAGTTTAAGCCTCAACCCTTGGGTCACTCGATATGTGTCATCCTTCCAACTCTGCCCCCACGCACCCCTCCCCCCGCCAATTACCCAACCCTTTCCTGTCTCAAAGTCTTTGCACCATTGCGAGCTTATTCAAGTAATTTACTACCATTTCTATTGATTTACTCTCAGCCTACTTTAAATTCGTAAATCCTTTACCTTTTACTTATTTTAGTTTCTGGATGTTCATTCTTATTTTATGAATTTATCAATGAACAGCTCTGTGTCCTATTTTATTTAATTTATTTTTCCTCCTTGTAATTCTGTTTACAGTTGCTTACCCAACTCCTTAAATTCATAACTCTTCCATTGTTATATAATTCATTTTTGGATCCATCTGTACTGTATGAATTCATTAATTAATGACAATTTTTGCCTTATTTAATTTATTTCTCCTAATTCCAGTTTTCTTTAAGGCGACTTCCCCTGCTTCATTTCCATTTATTTAATTTATGTACCAATTAGTGTTCACTCTATTTTCTGCCAGCTCACTTTTTATTTCAGAAACCTGCTTTAATTTATTGATTGCCAAGTTCCATTCTCCACTTTAGTTACTTTGTTTTACTGATTCTTTGGTAATGTCATTTTAGTTCATTAATCCCACCTCTTTGGATTGTTAAACTCGGATTGTTTTCACTGGAACGACGGAGGTGAAGGGGTGACATGATAGAGGTTTACAAAGTTATGAACGGCATGGACAGAGTGGATAGTCAGAAGCTTTTTCCCAGGGTGGAAGAGTCAGTTACTAGGGGACATAGGTTTAAGGTGAGAGGGGCAAAGTTTAGAGGGGATGTGCGAGGCAAGTTCTTTACACAGAGGGTGGTGAGTGCCTGGAACTTGCTGCCGGGGGAGATGGTGGAATCAGGTACGATAATGACGTTTAAGAGGCATCTTGACAAATACATTAATAGGATGGGAATAGAGGGATAAGGTCTGCGGAAGTGCAGAAGGTTTTAGTTTAGGCAGACATCAAGATCGGCGCAGGCTTGGAGGGCCAAATGGCCTGTTCCTGTGCTGTACTGTTTTTCGTTCTTTATTTATCTAATTAATTTATAAGGAGAAACTGTTTCCTGTGGCCGAAGGGTCAGTGACCAGAGGTCAGAGAGCTAAGGCAATTGACAAAAGAACCAGAGGCAACATGAAGGAAAATAAATTAACACAATGAGCTATTGTGATCTTGAATGCACTGTCTGAAATGGGTGATGTAAGCAGATTCAATCATAACTTTCAAAAGAAAATTGGCTAAATACTTAAAGGATAACATTTCCAGTGCTGTGGGGAAAGAGCAAGGGAGTGGGACTAATTGGATACCAAAGACCACTGACATGATGGGCAGCATGGCCTCCACTGTGCTGGATCATTTTATGATTTCTTGCTTTTCTGCCTCATATTTAGTTTTACTAATTCTCTGGTAAAAATGCTTAATTGATAAATCCTGCCTATTTTTCATGAATTTCTAAATTCTCTCAATTCATGCCTAATTTATTTCATTTGATTCTCTGGTAAAACTCATTTTCAAAAATTTTGTGTATAATACATTGCATATTATATGGTATCATACCCTTATTGTTGTAATATAGCACATTCTTCAACACAATATGATGAACATCATGTCTACCAGTTCGTATTTTTTTTGTTTTAATATTTGGAGAGAAGACATCAAGAATGTTAAGATCAAGAACAAGTGAGAAGAGATGGACCATTTGGACTGTTGAGGAAAGAGTGCCACATTGTGCCACAGGGGCGGCGCAGTGGTTAGCACCGCAGCCTCACAGCTCCAGCGACCCAGGTTCAATTCTGGGTACTGCCTGTGTGGAGTTTGCAAGTTCTCCCTGTGTCTGCGTGGGTTTCCTCCGGGTGCTCTGGTTTCCTCCCACATGCCAAAGACTTGTAGGTTGATAGGTAAATTGGCCATTATAAATTGCCGCTAGTATAGGTAGGTGGTAGGGAAATATAGGGACAGGTGGGGGTGTGGTAGGAATATGGAATTAGTGTAGGATTAGTATAAATGGGTGGTTGATGGTCGGCACAGACTCGGTGGGCCGAAGGGCCTGTTTCAGTGCTGTATCTCTAAACTAAACTAAATTGTAGATAGTGAGAGCTGTGTAGGAGAAACAGATTCCAGGGTGTGGAGGAGAGGAACTGAGAAATAAATAGGATGTTGGAGTTGCAGGACACTTGGATGTGAAAGGAGAGATCACTGAGAAGTAAAGAAAAGCAGCTATTGATTGGAAAAGAATGCTAAAACATAAAATAGCTCTTCCATTACTAATTCATCAACTGCTCATTTTGGTGAAGAAAGCATGTACAAATGAGAATGTCCAAGTTTGAATTGCAGCCTGTGCTGAGTTAGCTGTTCTTCGCTGGGATGGCAGT